>NC_071089.1:117424054-117757387 GCF_027358695.1 Spea bombifrons | reverse complement strand
GGGTATTGTTTTAGAAAGGCACGATATACAGGGATATAAATAGAATTAATATTTTAGAGCTTCTTGATCCAAGGAGAAATCTGATTGCCTTTTGGAGTTGAGAAGGAATTTTTTCCCCTGATGGCGGAATTTGAAGTAGCTTAATTAGGGTTTTTTTGCCTTCTTTTGGATCAAGAATAGGAAGGTTAGGTAGAAAGGATGAACTTGATGGACTTTTTTTTAACCTTATGTAATATATAACTATGAGTACTGGAGGGAACAAAAAAATAAAAATAAAAATTAAATAATGGTTAATTATAAAGTTTAGAAGTGATGGAGGAGAGAAATAATATAATGACGGAATGCTAGGAATTCTAGTGAGTGTAATTAAATGTTTTGTCTGAGTGGAACGGCACCTTTAAAACATTAATAATAATAAAAAAAACATCACCTGAAATAACCGCGATTTTCCAGGAACCATGTTCATCTCTCGCTATCCGCTCAGCTTCCTCCATTAGCAGCATTCCGAAGCCCTAGGGAAGAAAAAAAAAGAAAACTTCAACTTAACGACAATTAGGTGGGTCTAGTTAGATAAAAAATTACAATTTTAAATTAAAAAAAAGAAATTAAATAAAAAAAACAAAAAAAAACGAACTCGGCAGACTCGGCACGTGCCGCTAGCTGGAAAAAAAAAGTTCTGTCTACCCTAGCAGTTATATTGCAAGACGATTAAAGAACATGTACTGAATCTGTTTTCAGACAAATACAAAAGTAGTTTTGGAGAAAATCATTGTTTGTCTCGTCTTAGATTCAGGAGCCGTATGCCTATCCCATGCATGTTTAATACCCTCACTGTATTACCCTCTACCACCTCTGCTGGGAGGCTGCTTCTTTTTTTTTTTCTCCCACAATCTCAAAGTAAAACGTCCTTTGCGTCTCTAGCTTTAGATTCAGGGTGATGTCAGGAGCCGGCTGCTTCGTACATAAAACACTTAGGTTGCAGACCTGGTTCTTAGTTTCCCGTTAACACCATATGTGGCTTCTATTGCTCTCTGGAATTACCACCAAGTACTGGGATTTAAAGAATAATTAGAGCTCTTTTAATGGGATAAAGAATCAAAATAGTGTGTAAAAAAAAGCAATGAGACCATAATAATTGAGTGGTTGCTATGGCGATAAGACCACTTTTCAAATTAATTCAGGTGCAACATCTGAATGCATGCAGCCCATTATTAATAAGGACACGAGCTCTTACAGGGGGCCATTTCAATCCTGAATTATTGTGCTTTTAACAGAAATAATTTTGTCATTTGCAAATTAAATGCCCCGTTTTTATTTATTTATATTATATATTTATTATTTTTTATATAAAGCCTACATAAAAATTTTATATATAGCCTACAAAAATTTCCCGACGCGTTTCCATTTTAACAGCGGGTAATTGCTAAATGAAAGGTTTGATTCGATGACATTAACCTATCCTGTGTTTTTAAAGCATAAACTCCTACAAACAATACACTTATTTTGAAGTCTACTGAAAAAGGGGGGGGGAATCCAAAAACATTCTGGAACTGTTTGATAAAGCAAAAAAAAAATATGAACACAAAGTTAGACAGATTCAATTAACACAAATGATCCAATGCACCATTGCTATATTAAAAAAAAAATATATATATATACCGTATTGGCCCGAATATAGGCCGCGCTTTTTTCCCCCACTTTAAGTCTTTAAAGTGGGGGTGCGGCCTATATTCGGGGTCTAGCGCCCGACGCCCGGGACATGCAGTCCCGGGCGCCGGGCAGGCAGCGGGGTTAGGATACAGATCCCCCGCAGCGGTGCAGGGGACCTGCATCCTACTGTCTGATACGCTCAGACAGCCTCCCCTGCCAGCACTTCCCACGGGGGGGTTGCCGGCACGGGAGGTTGTCTAAGCGCATCGTCCGGACGGTCACCTGCTGCGGCGATGCGGGTAAACAGCCTCCGGGTTGTTTACCCGCATCGCCGCAGCCGGTGACCGTCCGCACGATGCGTTTTACCTCTGCCCCCAAGACTTACCGGAGCAGACTCCCGGGTGTCTTGCGGGGCCGGCAGGGGACATCTACGCAATACGCGTATACAACTTCCGGTTGTATACGCGTATTGCGTAGATGGCCCCCGCAAGACACCCGGGAGTCTGCTCCGGTAAGTCGGGGTGGGCAGAGTGGCAGCATATCTCGGGGGGGGGGGGAGGACAGTGGCAGCATATCTCGGGGGGGGCAGCATATCTCGGGGGGGGCAGTGGGAGCATATCTCGGGGGGAGAGAACAGTGGCAGCATATCTCGGGGGGGAGGACAGTGGGAGCATATCTCAGGGGGAGAGGACAGTGGCAGCATATCTCGGGGAGGGGGAGGACAGAGTGGCAGCATGTTTTTTTTTTTTTGGTGTTTTTTTAAAGAAAAAAACTTTTTCTTTAAAAAAGCACCAAACTTTTAGGGTGCGGCCTATATACGGGGGCGGCCTATATCCGAGCCAATACGGTATATATACATAAAGTAAAATTCACGCATCTGCATTGCATTGCGCATGACACCAGCCAGGAGACCAATACTTCTGCGTGGGCGAGTTTTGGGCACTGCATTTACTTGGCTCAATCAAGTAATTTGTCTTGGAGGCTCTGAAGCCCCACCCCTGAGGAACACATGGTTCATGCACCTTACAGCTCAGCGTTGTTTTCCCTGAGGACATAAAGACATCTCTATGCGCCGGGTACCAGAATACTTCAGAAACAGGGAGAGCATGCGGCAGCCACATAGGTGGAGGGTGTTTGCCGCAGTCACAAGGTGTCAATATTATCAGTTATATAATTATAATTAAAATAAAATCCAGTTAGTAGGAAGAGGAAATGTTACTTTCTTTTATCCCACTGAAAGCCTTATAGAAACCTTTGTGGTCACTGCGAGCTGCTTAATTACACTCTACAGTCCAATAGTGAATTTAGTGCTTTTTAAGTTTAGGAAATGATGGCACTTGATTGATTTTGAGCTCGGAGCTGCATTCGTTGCGTGCATCTGTTGGGATTTATACCTGATGCTGAAACTTGGAAGGATCGCGACTGCTGACGGGGACCACGCTGCCGTAAACGTGCAGCTCGCGCACGATGGACACGCCGCTCTTCAGCTCGGGTCTGAAAGATTCCTCTGAACATTTACGCAGACGCAGCAGGCCGATCAGTATGTCCTGCTCCGGGTCTTCGTAGGACAAGAAGGTCTCCCAGCCGCCGTTGGCCACGTAATCCCTCCGAATTAACTCGACCTGCAAAGAGACCGCAAGGGGTTAACGTCAGACCCGCATTTAAAAAAACACAGAAACTGATATTTATGATATCCGCGGGGCATAAAATAACACGATTTTCAAATACTGTCCGCGGCAAGGTGGAAGTTTACAAAAACTTTGCACTTTTATTATTTGTTTACACTTTTTCCCCCTCTGCGTTTACATTCATTCTATTACGACGCGGGTTCTCCGCTCTACGCGTATCATTCGCACACGTGTAGGAACAGAAATTGCGGTAACACGTTTGACGTAAACAAGAAATGACAACCAGCGGGTGCTGACACTTATTAACAAACCAAAGTAAAAAAACGCGTCTGTCAACAAAGAAATAAATAACAAAAATTACGAGGCTGGCAAAGCTGATATTTGCTCTTTTCTTTGTCGCCGACAACCTTGTTGGCTTTCAGAACAATCAGCATTTTTGTAACCCTAAAAAAAGAAAACTCTGGTTTTAACCCACGCCGAGATTTATGAGATGTCACCCACGCCTCGGATCCATACGTACAGCGCCGTTTTTATTATATCCCCGGGTAACACAAGTCACATGCAAAGCTTTGAAAACCAAACCATTCTTAACCCGCAGAGTACTTTAAAAAGGACAACAAGAAAGAGGATTGCGGAGCGTTCTATACCATGACGGCTTTCAAACAGAAGACAGTCACGGTGCCGCGCACCTCGTGTCGGCCGAGTTTACAAACTGAATCCTATTTAGGCGATATATGCCGTTAGCTCACGCCGCGCTTTGCGGCTGGTCCCCGAGCATGCTAATGAAACGAGGAAGCAGTTTCTCTCCAATCCGTTTGCTTTTTTGTTAGGACACACAACTCAACGAGGGGGGGGGGTGTATTGTAATGCAGGTTGTTTTTTTTCACCTGGCTCTGCGGACACCGACATTAAATTGGCCAAATTAAATTCTGAACCTCTGTGTCTCCCCGTGTCTTTACTGGAATTGGTAATTTTTATTTTCAATTTTTTCTAGGGTGGAATCAGAACCTTCTTTCCACCACAAAAGGGAAGAGTAAACGTGATAACAGAAGAAAGTGTCCACTATTAAAAAAAAAATAAACAAAAAATAAAATAAACTCCCTGCTTTAAAGGGCCTGCAGTTAGCTAGCTCTACCATGACATGGCGAGGGTAAAAACTGTTTGAAATTACCCAATGGAGCCAACCAAGGTAGGTCTGCCCATTGGCCCTAAAGAGGGCCCGGGGAGGGGGGGGAGACACTTACCTGATATGGCCGGACTTTGTGGTGAATTTCCTGAATGCCTACTTCTCTTGTTCTTACATCTCGACACTAGAAAGACAAAAGATATTTATATATATATTTGCAAAACCATCAACAGAAACGTGTTTATTACTCGCTATTCACAGAAGAGGACATCTGCAAAAAAATAAAGCACAACTAGGAAGAGCCTGGTGACTACAGACCAGTATGTCTGACATCAGGATCGGGGGTACTTAATGAAACAATCTTCTATATCAGAATTTAAATGAGTTGTAGGTTATATACAGCACAGATTTATATAACATGTGACATAACAAACGGAAGTAGCAAAAAGCTAGCGAGACTCATTACCTTTAGAATTTTATTAACAACATAACTAACCGGCCAATGAGTATAAAAGTGCGGAGAGTCCGGGGGGCATCAGCCAAACAGCAAGTATTAAAGTGTAACACAAAAAGTGTTTTTATTTTTAGGCAAATTGTTTATACGCAGAGAAGCAAACATACCGGTATTAAAAATGGCCGGAAGGCTTACCTCGGTACCAAAGTCTTTCATCCTGGCCAAAGCCAACTCCCTTAAGTTGCCGTGCTCCACTCCGGAGCTTACCAGCGGCATCGGGATATCTCTGCAAAAGTAAAACATACATTTTCTTAGTTAAAAAAAACAAAACAAAAACCCGTTAGCCCCTACAGATTATAATTATATATTTTTTAATAATAAGAGGTCCTGCCCCTATCTGCCTCCGTAGCCGGTGTAGGTGAGTCAGGAGCCGGGAGGCAAAATCTTATTAAAATGCGAAAGAAATCATCCGTTTTCGAAGCAGACCGAACTCCTCCGAGAGCCACATCTGCTCCCCGCCCGGGAATCAAACCCCCTCCACCGCCCTGGGGCCGAACTCGCGTATAAAACATAATGAGCGATCACACGTTCCCACGCGGCACCGAACGCTCGCTCTTATACCTTCTCTTATGACGTATACGAAAATGAAAACATCCAAGAAACGGGGCTTTATGAGCAAGAAACAGCTGGTTTGAAACGCGAAAACATTATATTATGGGGCAAAAACTAGAACCATTTAAGAAAAAAAAGCAGAATATTGTGAAAAGCTTATTCTTACCCGATATTAGTAATAAAAAATATTTAGTGCCTTTTAAAGATGTCGCCCTCTTTTGGGTGCTCATCCGACCCTTAAAGCCGTTTGTTTTCTACTAACGCAGAAAGCATTGCGGATGGGTTCATCAATAAGCACGGTGAAATGGGGCGGATTTGGTTAAGTGCTCGTATTTTATCGACATCCCATATACCAGTGGCTATAAACGTACGATAAACGTTACCGCGTTTACCAAATCCCACGACGGAATCGTTACGGATCCGCACCAAGATAAATGGTGTCACAAGCACTTTAGTTAAGAAAGATCTGCAACTATCAATAAATAGAGAATCGGTTACCAGATGTCCAATCCATCCTTCTTATGGGGTATTTACGAGAGAGGATAATCCGTTTCACCAAAAGACCTCCCCGCTTTACTTACCGCGATTCTCTCCGAGCTCCTTCAAAAAATATGGATCATCAAAAACATTTTGGCCAACTGGGCTCCACCAGACACTTGGCTAACAGACCCAACCCCCTTATTAAGACTAATACATTTGAGGTCTGATTTTAAGACGACCCTTGCTCTTAAAAAACCTTGTCTTATAATCGAGCAAATACGGTATATATATATAAATACACACTCAGTCTCATGTAACGGCCCCTAGAGGGCCGCTGTTTGTGTGTTGGCACGGTGGAAGGTCGATATCTGCTAACTGGTTGAACGCTCGGTTATGTTTACTTCCGGCAGTTTCTGAGTATATTTGTTTCGATCACTCTTTTGCGGGCAGTAATGAGTTAACGCAGCCGGTAGGAGACCAAAACAGGCGGAAAGGAAGGGAATCTCTTGAATCCCTCCTACCCGTGAAACCATTTCATAAATAAAACGAAGTATAACGGAGAAGACGGAGTAATAATCCCGCCGTAAGCCGCCGCTCCCCCGGCTCGGAACGTGTTTGTTTAATGGTCTGATCGTTATTACCCTTTTAGAAATCCAATAGCCTCTTTTATGCGGCTTTTTGGTTCACCGGGAGGTCATATATTTCCTTGTCACCGGCGCGAGCGGCAGCGCTGTCCCCCGTACAACTCGCGAAGGTGTCATATGCGAAACGCAGCGGTAAATCCCCCCCCCCCCGAGCGATGGAGTGCGGACGGGGGGGGGGATTTGTTTTGTTACGGAATACAATGCTGGGAAGACCGGGTGATCCATTAACCCATGGGGCGCCATTAACCACACGGCGATTACCTCTACGATGGCACCGACCCGCACGCAGAGGAGAACAATGCTCAGAATGTAACAATATTCTCAATGCGGAGCAATTCCCATGGAAACCAACAAAAGGTGTATTCTGATGCTCCAACGCGCACGATAAGAGCCATCCATAAGTACGGCTCGGTGCGCGATATTCTTTATATATCACATGGCCATTTATTAACCCGTTTGACGCGGGCAGCACATGCGTACCAAAAATACTTTTACTGGAAAAATGAAGTTGTGAGAGGACCAGGCCCTTTGTTGCCGAGGAGTGTCTACCGTAGTGAACGTCCCCCCAAAAAGTTACCAGTATGTAATAAGTTACCTCTGCACCCTGTACACTCGGGTCCACGGCGGAACCAGCGCTAGGATTCTCGCCACCAGATCCACCAGCGTGCTGGGTGAGTAACTCCTGTACCTCCCGGTCTTCCACAGCTCGTATAAACCGGTGCCACGGATCACCAACGTGGGGTAGAGCTTCATCCCATCGGGGCGGAAAGCGGGGTTCTCAAAAAATTCCTAGGGGAGGAAAAAAAAAAAAAATAAAAAAAAAAAAATAGATCTCATATACACTCCAGAAAGTTACAAAAAACAACCAAAAACAACCCAAAACGCATCACAAAGAACGTCAGCTGTCCCCGGGGCCACGGGCACAACTCATTATAAGCCATCATTAAAGCACAGACGCCGTTCTACTACAAGAAACGAGGTTCCTCTTTATAAAATTAACCTCCCCTCCCCCCACATCCTAATAATCGCAAAAATTCATAACCCCACCAAACAAAATGAAGTGTTAAAAAAATAATAAATAAATAAAATCAGAGCATCTTTGCTCATTTCCGACATCGTTTGGAGCATTTTAGAAACAGCTTCTCCTGCCAGAGTTTGTAACGTCGGGTGATTCAAAGAACGCAGCTCCCTGGGGGTAGGAACGGAAACCATATGGCTGGATTACGGATACGCGTACGGGGTGAACAAGGAGTCAGCGCAAAACATGTGTGTATAAATACCTCGCTGAAAACTGCCACAATTAAAAAATAATAATAATAATAATAAAAAAAATAAAAGGCTGGTATAAAAAAAAAATAAAAAAACAAAAACAAAATAAAAAATGATATATATAATCCTTCCAGCAGAAGTAATATTTTATTACTTGCAGACCAGGGATTAACTCATTTCCGACAGTGAGGTTTACAGCTGCTGCGGAAAATCTTGGGGGGGAAACACAGCAAAAATATAAAATAAAGGCAGAACACGGAGGACGGAACTAAATCCACAGCTGGCGGGTTTATAGCAGTTTGGATTTAATAAGTTGTAAGAAAGCTGAACTGAAAGAACAAAAAAAAAAAAGCGAAGTTCTGTGAGGTTCGTATCAACCCAAAGACGTGCGCACCTAGGGGTCAGCGCCCGGATAATCACTCTGATACGGGCTCGTTATATTACATTACCAAAAAAAAAAAAAAAAAAAAAAAAGTTCAACGTTTTAAATACAACAGGTGATAAAGAGAGAAATCACAGCCCGTTTTATTATTTGTCCATTTAAATAATAAAAATATATATAAAAAAAAAAAAACTAACTTTCAATCCTGTGTAAAAAAAATAAAAAAAAAAAAAAAAAAAAAAAAATGTATATATGCATTTCTAGTCCCATAATATAAAGTTTTCAGGCAGCTGCATATCAGCCGTTTGTATGATTCTCACTCTGTTATCTGATCCCCGATCTACTAAACCCCCCGACTCCTTATCATACTGCTTGTGGGAAACAATAGAATGGCTCAGTCTTAACCACCCAGTCAGACTCTCTGACTAATTGAAGTCTATGCAGGAACGGACTTTATTAGCATCGCCATAAAGCATCAGCTCAGTGAGGTGTTTGAGCCAGGAAAGTCACCCAAAATATCACATGACTGCCAGCGACGGCGGCTCCGGGTCGGCAGATTTCTCTTCTGTTCACTCACGTTGCATTTTATTAAACTATTAACATGTATATTTTTGAAAGCATTCTTTTTCTACAGCATTTTTTTTCCACATCTGCCTCAAGCGTTTGCACAGTTCCATGTAAATACAATCTGGCGAGAAGTGTTTTGGGGGAAAAAAATGAAAAAAATACAATGTAAACTCTAAAATTCTATCCCGACTACCGAGCCGGTCTGGCTCTCTCATT
Source organism: Spea bombifrons (assembly GCF_027358695.1). Classification (NCBI taxonomy): domain Eukaryota; kingdom Metazoa; phylum Chordata; class Amphibia; order Anura; family Pelobatidae; genus Spea; species Spea bombifrons. The sequence continues at coordinate 117,748,359 of NC_071089.1, read as the reverse complement.
TTCAGTTACCGTTGCGGTCTGCGTGTTCTCGGCGCTGGGAATCATTATTTAACACTTGGCCGTGTCGGAAACGGTTAGGATTAATTTCCCGGGGAATGGTTAACTTTATATTAAACTTATTTTCATTATTATATGTTTTTTTAATACAGCAGCCGCTCTGTCTGTTGGTTTTCGCTGAGAATCGGAATTTATAAGCGGAATTCGCCGAAGAGAAAGAGAAAATGCATTAAAGGGTATAATTACTTTGTTCGCAGAACCGCGATGCAGAAACAAAGCAAATAAATAGTAAAATGAGCCTAATCGTTATCCGGAGTTACATTTATTTTGAGGGGCTCCTAAAGATAATAACGGCAATTCTCGCAGATCCACTTGACGTGGTAGGGTAACACGTATTGGGTTCGCGCATGTTTCCGATGTTACTGTCCCTTTAAGAAGAAAAAAACTTGAATTTTGCAGGATTCCTCTGAAGTTCAGGTCCTGTCAATTTCCACAGAGATGTTTATCGGTCAATTTACGTGTAAATTAATGTAAATAAAATAATTAAATATACGCCAATTATGTTTCCGGTAACACCCGCACTGTGAACACAGCTCGAGAACATCGGACATCTCGGGGAGGACGGTAAAGGCGGCTTTTAATACTGAAATAATGGAATATTACGGTTGCAAGGACTGAAGGGGACTTGCTAACAAACATTTGAGACCCGGATCCTGGTGCACCAGGCAAATGCCCAGCATCCACATAGCATTCTCATAGCTCCCAATACACCCGCCGCTTGCTGGATATGCACGGCGACACGCTAAAGGAGTAAAAAAAAAACAAAGCGTGGCCCGTCGTATCCAGCTGTGATGATGTCATAAGACAGCCACTGGCCTTAAAGTGCCAGGAACACCTCGTTATCCCCAGTCTGGCACATTCTAGTGGAAAGAAGTTTGGAGAACAACATCGTTCCATCCAAAATTTGAGATGATCTGCCCATAACATACCCCAGCTGTCCAAACCAGGACTGTCTTTTAAAAACAGGGACACTCGGGCTGGACAAAAGTCAAAGTGGATGGAGAAATGTATCATTACGGAGAAATTAATCTGTTTCTTTAACAGGTAGCACCGCGGCATATTTTACATTTTCCCGTTCAAAGCGCTTACAAAAGGCTCCGAAAAATAGCTGCACACGGATTCGCTGCCAAATTAGCCATTATTAAAATTATCATAAAATTGAGCAATCTTCGTGAGGTTGGAACTGCTCGAATTCTGTTTGTCTTGTACAATTTTATTGCAATGGGAAATTAGAATTGGCAAGAAAAGAAGAAAACAAAAACAATGAGAGAAAAAAAAAATCTCCATTTAAATGCCTTCATTGCCAAAGTAAAGCCCTTTCTCCATCTTACTCATCTACAGGCAAATAAAGCTATATTAATATATATATATATATCTTAATCTATACGTATATATAACTTTAACATATGACCCACAGTACTAGGCATTAGTCAGCTGCAGCAACAAGGGTCTGAGAAGGTCCGAATAAGACCCCTAAGAGCAGAAAGTGTTAATATAATAAGTCAGCGCCATCTTGTTTTATACACAACAGACCCTATGGGCTTCCAAGAAGACATCAAGAACAACCCTTTGCTGACCCCGTGGGTCATAATGCTGGGGTATTACTGGGTACCTCATAGGGATGCATCGATATATCGGTGGCCAAAATATATTGCCCGAAAAGGGCATTATCATCAAAATGCCACAATAAAAAGAACGGCCAAAAATAATTGTCCGCAGGGGCCAAGCTGCTTACCTGTGGGAGCGGCGTCCTTTGTACTGGCCAGGAGAAGAAGGAACCCAGCGGAGTCACATGAATGCACATCACATGACTCTGCTCCGTTCCTTCTTCCCCTGGGGGCGGGACAAGAGAAGTTCCTCGCACAGCAACACAGAGGGAAGCCGCAGAAGTCTGCGAGAGAGTGAGTGAGATCTCAAGTTCAGGTAAGGGGGTGGGGGAGGTTTTGAGGAATTATGTGTGATTAGGGGAATGAATATGAGTTTATGAATGAGTGAATGAATGTTTGTGAATGAGTGTGTAATAGCATGGATGTGTAAGTGGCGGGGATAGCATGCCATAGGGAGGCTGTAATCACACTCCTATAATGCACAGGTTCCAGCATGTACTGGCTGCCTGGACATGATAGGCGTGTGATTGCTGTTAGCAATCATATATATATATATTAATATTGTTATTGACATTTTTAGTCCAATTTTGGCGTGTTACTTTTAATAAGTGTTTTCTCTCTTTTTTTTTTGTTGTAAAAGTGTGTGTGGGGCAGGCCCGGACTGGCCATCGGGCACACCGGGCATTTGCCCGGTGGGCCGGGCCACGGCAGGGCCGCATTGACTTAGGGGCTGATGGAGCTGCAGCTCCAGGCCCCTACCCTACCTACGGCTGCATTAACGCAGGGCATAAGGGGCACCTGCCCCTTAAGCCCGCCGCAACTGCGACCGGGTCCGCCACTCTAAGGGGCTGGGAAGTCCCCACCAAGGCCGGCCTTACGGGTCTGCGGCCGGACAGGGTTTAAATTAAAACATCGGGGTTTTTTTCACTTTATTTAACATCCTCCATGTTTAATAAAGTTTTTTTTTTAACTTTATTTAACACGGAGGATGTTAAATAAAGTTGAAAAAAACCCCCCGATGTTTTAATTTAAACCCTGTGCGGCCGCAGACCCCTAAGGCCAGCCCTGGTGGGGCTTCCCGGCCCCTTAGAGCAGGGCCGACCCTTGGGGTGTGCGACCGCACAGGGCGCCACACTCCAGGGGGCGGCGGGGGGCGGTCCGCACCGGGTGCCGCTCATCGGGGCTGCCAACTTGCGGCACCCGGCACCCCTCCAGAGACGGACAGTAATGGGTTGAACCCGGCTTAAAATCACTCAAGGGAGCCGGAGGTCTGTTAAAGACCTCCGATACTGCTCCCTTGTGATCCGGGCGGCAACAGCTGCTGTGCGCCGGGGTTTGTTGTCAGATCCCGGCGCACAGCACTGAAGCCGCGCCCACCGCTGTCCGTGCCCTCTGACCCGGAAGAAGACAGAGAAGACAGAAGAACTGAAGAAGAGGAGAGAAGAGGAGGAAAAGAAGCTGAAAGAAGAAAGGAAAGGTAGGAAAGCATTAAGTGAGAGTGGATTGGTATTTGTGTGGATTAGTATATATGTGTGGATTAGTATATATGTGTGGATTGGTATATATGTGTGTGGATGGGTATATATGTGTGGATTAGTATATATATGTGTGTGGATTGGTATATATGTGTGTGGATTGGTATGTATGTGTGGATTGGTATATATATGTGTGGACTGGTGTATATGTGTGGATTAGTATATGTGTGGACTGGTGTATATGTGTGGATTAGTATATGTGTGGATTGGTGTATATGTGTGGATTGGTGTATATGTGTGGATTGGTGTATATGTGTGGATTGGTGTATACGTGTGTGGATTGGTGTATACGTGTGTGGATTGGTATATGTGTGTGGATTGGTATATATGTGTGGATTGGTATATGTGTGTGGATTGGTATATGTGTGTGTGGATTGGTATATATGTGTGTGGATTGGTATATATGTGTGTGGATTGGTATATATGTGTGGATTGGTATATATGTGTAGATTGGTATATATGTGTAGATTGGTGTATATGTGTAGATTGGTGTATATGTGTGGATTGGTGTATATGTGTGGATTGGTGTATGTGTGTGGATTGGTGTATGTGTGTGGATTGGTGTATGTGTGTGGATTGGTATATGTGTGTGGATTGGTATATGTGTGTGGATTGGTATATGTGTCTGGATTGGTATTTGTGTGTGGATTAGTGGATTGGTGTATACGTGTGGATTGGTATACGTGTGGATTGGTGTATATGTGTGTGGATTGGTATATGTGTGTGGATTGGTATATATGTGTGGATTGGTATATGTGTGTGGATTGGTATATGTGTGTGTGGATTGGTATATATGTGTGGATTGGTATATGTGTGTGGATTGGTATATGTGTGTGTGGATTGGTATATATGTGTGTGGATTGGTATATATGTGTGTGGATTGGTATATATGTGTGTGGATTGGTATATATGTGTGGATTGGTATATATGTGTAGATTGGTGTATATGTGTGGATTGGTGTATATGTGTGGATTGGTGTATGTGTGTGGATTGGTATATGTGTGTGGATTGGTATATGTGTGTGGATTGGTATATGTGTCTGGATTGGTATTTGTGTGTGGATTAGTGGATTGGTATACGTGTGGATTGGTGTATACGTGTGGATTGGTATATATGTGTGGATTGGTATATGTGTGGATTGGTATACGTGTGGATTGGTATATATGTGTGGATTGGTATAAGTGTGTGAGAGTGATGGGTGTTATGCTGTACCATTTCCAATGTCTTTTTCATGATCTAATTATGCTCTAAAAGTACATCATAACTCCCATCACTCTATACTGTTCCATACAGTGGCAGAGCTGGGAGGCAGAGGCCTTGCACCCCCCACCGCAGGACTCCTGAAAGGTAAGTGAACTTCAAAGAGGGAGAGGGTAGATAGTTAGGAGGGGGTAGTTGCGGCGGGCTTAAGGGGCTCTGCGTTAATGCGGCCATATAGGACCAGTCAGTCCGGTCCTGACTGGGCCTATTTTAAGGTGGGGGCCTGGAGCTGCAGCTCCATCAGCCCCTAAATCAATCCTGCCCTGGCACAGGCGCGGTCGCAGTTGCTGCTTGCTCCGGCAACAAGGTAAGTAGGGTGAGGGAGGGGGGTGCAGTGAGAAGGGGCAGAGGGGGGTTAGATAGTGAGAAAGGGGGAGAGGGGATAGATAGAGGCGGTACATATTGAGAAGTGGGGAAGGGGGTTACATAGTGAAAAGGGGGAACATAGTGAGAAGGGGCAGATAAGATGAAGAGAGGGGGTAGTGTGAATGCGTATGAGAATGAATGAATGAGTGGATGAATTGTGTGAATGCGTATGACAATTAATGAATTCATGTGTGGATGAATTGCTTGAATGATTTGTGAGACTGCATTAATGAATGTGTTAATGATTTGTGTGAATGATTAAATGCAAAGATGGTACATGAAGGGAGGGCTTTAACAATAAATAAATAAATAAATAAGGGCTGCTCAGGCTTAAATGCCCGGGCCTATTTTTTGTCCCAGTCCGGGCCTGGTGTGGGGGGGTCATTTTCTGTTTCCGCCAAGTGAATTCTGAATTTTCATTTCGGTGCATCCCTAGTACCTTATATATAAACTCTTCTTGTTGACTTTTTTTCTTTAGCTCAATCCGGTAGCCATCTCCAGAAAACGTGATTAATGAGTTCTCCCACCCACTCATTAACCCGAGTGTCACCTCATCCTTCTTGCGAGGAGACAAAACCCAAAGTGAGTTTATCGCACCGGGCAGAGTAAGGTGTCGGGTCCTCGGAGAGGCCTATTAATCCTGTCTGAACGAGGCTTTGATTTATTGGACTGTTACTTTAATTATCTTATCGGTGGCACCAAGCGCACCGCAGCCCGTCCGGTGCAAAGCTTCCATTAACGCTAGATCGTCGGAGGCAGACTGGTGGAGGGGGGGGCTGCTGACTCACCGGAGTTAAAGGAAGAAAACAAGAAGGTAGGGGTGACGGGTCGAGTGGTGAACGCATAGAGCATGAACCACCCGATACGTCATCTCCATGCTGTGTATACACATAATAAACATTCTTATCAAAATAGAATTTGTACAAAGGTCACAACACTGTTTACTTTGGAAGAAATTCTAGATTCTTATCCCCTTAAGGACAATGGGCGGCCCCTAAACCCATTGAAAACAATGCATTTTGAGCCCGTACAGGGGCTTTGTCATTAAGGGGTTAAAGGATATGACGTCACATGAGCTTTCTAGACCTCAGATGTCTCATGTTCAGTGGAAGAAGAGACTTCAGAGGCCCACAAAGTGTATGTAACTAAATATTTTACTCTGCTGGCCCAATAAAACATATCATAAGGGGTTTATATATCCTCTCTCAAGCCGACACGGCTCGGATACTTACGATGAACTGATCTATATCTCGTTCCAGGCCCACGTTGGGCAGGTCCGGCATCATGTGCGACACGACCTTAAAGCCGGCATCCTTGGCCAGGTGGAAAGACTCGCACACGGCTTTTACCGTGTGCCCCCTAAGGGAAAGATCACAGAGAAGGTAAGACATACGTTTACAGGGAGCCATCTATGAACACATCATTGGCATAGGTTCTAAAGAAGCTTATCCAGCCGCTTCCAATAACGTGACAGTCGCTGAGCCCCCGCTTGTATACAGCACATACCTCGGGGGGATTAGTCATTGAGTTTCATTATTTACAATAAAAAGGTGGCAAAGATGATGATCGGCCAAAATGGTCTTTTTCCCCCAATCTCTGCAAGTCAATATTAAGAGCTTCAAGAAGATGTCCGTATGATTAATGGGGGACCCTTGTCATACATTTGTGGAAAAGGGGGTGTTCCTTTAAAACAATAGCATTTTTTTATAAAAAAAATTTCCAATTTTTTAACTAACGCAGACCGTAGCAGACCGCCATGAACGACTCAACAAGCGGAAGCAACGACCCTTAAGGATGGCACAGGTGCTATCGGCACTCAGACCTTATTGTAGTCTTCACCACCCCCGTGCCGTGGAAAGAGTGCACGATACGCCGCTCTGTCCTTAAGTTCAGTGCTTGACATTTAAAGCGAAGCCGCAGAATAGGGCCCCGTCTTCTAACGAGACAAAAGGTATAATGAAGGCGTAACCGAGAGCCCCTTCAGCGAGAAGGGTCGCTAATGGTCCACACTTCACAGGCTCCTCGTGTCACCGGGAGACATAATAAAGATGATCGCTCATTAGAAGGACGGTTTAATTAATTTTTCTTTCTTTGAATAAGTGGTACTTCTGGTCAGGCTAAACTTTGTAGGAAGGACACAGGCAATCAGCGACCGTTTAGAACACCTTGTGGGATGCATATGCACTATATGTAGGGCCTTACTGTCTATAAGAGGGGGGGGTATACGAGAGATTAGGAGGAAAAAAATCCACACTTTTTTTTTTTTTTTTTTTTTTTAAATATGATGAAGCCAATAAGATAAGACATTTTTTGATAAAACAACTAAATACAATAAAACAGAACAACAGCATTTACTTATTTTTGACTTATTTAGATGCAGGTTTATATGTGAAGATTAAGCGAACATAACCCCAACCAAAAAAAAATATTAAAAAATGCATTGTTTATTGATTTCAATAAAACATAAGAAACCAGTACATCGCGTTATGTTATATGAGGTTCCGAAGCTACTCAAACAGGCTTACAATTGAGAAGGAGCTATGCCCCCCATCATTGAGGTTTGTTTTATTTAAAGGTAACTTGCAACTTCCCAAATAAAAACAAATAAATACCGTATTTGCTCGATTATAAGACGAGGTTTTTTCCAGAGCAAATGCTCTAAAAAATACCCCTCGTCTTATAATCAGACCTCAAATAGGTCTGATTATGAGACTAAGATCCAGATCCCCCGCAGCGATGCAGGGGACCTGCATCCTCCTGTGTTAACCCCCCCCCCAACTTACTGGTGCTTCTGAGTCCCCGGTGCTTAGTCCGGGCTGCGTGTAGAGCTCTACGCGATACAATCGCGTAGAGCTCTACACACTGCCCGGACTAAGCACCAGGGGCTCAGATGCAGGGACCTCTACATGCTGCCCGGACTAAGCACCAGGGGCTCAGATGCAGGGGGCCTGGACCCTCCTGTGTTATGCGCCTCCCCCCCAACTCAGAAGCACCGGTAAGTTTGGAGGAGGGAGGGGGGGTGTAAGGCATTTCTGGAGGCAGAGTGCTCTGTGAAAAGCCTTTTAACCCCTTTAATGCCACTCTGCCTCCTGAAATGCCTTTACCTCCCTATATGCCACTCTGCCCCATAATATGCCTTTTAACCGCCTAAATGCCAGAGTGGCATATAGGGGTATAATGGATTTCTGGAGGCAGAGTGGCACATAGGGGGTCAAAAGGCATATCATGGGGCACAGTGGCATATAGAGGGTTAAAAGGCGTATCATGGGGCACAGTGGCATATATGGGGTATAAGGCATTTCTGGGGCAGAGTGGCAAGCCTGGGGGCAGATTGAAAAAAAAAAAAAAAAGGAAATAAAAACAAAATATTTTTCTCAATCATAGCTTTTATTAACAAACAATTGTTCACAGTTTACATGAACTAACATTTACTGGTAAAACTTTTTTCCTATAGGGTCGTCTTATATTCAGGCTTTTTCTTTTTTTCATAAGTTAATATTCAGATTTTGGGGGGGGTCGTCTTATAAATCGAGCAAATACGGTAATAATAGAAATAAATAAAAGGAAAAAACAAAAAAAGCATTTTTCTCAATCAGTTTTTATTAAACATGAAAAAATAGTTTACATGAATTAATATTTACTGGTAAAACTTTTTTCCTATAGAGTCGTCTCATATTCAGGCTCTCTTTTTTCTCTCTCTAAAGTAAGAATCCAATTTTGGGAGGTCGCCTTATAATCAACCAAATAAATACAAAAAGTATATTCTGAGCAGTATACAGAACATACAAAGCGTCGCGTTGAGGTTTCTGCCCGGGGAGTCCGAAGCTAGTAGGGTATTTACGGACTTTATTCCGTCTGAAGCTATGAAGTCAGCTGCTAATTCCCCTCCCGACGCTTTACGCAAGTGGCAGTAATCCAGACGAGCCTCCGCCGCCGCGCTGAGCCGTGCCAAGGACGACGGGAACGATAATAGAGGTCAGCGGAGGCTGGGATTACCGTTCTTACAGTTAAGACTTATTGATTATACTCTGCTGGCCTCTTGGCAGGGTGGTTATCGCTGATATCTCACCACCCACTCACTCCAATTCCATCGTTAAGAGTTTTCCGCAGTGCCGAAGACCTTGTCAGCAGAAAGCGGTTTGCAGACGGGGCATATTATCTGATACAGAGTCCGGCTCAGTCGATAAACCGCGAGCGGAGGGGTTTATTCACTGGAGTGAGAGTATGAAGACAGGTTTAGCTATTATTATATTATACAGGGACCAGGTCCTCCCTTCCCACGAGAGAACCTACCTGGCGTGGGCCCTTCGTAATGCATGCAATAAACTCACAGATACCCACCTTAATGAATAAACCTCCGCAGTTAAGCTGGTGAGATGTTTGAACCCCCTTTAATTGCATCCATTTTGGGAATACCTTCCACCGGCGCGGCATGATGAGAAAATGTTTGGATTTATTACATAAAAACTGAATTAGCTATTTGGAGAAGTTATAAAACAAACAGACACAGGGGAACGCGCTAATTACAGCTATTATTAAATGTCACATTCCAAATAAACGGCAGATCCGTCTTAGAGACACACCATCCTAGGTCGGAGATAACCTACATATAAACCGCCTACAGTCTGATAATTAAACTATTTGGGGGGGGTATTTTTATTTAACCCCAGTGGAGGTCTACGACATTTATTTCCAGCTACGAAGGCTGCCTGGACCAATCAACAACAATCAGTAACTTAACAGGGAAGAGATACCTTAACAGGAGGAATAAGCAAGCAGATTCTGCCTGGGGGGTCCACACCTCTTCTGATCTCATACAATGGGGGGGGTGGATTATATATAATGGTATAAATACACTGGAGTAGGATGGACCCCGAAAAGGTTCTCCGATGGCACCTACCGATTCGTGTCTCTGGCCACGTCTTCGTAGACGCTCTGAACGCCAATTTCCAGCCTGGTGCAGCCGTAGGACAACATGTCGCTCAGGTGTCGCTTCAGGCAATAGTCAGGCCTGGTTTCGATGGTGATCCCCACGCACTTAGTGCTGCTTCTTTCAGAATACCTGGAATGTACGAAACAAAAGAACAGCATAGTAATTAGATTGTACGCCCAACTGCCCATTTCTCTACCTACGGGGCAAACCAAACTATTCTCAAAGCCCTTCATAACATAAACCTATAATATATAAACTAATAATATATAATTCAGCTTGCTGAACCATAAAATATATCTATGCATCAGGAAATCCATTAACATACAGGAGTTAAACAGGAAAAATTCCATTCTGCGCGCGTAGCCAACAGGAGAAAAGCAGATCAGATCCCAGCTGCCATTGGTCGAAAGTGACCTCCGAAGACAGCCAATGGGACAAAAGCAAGGGAAGATCCCAGCCCCCATTGGGACTGAATAACCGACCAATCAAAATCTTTCAGAATACCATCATTGTGCAGCAGTGTAGGCAGGCTTGCTGCAGTTTATTACCAGTATGATAAATCCTCGCATATAATTACGCGACAGATAGAATCCCAGAAGCTGGAAGTGATTATAAAGCAGACGACTGTGCTATCGACGTTACTGCGCTGAATTCAATTGTACATTTTCCCATCAATAACCAGTCTGGCAGCTGGAGTTCCTGGACAAATTGCTCTTAATATAACTAATTATGCTTTGTCATTCACAGAGATTATGAAAGGAGAGGGTTCTTAGACGGCGCTCGGGCTCGGCAGGCCCGCACACCATGCCTCCTCCGTCATCAACTGCATTTCACGCAGCGGAAGATGTCGGCACAAGCGAGTCTAAAGTATTGGTAGGGACTACCGCCATGTTTGTAACGGACCAGATCTTGGTCTGTCCCCCCGGTGCTGCTCCTTTCATCAGCTTCTCCTTCTTCAGAGTCCTCTTCTCACCTTGCCCACCACCACCCTCTTCATCTGCAAGGTTCCTTTCCTCAGCTTGTCCAACCGTCTCCCTTCAGCGCTCTTCTCTTTACCCTGTCCACCCTCTTCTGCCGAGTTTCTCTCCTCACCTTGTCCACCAGCATAACCCCCCAAGAGTTTCTCCCCTTACCTTACCCCCTTCTGATTTAATGTACCAGTCGCCATCGCTTGGTAACTTTCTCTCCTCTCGATACCAACGTCCTCCTCATACCATCCCTCTCACCTGCAATGTTTTGCACCAGACTCTGTCCCCATATACCGCGCCAGCTTCTCCCGCTGCGTCCCTTGCCCTCTCCACAATCCTACCCATACACTCTCCGTGTTACCACCTCCACTGGGCGACCTTCCCTACAACACGCTCAAAATTTCAGCTGAAATATCCCATTGCACGGGCTACGATTTCCCATCTCCTCTGCTAATGGGGACGCCCAAAGCTTACCTGGCCATTTAAGGCTTCCCCACCCCTTTATCGCTGTCGATTTAGAACAGGGTAGCCCAAAAGTATATTTAAATACCGTTATATTACAGCATGATAACTTCAGCTAACATTCTCGGGATTAAATAATTATAACTAAATTAAATCCACATTTTGTCTTTCGTAAAACACCTTTTATTCCCGGCGTATGCGACAGAATGAGTCACTGCTGTTTTAAGAGAGGTTAATGAATTACAGCGGAGCTGGCAGTGGCAAGATAATCCTTCTGTGTCCTTTATCCAAGTTCATCCATTTATTTTTTAAATGAACACAAAATAAATCAATTACGCAGATAAGCGAGTTGTGTTCAGCAACGGCCCACAAAGCCGATGCCCCTGGATTTTAGAAATTTGCCCCCCCCTCCCCTCCCCCGCTCGGTAACTTAACCGCCTGCGTGCCGGATTCCACGGGGCGTTCGACAGCCGCCCTCGGTGTTTAACTTTTAATTTGTTTTCATCGTTCGACTTGCTTTTAGGCGCTGCGAGGATACAATTCGAGGCTGAACGGTATTATTATTTTTGCATATTAAATAATTAAAATAAAAAGCCTTCTGGTTTTAAGTATTTTGTGCCAAACGCCGCAATTATTCATACAGTAATTTTGTGTTTAAGTGCTTGCCCTGCTGGGTTTGTATCGTTAAGAAGTGTCCACTCGACGGGGCAGGATGAATGAGAAGAATACCAGCCTGCGGCAGCGGAGTATTTAAATCACAACGGAACAGCCCGTCCTATACAGACATATCAGAGGAGCCGACACTCATTCCAAGGGCCCGCCAAGAACTAGGGGCTTCTCTTGGCCCCATTTCGACCCGCTAGACCTTCTTCGGTCTTGTCTTATGCATGTTTTACTTCCCTCGCTGTATTAAGCACCTCTGCCGGGAGGCTGATCCACACATCTGCCACTCGAAGTAAAGCTTCCTTAGATTACATCTTAAAAATTGAACTCACTTTAAGATGCTGTTGAAGAAAGGGGCCGCTAGAATATCAGTGACCATCGTGGCACGACCGAGGGCTATCAATATGGTTTAACCCCCGAGTGCATTAACCCTTCCTAGGAAGAATTCTGGACAGATGCACACGATTGATAATCCTGATTTATTTATCATATGGGCTACGGACATTGAATGACCGGGTGAAGGTTGCAAATATTAAAGCCGAAGAAAAGTTATTTTCAGGTCAAAAGATAAGAGGAAAAAAAAATAAAATAACACACATTCCGGGGAACCTTCCAGTAATGGATTTCGACACTTAAATTGCCTGCATTTCTGTATTTAGCCCTCATTATACGCTGCGGGAGACCTGCCTGACTGTACTCTGACTGTATGCTGTCAAAAGGATGACTTGGACGTCTACACGAAGACTCTGGAACAGCGCCCCCTGTGCTTCCCACCTGTAACACCACCCCTATTATTCCAAGCCAGCCATCAGGCTCACACGGAAACAATGTAGCACCGGCTGCGATAACGGAACGCGAACGACAAAACGCGGATTATTTTTTTTTCTTATTTTTGAGTGGTAAGCAAAGAAGGCCATCATAACTCCCCAATTTTATTACAATTATACTTCCTCCCCTTATCTATAGGAGATGAGAGGTAACGGACAGACTTCTACCGGGCTATAACTAGTCTTGTCTACCGAGTATACATATAAGAAGGACTTAGAATTTGCCCTGCTGAAGATGGGGTGGGGGGGGGTACTTGAGGACAACAAACTTTGCCCGGCATAAAGCAGCCACATTCCCCATTTGTTCAAAATCTTGGCGATGTTCCCCTGACCGATGCCCGACCGAGTCAGCAATTAGATAAGAGCACATGAAATGCGCGAGGCAGGGCAACAAACAACTTGCCCCGGCAAGCGATCAGAGAATCCAGCCCTGTATGCTCGCTCTCAAATGGTTAAGAGCCCACTGACCTTCGCATCAGCAGAACAATTGGGGGGGGGGGATATTTTGTACCGCCAGGCATGTGTTTTTTTTTTTTTTTTAACAAATTATACTGTTTGACGTTTAATACGAAGAAACGGTGTTTGGGAGAAACGTTAATACATCCGGCAGACGCTTTCATCGAGGTGGTAATCATCTCGGGGGCCGTTACGGCTTCGGGTGGAAAATGACCCCATGGCTCTAGCGAATAATTTACCGATCCTTAAATGCTCGAGCCGTTTAATACGCGCGTTGCCCTAAAATCTACGCGTTTACCGAAATGTTCGCTTTCAAAACTTTCCCCTGACCCTTTTGGGCTATCTGGCGTCAGATCTCAACGCCTCATAGGAGCCACGGGATGGTAAAATAAATGTAAAAAAAATGGAAATCACGCAATTACGGCCCCTTCTACGGAAACTCGAGAAAAAGGGGGGCGCAAAAGGGGCCAGTTTCTAAATGCCTACTTCTCAACACGCAACGTTTGCGGAAAAGGTCATCAAGATACCAGGACAACGTGATGCGAATGTCTATGAAAATCATAAAAAGCCAATCCTATATTCCCCAAGAATCTTCACCTTGTAAAATTGTGAATATTCATTTAAGACTTAAAATACAGTTTAAGCGTTTTCACGCTTGGCTTTTTAATTTTTTTAATTTTTTTTTCATTTAAACGGCAGAGAGGTTGCGTTTCGCCTCGTTCCACTTATTGGTAACTGGAGTATTGTAAGGGTTCTTTTAAGAATATGGGTTCTAGATACAACAGACTATTCTAGAGTCTAAATTATTATTTTTTTTGCCTGAAAAGTTGAATAATGTGCAAAAACACTTTCATGGAACGTACCTGCTGACTTACTCCAGGTCACAGACGTATAGCTACGAGACTTTCTATATAGTCTTAATATTCAAGACTCGCATCAGAAAGGGTTAATAATATTACTCTGTTAAAAGCACATCTCGGAACAAGACGCGTCCTTTTTGCGTTTTGAGACCGAGGTGATATTAGACTGGGTTCAATTACTAAAAGGAGCGAGAACAGGGACTTCTTTAAGATCAAAGCTTCTCAGACTTCAAAAACAGCCACAGTCTCCGGGCAGCGTTTGTATGATTCTATCCCCATCCATTTATTTCACACGCATTAAGCGTCGCACAAACATTGCTACAAAGTAGTTTGCGGCTAATAAACAAGATCTGGGATGTGCTGCCCCCTGATGGATCGACGTCTTGGGATGCACGAGTATAGAGGGAATACATTTATACGCCGGCGTCACCATATGGCCCGTCAGGGCGGATACCAGCGGGATACCGAGTTCATGGGGACAGGAGAAAGATGCGGGGATATTTTAGGCATTACTTTAAGACGCGACACAATGTTCTAAGTCGGCTCTTAAAGAGTTTATACGAAAAGGGCACGGTCTTGTAACACTTCAAATGTATCAGCGGGGATAGATCGATCAAGAGAACACGGTCTAGATTATACGAGGTAAATTAAAGCGTATTAACATTATATATATATATATATATATATAGTCTCACGAGATCCACGAACATACAATCACAACTTTATGGGGAGGAATAATGGGCGCTGGAAACGACACGGAATAATTTCCAGGATCCCCAAACAAGGAGAGTCCGTAAGAGAGGAAAAGTGCACAGAAAATCTTGTCCCTTGACAATAAAATATAAAGTTGATTTAGAAGGACCGTTAACTGGATACTTACCTGGTGAGTCAAGTTTTGCAAGCAATATCTTCTTGATCCCTCATATAAATTTAATAATTTATCTCTCAACAATTGGCAAAGATTCACCAAGATTCAGAACTTGAGGACTTATTTATAACACTAAGGACTGGTAGATTTGGTCAAGGTTGACATACTCTACATAAGGGGTGTCCAACCTGCTGCAGGACTACATCTCCCATACTCCTCAGCCCATTAGCTGAAAGAGCATTATGGGAGATGTAGTCCTGCAGCAGCTGGAAGGGCCGCAAGTCGGACACCCCTGCTCTACACAGAATCATCAAGCACTATTGACTTTCCTACGATGGAACCTAAACAAGGACCCCGTCAGGCAAGCTCCCAGTCCGATCCCACGTCAAGCCAGCCCGACGCGCTTACCGTACGGCCTCGGAAACGCTATTGGATGTGTGGCCAGACAAAGCATCGTGAAGGTTCCGGATGAAGTAGTCCCTGTACTCCTCGGAGAGAGCCATGAAGGTCCCCCCCATAACAATGAACTCCACTTTGTCCACGCTGTGACCCAACTGCTTTAACTGTACAGAGAGAGAAACGAGTGTCAGCACACACAACACAATAATATATACGCATATACACACACACACCTATATTATACGAAAGTCTATAGCGGAAGGGACTTCATTAGCATCGCCATAAAGCATCAGCTCAGTGTGGTGTTTGAGCTGGGAAAGTCACCCAAAATATCACATGACTGACAGCAACGGCGGCTCCGGGTATGCAGATAAAGGGAGTCAATTGGGACAAAATGAAACAAAACCAGGTTTTTCTTCATTCTTACCGACATTACTGTATACAGCGCTGGGGGTTATTGTTAATGAAGCCCCCCTGGGCTTCCCCTTTCAGGTGAGAATTTGCAGACTTCCACATTACCGAATACATCCATTGGGGTACACGATGATGCATCTAATGTTTACCCCAAAAAGTAAATAGCAAGTTATCGTATCTTTATTGAAAGCCTCGCTAGGGAATAAGGAAAGCCTGACTTCAAAGGCTTATTACAGGCAGGACTAGACGGTAAACATCTGGGAAATAAAAGCTTGAAGTAAATAAAAACCCTACAGAGAAAATGGCAAAATCTGCAAATATTAAACCGTGAAGATGATTACGATGAGATATCCGACACTCTGCTTTCTGTGAAACCCCTCGGAGGGAAACGCGATCTGTACTCACTAATTTCCTAGAAAGCTGCAGCAATTCCTTCCCGCTCTCTAAATCAAGACACGGGGAGGTTGCTCGTCATATAGAAGATCCAAGCGGGTAGTTATAACGCGCAGGGGTTTGCTTACCGATTACAGGGCTGCATTCACTAAGCCGCGAGTCTCAAGTAAGTTTATAGGAGACTTTTTTCCTTTGCGATTTACCGTTTAGTGAATAACACCCCCAGACGCAACAATCACAGAAAAGGGGATGATTCACTAAAAGGAGAGTTGTAGTTTAAACTCCCTTAATTCATTAATTAGTGTAAAAGGGCCAACGCTGGCTTTGATCTCCATTAAGAAGGGCCGAGCTGGCCATGTGTAATATCATTCAATGAGTCGACAGACCCCAGCCGCCAGGTGGATTGATATGCCCATCGGGAGACAAGAGCTCAACAGGGTCATGTGACCATAGTACCCATTTTTTCCACATAGAAATAAGGGGAAAGTTTTAGAAGCGATCCAATCACCAGCGAATGATCCAATCGGCAATCCACCACATCCACAGCACCGCAAGAATCCTCAAAGAATCATTTCTGTATCATTAAGACTAAAGTTAACACAAATTATCGAAGCAGGGCTGTGTATATTTGTAACAGGACGTAAAACACTATTCCCCCGGGAGTATGACACACGTGTAAAGAGATTTAAGTTGAACTATACATCATAAAGGACCATCTCAGCCCTCCTGGAGGAGCAGCTCTCCAGGGTCAGCCCTTCATAATTTAGGAGTAAAACCAAGGAAGAGAAATGTCACAACGAGCCTCTGTATGGTGCTGTGATCCGCTTCCACAAATATCTATCTCTACGTCACGTCAGAGTTTAATCAAGCGGGGAAACGATCTATAGCTACAAAACGTCAGACGCCCCACCTGTTCAACGCGATGTCTGGTCTGCAGGAACGGATCGTACCGGGCGCGGATAGCTCTCATCGACGTAGGCTGCGGGAAGACACGGAGAAACCGAGTCAGATGTAGTCCAAAGACGTGATCAAAAAAAAAAAAAATTATATATATATAACAAAAATAACTAAATATATATGAAAATAATAAAAAAAAATGGGTTCTACGTGTACTTTGTAAAGGGACAGTACAGAACAGACAGGTAATCATTATTAAAGATAATTTAAGAGCAGTCAATCTGTTAGTTTTTTTGTGTTTCAGACAAGATTACAAAAATTATAGAGAAAAAGGAATCAAACGGGTATCTTAAAAAAGTTTTATCTAAGCCCCTCTCACAAAGAAAAAAAAAAAAGCTTTCTTTTAGATTGAGGAGGATTGGGGTTAGCGGAGGACACCGGCGAGTGACTTCGTATATACTGGAGGAAATAAACTATAGGTTAAAGTCTTCTTACGTAGCACTTGTAATAAACAATAACGCAATCAGCCCCCCCCCCGTCTCTAAAATTATAATTGGTATAACAGAAAAAGAACATATTATCTTCCTATACCAGAAGTACAGACTTTTTTGTTCCAAAGCCTGCATGGAAAGAATCTTAAACTCATGTTAAGTGGTTTAGGAATTGCACATCCTCTAATAATTCATTAAACCTTCTCTATTGTCAGCCACGTACAGATCAGCGATTAAAAATAACGGGTCTGAAGCTGTACATTGGGGTCTAAGGAGACTCTTGGAGGATGGAGAGACCATTCATCCGTTGGCTTGTAGGACCCAACATCTCCATTGATGATAAAGGAGAAGAGCTCTTGTGCTAATTAAACGAGGTTCAAAGAGAACGTTTCCGCATCTTAGCTTAAGGCTCTTCTTTGCGTTAAGTGGCCAGATGATTCCAGATGTCTGCTTGATGGCCAGATCACAAAAAAACAATGGGCGCAATATCCGTTCAATTAACATGAACCGCGGTGAAAACCATCCAGCAATCCATTTAAAACGACAAAACAAGATCTAAAAAAAGGATTGACCAAGTGTCCTCGAGGTGAGGTGTATGCAAGAAAATTTTTTTTTTCAATCCTACATCATCCCTGGACATAGATCGCAGGAGATAATAACCTCAGAACACCCAACGATCATAGAGTTTACTCAACCAAGGTAAAGAAAATAACTAAACAGCAAAAGAGTTGTTAAAGGCAAAACTTCGGCTCCTTAAGTCCCCAGAAACACCCCGCTGGCCCCAAACACTGCAATACCATATTATGCTCTGAAAAACACCCCTTGTCTTATACTCGAGGTCTTCTTATAATCGGATCTCAAATAGAGGTCTGACTATAAGACTAAGATCCAGATCCTCCGCAGCGCAGCAGGGGACCCGGATCCTCCTCTCTGGCAGCCGGTGGACGTCTGCACGCTGCGCGTAGACAACCTCCGCTGCTGCCCGGCACTTCCTCCAGGGCTTCTACAACAGAGCGCCGGCATGACAGGACCTTCCGGCATCGCACAGACGTCTACCGGCTGCCCCCACTAGACACCAGGGAGTCTGGAGCACGGGGGGGGGAGAGTGGCATATCTGGGGTGCAGATGTGCATCACTGGGGGCAAATAAAAGGAAATAAAAAGAAATGCATTTTTTTCTCAATCATAGTTTTTATTAAATATGAAAAAAAAAACGTTTCCATGTGAATTAATATTTACTAGTAAAAAAAAACACTATAGGGTAGTCTTTTTTCCCCCTAAATTAGCATTCAATTTTTTTATTAGTTAAAACAGATTGTGTTTGTTCATTATTGTAACCTAGATGAAGATTATATATATATACATATATATATATATATATATATATATATATATATATATATATATATACACACCGTATTGGCCCGAATATAGGCCGCACTTTTTTCCCCCACTTTAAGTTTTTAAAGCGGGGGTGCGGCCTATATTCGGGGTCTAGCGCCCGACGCCCGGGACATGCAGTCCCGGGCGCCGGGCAGGCAGCGGGGTTAAGATACAGATCCCCCGCAGCGGTGCAGGGGACCTGCATCCTACTCCCCGATACGCTCAGACAGCCTCCCCTGCCAGCACTTCCCACGGGGGGGGGTGCCGGCACGGGAGGTTATCTAAGCGTTTTACCTCTGCCCACCCCCGACTTACCGGAGCAGACTCCCGGGTGTCTTGCGGGGCCGGCGGGAGACATTTACGCAATACGCGCATGCAACTTCCGGTACCGGTACCGGAAGTTGCATACGCGTATTGCGTAGATGTCCCTCGCCGGCCCCGCAAGACACCCGGGAGTCTGCTCCGGTAAGTCGAGGAGGGGGGGCAGAGGAGGACAGCGGCAGCATATCTCTGGGGGGGGAGGACAGCGGCAGCGTATCGCGGGGAGGGAGGACAGCGGCAGCGTATCGCGGGGAGGGAGGACAGCGGCAGCGGATCTCGGGGGGGGGGACAGCGGCAGCGGATCTCGGGGAGGGAGGACAGCGGCAGCGTATCTCGGGGAGGGAGGGCAGCGTATCGCGGGGAGGGAGGACAGCGGCAGCGTATCGCGGGGAGGGAGGACAGCGGCAGCGGATCTCGGGGGGGGAGGACAGCGGCAGCGGATCTCGGGGGGGGAGGACAGCGGCAGCGGATCTCGGGGGGGGAGGACAGCGGCAGCCTATCTCGGGGAGGGAGGGCAGCGTATCGCGGGGAGGGAGGACAGCGGCAGCGTATCGCGGGGAGGGAGGACAGCGGCAGCGTATCTCGGGGAGGGAGGGCAGCGTATCTCGGGGAGGGAGGACAGTGGCAGCATATCTCGGGGAGGGAGGACAGTGGCAGCATATCTCGGGGAGGGAGGACAGCGGCAGCGTATCTCGGGGAGGGAGGACAGTGGCAGCATATCTCGGGGGGGGGGGGACAGAGTGGCAGCATGTTTTTTTTGGTGCTTTTTTAAAGAAAAAAAACTTTTTCTTTAAAAAAGCACCAAACTTTTAGGGTGCGGCCTATATACGGGGGCGGCCTATATCCGAGCCAATACGGTATATATATATATATATATATATATATATATATATATATATATATATATATATATAATAATTTTAGACATAAATGCTGGTAATTCAGTTACTTTTTCTTGCTGCTGTATGTATGCATAGACACACACACACACACACTATACCTCATATCCAGTGTATGACTGGGTTGAATATTCAAAATCAGAATCTGGACCTCCGGGACAGTACCTGTAGAAAATACATTGCAAATGTGAGGAAACTTCTCGCTGGAGAGACTAGTACAGAATGTATGTACCATTATATATTACTACATAATGATATACAGAGATCTCAGGGAGCAGTACTTACACGCAGATGTTTCCAGTGAAATTTATGTGAGGGCATCTGTGTGGTTTGCACATAACAGCAACTACTGCAATCTGAAATGAAACAGCCCATAATCATGTTGGAGCAGGAGTCTGATCAGGTGAATATCACTCGCAGGTCTTGGCACATAGCTAAGCGGAGCTCATGGCTACCCAAGATGAGCACGGTACCTTCCGAGTTCCTCCAAGCGGAATCAGTATTCAGCTGGAACATATACATATAACATGTATGTATATATATATATATATATATATATATATATATATATATATATATATATATATACACACACACACACACATATATATATATATATATACATATATAAAAAATGTACATGTGTGTGTGTGTGTGTATATATATATATATATATATATATATACACATGTTATATGTATATGTTCCAGCTGAATACTGATTCATCCAGCTTCTTCCCACGTGGGAGATTAGGTCGCCACCCAGTGGACAGTAGAGGCAAGCGCTATTTTATTTTTACACATAAACAGAGTAACCTAGTTGACAAAGCAATTTAGGGTTTAATAAATAGAAATTGTTACTGCGGGGAGTTCAATGGGACAGCTTACTGTCCCTGCCAGCCCAAGTAAAGAAGACTGTATTAAAGTACTTTATGGAGTACGCTGCTTGAAGCAGCCAATCAGTGGCAGGGAAGCGCTGCCATATGGGGGGGGGGTATTGTTTATTGTTATTTATAGCACCATCATATTCCACAGCGCTGTACAATGTGTAAACAGGACATAAGTAAAACATATCAGTTTGACCTATTAGCTATCACACGCATGTGATGGCCGGAACGTCCCTTTAATAAGGGACGCTATAAGGTTGCTATACTATAGCTATAAACCATATAGTATTATAAATATCATGTTAATGTAAATGAATTCAATTAATGTAAACTATAGAATTTATGTTAATGTTATGCCCATGAAAGACTTCTCGCAGGGTTAAATTGCATTTTATAAACGTTTGCGTTTCACCCCTATGTATGGGTAACAGCTGCCTACCCCGCTGGCCGTCCGGATCGGTTTCGCCTTTAACTTGGGAACAAGGACTTTGCGGTGCTGCGGAGGGACGGCCGCAATGATGTCGACGAGGCGAGGCTGCGCGGAAAGCCCGTATTTCGCAGAGGTTTTTGTTTTAAGCCTGCAAAGAAAAAAAATATATACTTTTTTATTTTGTTACCGCGGAGTCTCATCCAACTCGGGACAGGAGACACTTTAATTATCCGCGCCAGCTGAACGCCGCGCTCTCAAGCCGCCGAGTAGCTGCGGGGATAAACACAGAACGCCGTGAAAACATCACCCGCGCAGATCCAATTACACAGCACAGCACCAGCCTCATCAAAACACACGAGTGCCTCGTCTCATATCCCCAACACCAAGCTCACGCTGTTCCCAAGGAAAAACTAAAATACTTAAAAAAATGATAAAAGGATTAACTAATTAAGTAAAATCTAGTGGAAAAAAGGCAAATCCCATGCAGCCGTATTCACCGATGTGACATTTACAGAGAGCAACCTGTCAGAGACAGCAGATAAAAATCATAATATTTACCAATAAAGCAAATATCACGCCTGTCACCTGACCAAATTATCAGAAGCCGCCGTTTATAAATGGGAAGAGGGTGTTTATAGAACAAAGGTTAGCGCAGAGTTCCTCATCTTAAGTGACGGGTGCGAGAAGAAATTTTATATACTCTCCACTAATCCAACGTACACCTTCACAGCGCGGGAGCGCTGGAGTCAGAGTGTATAAGAGAGCGGTGCATAAGTGTGTGTGTCAGCATGTAGTATTGAGTGTATGCATGAGTTTATGGTGGTAACATGTGTGTACATGAGCGTAGAATGTTAGCGTGCGTGTTGCTGTAAGTGTTTGTGAGCATAAGCTGTTAGCTTGCGTCTGTCACTGTATGGTGTTAGAGCGTGTTAGCGTATGTTAGCGTATGGAAAGTCCCGACACACCCTGGGCACCAGGTAGATAAAAACTGGCTTATAGCTTTCTCAGCTGGCTCCTAGATCCAAACCAAACTTTTAGACTCCCCTGACCTAGGTAATAAAACAGCACACCCCAATACAGTATATAAACCGTGGCCGCATTATGAAAGCACTCTGGTTGGTCCAGGGGCGGCATATTGGGGAGGGAGGGAGGTACAGCGCCTAACATTAGAGTTATAGGAGGAGACCCCCAGCAGCATGACACCGGAGCTCCGCTCCACCTACAGAGGGTGTTATCAGCTAAAAGCCTCACGTCAGATTCATCTCTACACCTGGCTCTGCGATACCTACTTGTTCAAATTGACGTCTTTTCCCAGTTCGTGGGCCTCCAGAAGTTGCTTAATGACATCAGAGATCGTCATCATCATCAGCTCAGCCTGGCTGAGACCTCCTAGGGAAAAATGGGGAAAAAATATAAAAAAAAGGGTATTGTGACACTGCGTGTCTTTACATATCCGATAAACGCCATCGTCCGCTCTCACCATCCGCAGATTTCAGCCTCTCGGAAGGAGGTTTATCCGGCGGGTGACTTTTCTTTAGTGTTTTAAAAAAAACTTTTACCCCACCAGATTTTTTTTTTATTCTATCATATTGTGGGGGGGGGGCACTGCCAAATTCTTCTTTTAAAAGTCCTTATGAAAAGCATTGACTTGGTCAGGAGGTAGAAAGTAATTTGGATAGATACACCTATCTGCAAGCAGGGGTTACAGACGTCATATAGCACCGGAAATTATGACATTACGAATGTGTCCCGGGTGGGTAAAAGCTTGATCCGTGGAGCAGTTTTTTTTTTTTGTTTTTTTTTTTAGGGGGGGGTATTGAATATTTATTTTCCATAACTACACAAATTTTTTTTAGTTTTTTTGAAAATCGCCTTGGTGGACCCGGTTCCGGGGTCCCTGAAATATGCGAGTTCATGCAGGCTTTCTGACCAGGAAGGGAAGAGAGGGGCCACATATCCCTTAGGGTAGTGCGGCCCCGTACAAACGAAGAAGGGGACCTGGTGTCCACCATGGCCTTCTGGGACCGTATAAAAATATATAACGGAGGGCGCACAGGTCGGCCCGCGCCTGCATCGGGGTAAATGTAGTTGTGTTAGGATCATTTTTAAGCTGCGGCAGACTGAAGATGGAGTGAGTATATTTTGTACAAAACAGGCAGCGGATACCGTATCCAACGTGTATCCAACGTGCATATACACAAAATCATACCGTATCCAACGTGCATACACACAAATCACACCGTATACAATGTAAAGGAGAATTTTCGGGGAGAAAAAAAAACCTTTCATGTAAATTATAAAATAAAAACACATTGCGGGGGCTAAAATTCCCAGGAGTGCTGCACAGGGGTATACAGCGCGCTGCCTGGGGGGGGGACATGCAGCGCACTTCCTGGGGGGGTCATGCAGCACGCACAATCAAAGTGACGTAAGTGGGATATTTTGTGTGTATCTGTGTGTGTGTATGACATGCAGTCGTACTACATGTATGTACATGTATTACAAGTACTTGTGATAAATAGAGCACGCCTTGGTATAGGACGGTGGTATACAGGTTACAAAGTGAGGTAAGCAGTGTGTGAGAGAGAGACATGCAGTCAAGTACATAGTACATAGTACATAGCAAAGTGTACATATAAGTGTGCTGTACAGAGCACAGTGTGAAGATACCGGTGTGTGGTATGCAGTGGGTACACTGTGCAGAGTACATGAGCATACCCGCGTGTGGCATGGCATAGTGACATGTGTAAACCTGCGTGTGGCATGCAATGGGTACATGTGTGGAGTATGCAGGATGTCTGAATGTCTGTGTGGAATACAAAGTACAGCACTCACTCTTCCCTCACACACTCACCCTTCTTCCCTCACACACACACTCACCCTTTTTCCCTCACACACACACACTCACCCTTTTTCCCTCACACACACACACACTCACCCTTCTTCCCTCACACACACACACACTCACCCTTCTTCCCTCACACACACACACACACTCACCCTTCTTCCCTCACACACACACACACTCACCCTTCTTCCCTCACACACACACTCACCCTTCTTCCCACACACACACACTCACCCTTCTTCCCACACACACACACTCACCCTTCTTCCCACACACACACACTCACCCTTCTTCCCACACACACACACACACACTCACCCTTCTTCCCTCACACACACACACACACACTCACCCTTCTTCCCTCACACACACACACACACACACACTCACCCTTCTTCCCTCTCACACACACACACACACACACACACACACACACACACACACACACACACACACACACACACACACACACCCTTCTTCCCTCACACACTCACCCTTCTTCCCTCACACTCACCCTTCTTCCCTCACACTCACCCTTCTTCCCTCACACTCACACTTCTTCCCTCACACTCACACTTCTTCCCTCACACTTCTTCCCTCACACACACACTCACCCTTCTTTTTATTCTTCATAGTATCGGCTCCTTTGCGTTTTCCCGAGCGATCACGCACTGACAGGGAAACCACGAGTGTTTAGCTCCTGGTGACGTCAGGACACCAACTTCTCTACGGTATCCGCGCAGAGCCAAAATATTACGGCACTTTCACAGCGGAAGACGGAAACTACGAAGGTCCAAACCTCATCCCCGGCGAAGCGCGCGGCGGTGATGGGAAGCAGGAGGGACCAAATCTCGTAAGGTTTCGCTTTGGTACCTGAAGGAAGCGGTTTGGTAATGTGACGTCAGGTGTGTTCAGGTCTTACACAGCACATCATCACCCTCGGGTTACTGAGCATGATGGGAGTTATTTACTGAACCCACGCAAGGTATATATATTGTACTTTTCAGGACAAGAAGAGCATGCTTTCTTTTTTGGTCATATGATCTAATTTACTGAAAAACTAAATTATAAAATTGAAAAAAGGCATTTTTTTCTTTTATTTGTTAACTCTTTTACTCATTTACCCAATACCCAATGTTTTTATATTTTTTTGCACGTTATGGGGCAATAAGTACAAGTAGCATTTTGCGATTTCAAAACCATTTTTTTACAAATCTGGTCATTCTGCCCCCATGTCCTCTGATTTAAAAGCTGTTATTCCACTGAAATAAAACATTAGTTGCGCTCCAGTATGTTAGTCCAATAAACCTTACCAGATCGGTCCCATTGTACAGCGCTACGGAATTTGATGGCGCTAAATAAAACATTAAATAATAATAATAATAATCTGCCCATTCACTCTTTTCTCTAATCCTTTAATCACATAAACATTTTTTTTTTATTTAACCTATCAGCGTCGGCTTTATTGTCCCAGCCCCCAAAAAATCTGAAAGCGGCAACTATTTACATATTATTTTTATTTACACAAAAAAATATTTCTGGGCATTTTACAGAAATGGGGAAAAGAAAAAATGTCGGTGCGCTAAGCTAGTCACAGGCTCAAATAATACAAATGTATAATATGAGGCCTACCAAACAGGTGTAAGCATGCAGCAAGAAACAGTGTATTGGCTGTACAATGTATACAAGAAACAAAAACTGTCTGCGCTTCTTACCCTAATAAAGTTGGCAACAAATATATAAACACAATATAAATGAGAGGTTTTGGTTATATGAATTGGCCAAAGCATAATTAAGCTCACCCGCCACGTCAAGGCACACTCTCAATAGGGTGAGAACCTACTCTCACCTCCTACATAGTGGACACACAAAGCAGTTTATACTGCTACCAAAACCTTATTAATGTGTTGGGGGAGGTGCAATTAAACCTCCTCCCTATTAACCCCTGGACAGCAAGTATAAACTGCTTTGTGTGTCCACTATGTAGGAGGTGAGAGGAGGTTCTCACCCTATTGAGAGTGTGCCTTGACGTGGCGGGTGAGCTTAATTATGCTTTGGCCAATTCATATAACCAAAACCTCTCATTTATATTATGTTTATATATTTGTTGCCAACTTTATTAGGGTAAGAAGCGCAGACAGTTTTTGTTTCTTGTATACATTTTACAGAAATAGAAGGGATCTTCCTAAAGCCACATTTGCTAAATCCAGCGGAGCAGCTGAACACCTTTTTTTTAATCATTTTAATATTTAAAAACTGTGTGTTGCCCCTAAGGCACCCCCATCCTGCTAGGCTTATGTGGTGGTGATGTAGTTTCAAAGAACCCCCAGGTTTCCCTTCCAACCTTCCTACATTTCTTTAATGAATAGAAATCTGTATCGTATCACACGTCCAGCCTATCTAAACCCCAGATGTTGAGCGTAGGTATCGCACATTCTATTTTGACTGCTATACAGGATTAAGGATTTGAATTACGGAAAAACCACATGATGTACTGTACCTAAAAATCAAATTAGCTAAAACTATCCAAGCCATGCAGCACTCATATGCAAAATAAAATCTAGAATGGCCGCTGTCCCCGTGGCAGGTAATTATTTGACTGTTCTATTTTAGAATGCAAGGTGCGGAGATGTCCTAGAATTCTAATCGTGTTCTAATTTAGAATACTCTGTGTCCACGGGTTTCAGAATACTGATCGTGTTCTATTTTAGAATGCTTGGTGTCAGATAATCATTTTACTGTTCTTTTTTTTAGAATGATTGGTTTGCAGGAATAGTTTTCTATTTCAGAATGATCGGGGTGCAAGTGTTCCAGAATTCTGCTAGTGTTCTGTTTATGAATGGTTGGTGTCCCGATTGTTCTATTTTAGAATTCTCGTTGTGCCTCATGTCTCAGAATTCTAATATTGCTCTGTTTGTAGAATGCCTGGCGTTCCAGGTGCGAGCTCTGTGTGCAGGTGTTCCAGAACACGGATAGTGTAGACGCTCCGTTCTCAAGCGTCATAGAATTTCCATACTGTTTTATTTCAGAACGTTTAGTGGCCTGGTTTTGAAATAATTACCGTATGTCACTGTCCGATTATAGAATGCTCACTGTCCCTAGTGGAAGAAAATTCTGATATTGCTCTGTGTGCAAGCATCAGAAACGTCTCATAGCGTTGTCTGTGACTGTCAGAAAATGTTGTTACTTTTCTATTTTAGAATGCTCGTGGTCCAAGTGTCCCAGAATTCTGATAATGACATTATATCTTCAAGAAGCATGGCACAGGGCATTTGGAGGAGCTGGTTTTGGGGGTCCCACTGGACAGCGGGGGCCTCCATAATGCCAGTGAATATTCTAATACCGTTTTATTTTAGATTTTGCTCTGTGTCCCAAATGTCGCAGAATTCTGATAATGCTCTGTTTTAGAATGTTTCGAGTCCCGAGAGTAAGACAATTCTCATACTCTTCAATGTTAGAATGCACATTGCTCCAAGAATCGCAGAATATTGCAACAGCCCGGGGAATTCTGATACCGTTCTACATTAGAATGCGCGGTATTCAGGAGTCAAAGCATTCCGTTAACGTTGTTTTTTTTTTTTGCATGTGCTGTATTGCAAGAGACACACAGATCATAGAACACATGATATAATAATCTAGCGAATCGTACTAAGAGGGTCAGATAATACGGATATTGTTAGGTTATAGGCTGCATTGTTCCAGGTGAGATACAATTCTTTGTTCCAAGGATGAGATGATTTGCATACTGTTTGTTCGCGTGAGGTGCGAACGCGGCATGTCACCAGTAGATGGCAGCCAAATCCCATTTAGTGGCACAGATTTATGAATATGTAGCCCATGCGCAGGCACGTCTGTTCATCACATAAAGTTTAAACTTTATCTTCAATGGTGAATAGAAGGGTGCTAGAAATCACCATTGGACAAATCTTCATTAACTAATCACGCAAAAAAGCTGCTTTATATGCAACAAATGAGAGAGGTGCTTTTGTTGCAGGAAGAAATATTAACCAGAATCATTTAAAAGTCACATGCCCATGTGAATAGTCACGAAAATGTATCACGCTACTATAGTGCTGTGTCTCATATGTTACTTGCAAAATGTGCTGGATTATTTTAGGCAGCCCCTCTTTCCTCCCCGGTGCCCCTCTTTCCTCCCCTGCGCCCATCTTTCCTCCCTTGATGCCCCTCTTTTGTCCCCTGTGCCCATCTTTCCTCCTCTGCGCCCATCTTTCCTCCCTTGATGCCCCTGTTTCCTCCCCTGTACCCCTCTTTCCTACCTTGTGCCCATCTTTCCTCCTCTGCGCCCATCTTTCCTCCCTTGATGCCCCTCTTTCCTACCCTGTGCCCCTCTTTCTTCCCCTGATGCCACTCTGTTCTAGCTCTGTTCTAGCTCAGGGTATCGCAGGGTTCTACAGCCCTAAATATCACAATAATGTGCAAAAGAAATGATAAGAGAAACATTTATACATTAAACAGTGAAAATACATTATTCTTCTTCTAAATTCCAAAAACAGCCAGTAATAGTTCCCAAACGTAAGTAAAAAATCTCAGCGAAGACTCTCCTCTACCCCCGCCTCTAATAACCCCCCCAAAACAAAAGCGTCCTTCGTTGGGGTATTTGAAATGAGGAGAGGGATGTTTTGTATTTCGTGTTTTTCTGATGATCTTTTTCTCTCTGGATTTCAAGTCATCTAAACAAAGCAGGAAGACCAAGTTGCGTTTAGATCCGTTTAGCGGATCCATTGAGGCGAGTATTGCTGATCCGCGCGGCGGTTCGAAGGTTAGACAAGATCAGCGGGCCGGTGACGGACGAGAGGATGAACCGCATACAGATCAGCCAGAAAGTAGGAAATGTCAGCTTTTTGGGGCATTTTTGTAGACCCTCAGTATATGTTGTGTCTACTTTAACCGGAATTCCCTTTTCTATGGATCCCCTCGGCTGGCAGCGTTACGTCACATATTACTAATAGAGCGCCAGCAGATTCCGCGGGAAAGAGTAAAATGCAGAATAATAATAAAAAGTGACAATAAGATTAACAGAAAGGCATACTGGAGAAGAGGAGCCTGATCTTGTGAGCTTACAATCTATTAGGCAGTTGAGGGACAATGACACAGAAGGTGAGCGACGGCTCGGCTGAGGATGATTTGATCGGAGCGAGGGCCATGTAGGGACCTGTCCAGTTACCAAACTTACCGATCCGGTTTACTCATCAGGCCAGGGTTAAAATGCCGCCTGCCCTGCCCAGGAAGCCAGCCACGCGCATACTACGGAGTAAATAAATGTAAGTACAGGAGGAAGGTGTTGTTAGTCCAAATCAGTTCCTGGAGCTATCTTACAATCACCTGAACCATTTAAAAAATGTCAGCACGTTATAGTGCCCTGTAACATGTATGATGGATGTAAGGAGGTGACAGATGCCCTGTGAATGAGATCATATCACGTCACAAACAACGCGTTTGGTCCCGATGACTTCCTGAATGTATGGACTTCCTGCCTGTGTGCGACAGTTTGATAGACGTTTAAAGAGGCGCTCTTACGGAAGGTAGAAGATAAGCCGAACCTTCATCTTATCCACAGTGTCATAAACTTATCTAATGTGATCGATCGCCACTTGGCCTGTATTATGACATCATACCAGTACTGCTTATCCTGGGGCACTTTGCTTTCCTACCTACCTGCCACAGGGGCACTTTCATTTAAGTTGGAGCCTTTAGCAAGACTTTGTTGTGACTTTATGACCTTTTGATTTACCCCATTTAATTTATAAAGCCATTCCCTGCTGTTTCTATACACATTATCGGGGCTTTTAGGGCCGTAGAACCCTGCGATCCCCTCATACCCACATATCACAAAATGAATAAACACAAGTCACAGGCTGCGGGAGTGAAGATCGATCGAATAAATTATTTATTAATTAAAATAACCTAAGCACCTAAAATTAATATACATCTTTAGGTTAAAAAAACAGTATTTATACCATAATAATAGTATATATATACAAATATATAATATATAATGGTGAATGTAATAATTATTGCAGATCAAGGTAATGTGAAACGCGTCATCCATATTAAAATAAAAATGAAATAGGAGGGGTTTATATGGGAAAATCTGACTGCCTTTAAAATTAATTTTTTTAACTCTTTGGGGTGAAAGTCTTCTTCGGGGTTAACAGATACGTGGAAGGGATGAGCTTTCTGGACACCACCGTATTTAAATATTGCAATTTCAAATCTACATTTTGAATTAAAAAGTGGAACTTCCCCTTTAATGAATGTGCAAGAGGTTTTTTATTTTATAGTTTTTACACATTTTAAAATAAAGGTTTTTGAACGTTACCGGGTACGTAAACGGGACGCAGCTTTGAGGTTTGGTTAACTAAGCGGCTGGAAGAAGGGTGAGTTTGGTTAAATGGTGCTCAATGAGGTCATCTTATGTCATCAGGCAGGAGAACCAATCATTTCCAGGGATAATGAGAGTTGTTGTAGAGATCCTTACATCGTTCATTAGATGCGTTATCTATACAGTGACAGCTGGCGGCCCTATCATTTACCCCAGGGCCGATTGTTCAGATAAGCCCAGAGATCTGGTGAGTAGTCTTACTTCAGTCTGTAGATAAGATATTTAACCCTTGTGTTTCAGGGCCTCGCATCATTTCACATGTTTTTACTCATTTTTTCTGAAACCCCACGAGACCACGAAATAGATTTTTCTGACGTTAAGTATTAATTATTAACAAGCAGATAACCAAATTGGAGATCCGGTATAAAGTAATAACTGCACTCGCTTAGTAGATCTGCCATTAGAATTTTTCCTCGAAATGTTTTTCTCTATGGCAACCACCTATGAGTGCCTAATTTTATGTCACATGCTAAATAAGGGTTCCTGGTAAAAAAAATCACATGATTAACAATGGTCCCTTGAATTTTTAATTCACGTTTAGTTTAAAAAAAAAAAAAAAACCCACTGGGGACCCCCCTTCCCAAACCATTCTGTTTTTTAAGGGTTATTAAGTTGATATTCAGTACTTGAGACTTTATGGCGGGGAGCTGATTAATTACATTGAGTGCTTTAAATACACGATTACATTGATTTTGGCTTTTTGTGTCGCCGACACGAATATACATTTTCCTCATTGTAGCTTTTATTTATTGTCTGTAAATAAACTGTGTAATAAACTGTTATTTACATATTTTATTCAATTATATACATTACGAGAACCAAAAAACTTTTACTTAAAGGTGATTTTTATTATTTTTCCAAACATGAATAAGTCGGACACATTAACCCTTCATTGTGTACATGTTTAGACGTAATCAAATGGAACATATAGTTTTAATAAATTAGCATATTTGCTTATATTACGTTTGCATTGACAAAAACCTGTTTTTTTTTCTCATTTTGTCCCAATAAACTCCCTTCATCTGCAGACCTGGAGCCGCCGTCGCTGTCAGTCATGTGATATTTGGGGTGACTTTCCCGGCTCAAACACCACACTGAGCTGATGCTTTATGGCGATGCTAATGAAGTCCCTTCCTCCATAGACTTTCATTAGTCAGAGAGTCCGGCTGGGTGATTAAGACTGAGCAGTAGTGCAGAAGAAAAAAAATGGCACCCCACAGACATGACCTAAATAAACATTATTTATGGGAAAACAAACCTGCGTCTTTACACCAGAGGCCGCGTCCGGCCAATTCCAAATCGCACGAGCGGCTGCGCCGTAAAGATACAGAAATTTGACATTTTGCATTTTTAATGATTTCACTTTTTCACTTTTTCAAAAAAAGTAATTATATCCACAAATGATAAAAAATGGTTTTAAAAAATAAATAAATAAGTGTATAAAAATACGTGTATGGCCATATATGGAGCAGATGATTTATTTCGGGCTATACTAATTTGCACCAATCGGACTATGACATCATATTCATTTAAATCCTATGGAGGTTTTCATTATTTTTCCTACTTTTCACTCAATGATTAAAATAAAACAAATATAATCTCGCCCCCACACCCTCCCCAATAACATTTCAAGAACATGCGTTTCATTAACCCTTGGATTACCGGGAGAACGGAAAGCAGTTGGTTTAGTGATGTCACGGAGGCTTAATGCGCCTTGACGTGAAATGGTTAAATGCCATACTTGTATTTTATTTTACTATTTATTCACCCCCGCCCCCCAAAAAAGCACACAGCGGGCATGTAATGGGATGTAATGTCCATTGTAAAGTTATCTGTCCCCTAAGCCTTAAGGCGTTAGAATGTCTCGTTAATCACTGGGGGGGGCAGGACGGGAGACGCTTATAGACAGAGATCCAATCTAAGGCACTGTAGAGGTCAGAAAGAGGAAGAAGAGGTCATCGGGTGAGGACGGGGACACGGCGGCGCTGATCTCAGGCACGATAACCCACCACGTTCGTTCGTTTATCCCCTGCCTGCACCAGGAGCAGCAGGCGCCGCTCGCGCATGTTCCTATTCCTCGTCCGATCCCTGGTTCGATGGCGGCAATTCCCACGGCTGGCTCTCAAACAGAGAAACGGCTGAAATGGGATAAAAAATAAATCAATGTAAATGAGTTGATGACATCAGCAGAAATCATTTTACTTCCTTTTGGACCCGCA
Source organism: Spea bombifrons (assembly GCF_027358695.1). Taxonomy (NCBI): domain Eukaryota; kingdom Metazoa; phylum Chordata; class Amphibia; order Anura; family Pelobatidae; genus Spea; species Spea bombifrons. Next base: position 117,715,515 of record NC_071089.1, on the reverse strand, counting down.
AAGCTTTTTTATGTTGTCTTTACTTTACATCAAAAGTTAAACTACGGCCCTATTTTGGACTGGGGGATGTCATGCGCGGTCTAACGCTGAAACATTTCAAGTTCCCATCCAAGTGAATCGTACAAGCGATCGATCGTGTGAGATAACGTGTGAGATAACGTGTGAGATAACGTGTGAGATAACGTGTGAGATAACGTGTGAGATAAGTGCATTCCTCGGATACTGATGAGTAAAACCTCATTTATCTTATTTTTTTTTTTTAAAGGAATTTCTTATAATTAATTTATTTACCGTATTTGCTCGATTATAAGACGAGGTTTTTTCCAGAGCAAATGTTCTGAAAAATACCCCTCGTCTTATAATCAGGGTCGTCTTATAATCAGACCTCAAATAGGTCTGACTATGAGACTAAGATCCAGATCCCCCACAGCGATGCAGAGGACCTGGATCCTCCTGTGTTAACCTCCCCCCCAACTTACCGGTGCTTCTGAGTCCCCGGTGCTTAGTCCGGGCTGTGTGTAGAGCTCTACGCGATTCGCGTGGAGCTCTACATGCTGCCCGGACTAAGCACCTGGGGCTCAGATGCAGGGGACCTGGACCCTCCTGTGTTATGCGCCCCCCCAACTCAGAAGCACCGGTAAGTTTGGAGGAGGGAGGGGGAGTGGTAAATGGGGGGGTGTAAGGCATTTCTGGAGGCAGAGTGCTCTGTGAAATGCCTTTTAACCCCTTTAATGCCACTCTGCCTCCTGAAACGGCTTAAACCTCCCTATATGCCACTCTTCCCCATAATATGCCTTTTAACCCTCTAAGTGCCAGAGTGGCATATAGGGTTAAAAGGCATATCATGGGGCACAGTGGCATATAGGGTTAAAAGGCATATCATGGGGCACTGTGGCATTTAGAGGGTTAAAAGGCATATCATGGGGCACAGTGGCATATAGGGGGTATAAGGCATTTCTGGGGCAGATGTGCATAACTGGGGGGCAGGTTGGAAAATAGAAGGAAATAAAACCAAAATATTTTTCTCAAGCATACCTTTTATTAAAAAAAATAGTTTAAATGAATTAACATTTACTGGTAAAACTTTTTTCCTATAGGGTCGTCTTATATTCAGGCTTTTTCTTTTTTTTCCTAAATTAATATTAAGATTTGGGGGGTCGTCTTATAATCGAGCAAATACGTTATATTACGCGTACAGAACCGGGATCAGGGCCAGACTGGGGATAACGAGGCAGTCCTGGCACTTTAAGGCCAGCGGCTTGGTGGCTGCTGGATATGACGAGCCACATGTTCCGTCCTTAACCCTAACACACAACTGCAGACCCTTAGAACACCTGTGGATAAGCAGGCACTATGTGCACTTACTTGGAGAGCTCCGGGAGGTCCTCGCGCATGCCTTCCTGCCCCTCTCAGATATTTTGGGTATCGCTGCTCGGACGGGCGCAGGACGTATCCCAGCATTCCACTGGGTGCTCTGCGCCAAGCTCTTGGCTGTAGCTTTGGTCGCTGGGTACTCGGCAGACTGGTGAGCTGCCCAGCTGGGCCTGGATGGAGAGTTGGCGATGTTACCGAAATCGGCCGACAGGGACATCTACGGGGAACAACACATAGAGATTGTAACTGCTGGTCTCCGCACCCACGGGGCAGTAACATTTAACCCTTACTCCACCAGACTTACTGAACTGTAAAGATTTCACCTACTTGACTTCACTCTATATATGATCAATGGCTTTCCCTAAAACGAGATCACTTAATACAGAAACCTAGAATATGCCGGCAGATCGGCCCCCCGTCCAGTCTGCCAGTTTCTCCCGCTGTAAAGACGTTGGTCTCGTCTTAGATTCAGGAGCCGTATGTCTATCCCATGCATGCTTAAACTCCCTCACTGTATTACCCTTCTACCACTTCTGCTGTGAGGCTGTTCCACCTATCTACCACCCTCTCAGTAAAATAAATGCTGTACTTTGTTAAAGACATATGCAGTCTAAAAGCATAGCCACGACGGTCTGAATATCATATTGTCGAAGCCCTGCAGAAAATGTGGCCCCACTTCTTATATATAAATTATAGAATTGTTTTAAAATCTCTGCCAACAGTTCAAGGGGCCAACAGGAACACATTTGTTTTATGGGGTGTGGTTAGGGGTGTGACTAGGGTGGAGCTTTACTGAGAACTTTTTTGTGACCTGTTGGTAGCTGCTTGCGTTTAACATATTTTATAATATATTTTATAAAATATTAATATAAAATAAAATTTATTATTATTATTATATTATTATTATTATATTTAATATATTTTATTTTTACAATTTAATTTGACTTTAAGGTTTGTAGAGTGAAACACTCATCCCCAGCAAACATACTGGACACCTAAAAACGGGGACAAGAAAAAAAAAAGGACAGAGGGATCCGAGTCCAAATGAGGGACTGTCCTTTCTAAAAAGGGACACTTGAGAGTTATGGATATAATTTTAATGCAGAAACATGGCTTGCGTCACAAACAGATAATACTTTTAATACACTTTTAACTCCTTTAATCTGTACACGATCTATGAACAACACAAAACTACTTTTATTCTGCAAACACATTTCAAACAATGACGGATCTGTCGGTTTCTCGTCCGGCATTCCTGCCCCATAAGCCTCTCTCCAGTTGCTGACAGCTTCTTAAGTCTCGATGACAGCCTTACTAAGTTGTCCTCTGACACCTTTACTCATCCGTTTAAAGTGACAGATTGACTTTAAACAGTCACATATAGAGCGCTAACTACACAGGTGTGAGGGACCCTTCAAAAAACAAAGGGCTATCTGGATGGCTTAGCGTTTGGCAATTTGCCAGCAAGTGGTCTTTGCCGTCTCATTATCATTCCATTTAAATTCTTGCGGTGTGTACACAGGCTGCTCTAGAATATACAGCACCTTTCAAAGGTTTGGGGTCACTTAGAAAGGTCCTTGTTTTTGAAAGAAAAGCAGATTTTCTCTATTAAAATGAAACATGAAACGGATCAGAAATCCAGCGCAGACGGGGTTAATGCTGTAAATGACTATTGTAGCTGGAAACGGCTGATTTTTAATGGAATCTCTTCATAGGCGTACAGAGACCTTTATCACTCCCATCAATCCTGTGTCCCAATGGCCCTTTATCACTCCCATCACTCCTGTGTCCCAATGGCCCTTTATCACTCCCATCACTCCTGTGTCCCAATGGCCCTTAATCACTCCCATCACTCCTGTGTTCCAATGGCCTTTTATCACTCCCATCACTCCTGTGCTCCAATGGCCCTTTATCACTCCCATCACTCCTGTGCTCCAATGGCCCTTTATCACTCCCATCACTCCTGTGTTCCAATGGCCCTTTATCACCCCCATCACTCCTGTGTTCCAATGGCCTTTTATCACTCCCATCACTCCTGTGCTCCAATGGCCCTTTATCACTCCCATCACTCCTGTGCTCCAATGGCCCTTTATCACTCCCATCACTCCTGTGTTCCAACGGCCCTTTATCACTCCCATCACTCCTGTGTTCCAATGGCCCTTTATCACTCCCATGACTCCTGTGTTCCAACGGCCCTTTATCGCTCCCATCACTCCTGTGTCCCAATGGCCCTTTATCACTCTCATCACTCCTGTGCTCCAATGGCACGTTGTGTTCGCTGATCCAAGTTTAAGTTTAAAAGGATAATTGATGGTTAGAAACCCCTTTTGTAATTATGTTACAGACAGAAATGTCCTTGTTTTACCTGAAAAAAAAACAGCTGAGTGACCCCAAACTTTTGAACGGTAGTCTGTAATATATATTTAAATCCGCACAAGTCATATCTGGACGGACAAGTAAATGAAAAGCGTTTTTTCACGTGATGACACAGGTAATGGACATGCTGGGTAGATGACAGATGCTATATAGGGGAGCAGACGTGCGGATACGCAATGACGGGCAGATTCCGTGTGAAGAGGGGACTTGGCACGTTACACGGAACACATGAGTGGCTTTTAGTGAATGTGGCCGAGATGTAGAAACATGCAGCTTGTGTCACCTGTACCTGAATCCCACCCTCTGTACTTCGCAGCGAGGCTTGGGGGTGCTTCGGAAAACGACAGAGAAGTTGTTATATTTTTTGAGGCAAAAAAAAACAATAATTGTGTTCTGTTTAAGGCTTCCAAACGACGTAAGAAAAGAAATTGTCTCTGTGGGTTTATATAAATACACCACGGGCTTAACTAAAGACAACGGGCCGCAGGGTTTCACTTTTAAATGAGAAATGTGGACAATTCTGCTTTATCGAGTTCCGAAACGCGATCACTTCCAAAAATGAACCCGATGTCTTTGGAGTGTATGTAGATATATATACGGTACTGTGCAAAAGTTTTAGGCAGGTGTGATAAAATGCTGTAAAGTAAGAACGCTTTCAGAAATTATCATTTAACAAAATGCAGCGTGAGTGAACGGAAGAAAAACCTGAATCATAACAATACTTGGTGCCTTCATGTCAGCATCAGTTCTAGGTACACTCAGTCACAGTTTAAGGAACTCGGCAGGTTGGTTGTTCCGGACATCTTGGAGAAGCAACCGCAGTTCTTCTCTGGATTTAGGCTCCTCGGTTGCTCCTCAAACTTGCAAGGAACCTCCACCGTGCTCCTCTGCTGCCTGCAGACACTCATTCTCTCCAGCCCTTCAGAAAACAAACCGCCTTCCGCTACAGCCAAATATTTCTAATTTTAACTCATCGGTCCAGAGCACCTGCTGCCATCTTTCTGCATCCCATTGTCTTTGTTTTTTTAAGTTGTTTGGTCTTTTTTCATGTGGGAGGTTTGGCTTTTTTGCCACAAGTCTTCCACGAAGACCACTTCTGACCAGACGTCTCCATGCAGTAGATGGGTTTCATAGGGTCCTTCTGTTCTCTGCCGATGCTGAGCTGATGGCACTGCTGGACATCTCACGATTCTGAAGGGAAGTAGACATGAAGAGTCTTTCATCTCCCGCAAGTTTCCACTGCGTCTCCAGTCCTCAACATTTCCGGTTTCTTTGAGTTTCTTCTAAAGAACTTGGAGAGAACATCTGGAAACCCCGGTCTGCCTTGATATTTCTGCTGGGGAGAGACCTTGCGGACGCGGTGTAACTGCCCTGTGTGTTGTTGCTGTGCTCAGTCTTGCTGTGGTTTATGACCTTTGACATTAAACTTCAACAACATTCACCTTGTTAGTGAGTTTGGATCTTCCCCACTCAGTTTTATTCCTGACACACAGCTGTTTCTGTATCAGTTAATGATTGTGTTTCACTCTATATATTAAATTGAGGATCATTAGCACCCGGTTGGTATGATTTTTTATTCATACACCTAACTATATGTCTACAAAAACCCTGACTTTGTGCAAGTGTAGCTCGAAGAATTGATGCTGTTTAGAAGGCAAAGGGGGGGTCACACCAAATATTGATTTGATTTCGAAAGCATTTTTTCACACAGGCCGAAAATGTTTGCGCAGTGCTGAATATCTGTGTCTGGTCTGTAGCTCTTATAAAGTGATGAGCCAGGGTTCTAGGCATCTCTTGAGCAGACCCACATACCCAGTGATCATACATGTCCCCTAATACCTTCTCAGGGGTGTACCCGTCCCAGCTTGGGCTTATGTGCCACGTGGAATCATCCCTCCCGACCCAGACCCTCCGCTTGTGTTCTGTAGCGGCTGCCTCCGCAGAGAATAAGTCGGTGTCCGGTGAAATGTTCTCACATTAGGAACACTTTAGACATTAAATAAACCGATGAAGCATTCAGGCTATAGGACCATTAAAGGTGTTTAAAGTGCCGTTAAACAGTTTTTGACTCTTAGGAAAACAATTAGGCAAACTATACTTACTTATTCAAATTAAAGTTAGTACCGTTGTTCCCCTTAAATCACATTTTATTGTCCCCACCAAAGTAGAATATGCATTGATTAAATAAAGAACAAATACATTAAAAGTATTGTATTTTCTAAATTATAAGATCCAGATCCCCCGCAGCGCTGCAGGAGGAGAAGGCAGAGTGGCATATAGGGGGTAAAAAAAAATATCAGGGAGGCAGAGTGGCATATAGGGGGTATTATGCATTTCTGGGGGTAGAGTGGCATATTAGAGGGTATAAGGCATAACTGGGGGCAGGTTGGCAAAAAAAGGAAAAAACAACAAAAAATGCATTTTTCTCAATCATAGTTTTTGTTATTAATTATTATTATTAATATTTACTGGTAAAACTTTTTTCCAATAGGGTCGTCTTATATTCAGGCTTTTTATTGCTTTCCTAAATTATTATTCAAATTTTGGGGGGTCGTATTATAATCGAGCAAATACAGTACTTATGGAGAAGCTGCAGCTACACGGCTGCAGATGTCTTCACTCCTTTGCTAGTGAAAGGCTGTGTACAAAGCATTTTGGTGTGCGTGTGCGTGGGTGCTATCCATAGTGATGACATTTATCTCTGGTAATTTCACAATAAACATATTATTCTTTCAGTTTTTTTAAAATCTACAGTGAGAAGTGAAATTATACCAGTGACTTCGCTTTCCGTAACTTGTAAGAAGCCGATGAAGGTCTCTTCTTTTTCTCCGACCCCGGCTGATTGGGACGCGGCGTCCGGACGCTTGGCTTTCGCCTGAAGATTTTTAACAGAGAGGTTAATGTTACACAATGGTTTTTTGGGGGGGGGGGTCCAAATAAATATATTTCCTTGTTTGATTTAGTGAATCGGGGCCATAGGTTCAGTAAAAACACTGAGCGTTCCCAAGTATAAGCGATCTATGAAGTTAAGCTGCTGCAGAACTTCTTGGAAGAGATATCATTATAATAGAAACTTCCCCGCTCCCTCCTGGTGTAATACATTGTGGTCGGGGTCTGATAGGTCCATAGTCTGTAAGGTGTAATATATTTCTGTTGGGATTTTTCTAAATAGGCCACAGTATTTTATTGAATGAAAAATGTAATGTAATTTATTTATCATAATTATCATAAAAAAAAACATAAAAAGAAGCTTTTTCGGAATATAACTTGAAAGAGCTGTTCCGCTCATGTCAATCAAATAACCCACAGCAAATATCAATGTATTATTTGTTTAAGGTTTAATAATCACATTAAAACAACCTGGAAACATTTACGTTCTCAGTTCCTATGGCAACGGCCTATTACTTTCTGCTTTTGTGCCACGTGACAAATAAGTGTTCCCAGCAAAAAAGTATGAATGAGACACAACTTTACATAATTAAGTCATTCGTTCTGGGGAGGGTTTGGGGCATGCGGTGGGAACAGGAATAACGTTTCTAATTCTCCATTTAGTTAAATTTAGCAGCATGGGTGGAACAGCAGCTTTAATAAATAAAAAAAAAAAAGGTCAATATAGTGCCGGCTTTTGGGAGAATATGTCGGCTACATCGTGACTGGCAGACGAGTTTCTGCGTATTACCCCGTAACCTGTAGTTATATCGTTGAGTTATGGGAAGGGAGACTCGGCCGGGTCACCCCTATGGAATCCGTCCCTTTGATCCATTACAGAAAATTATTTATAGCGCCTGGGAAAAACGCTCATTTTCCTTTGAAGGCGTCACGTAATATTTATGTTTTGTTTCATCTCTCAGACAGTCGGTGTGAAGGGTTAATGATAAGATCTGGGGGGGGGGTTTCCTACTAAACAGGAATGTTGACTTTTGTCCAGACGCTCGAGCCGTCCTCCTGTCTCATACAGGAGAGAAATGATGATGGATCGGAGCATTTTCTACCCTGCTTTGGGGGACATTAGGGTTAAAACTGCAGGTGGAATGCTGGCCGGGGGGGCCACATCGCTTAACCCTTTGAAGCCCAGAGGGGAGGAGAAGGCGTTTACATGGTTCTGTAGTCTTATCATCAAGGGTTAAGAACTAACACCTTTTGCAACAGACTTGTTAGGTTCAAAAGGAGGTATGATGATATAAGATGATAGCAACGGGGGTATCAGAAACCTTCTTCTGCTCTAAAGAGTAGGAACGGGTTGCAAAAGTCATCTACTTCTGATACTGTCCTGTTATAGATTGTTCGCTTTACTAAATGTCGTTTATTGGGGGCATTGTTCTATTTTAGAATGCGCATTGTTGTGAGGGTAAGATCATTCTGATGTTATTCTATTTTAGAATGCGCGGTGTTCCAGGAGTCATAGAATTCTTATGCCGAGTGAATGTTGTTCCTGTTCTTTTTTTAGAATGCTTTAAAATGAGCAATGTTCCATAAGTCAGAGAATTCTGATACTGTTCTATTTTAGAATGCACAGTATTGCAAGATTCAGATAATTAGGATAATGTTCCATTAAAGAATGCATTGTCTGCAAGGTAAGACAATTCTTATACTATTCTTTTAAAATGTTTTACAATGCACAATGTTTCAAGAGTCAGATAGTTCCGATATTATTCTATTTTAGAATGCACAGTGCTCCAAAAGAATTCGGATGCTGTTCTAATTTAGAATGAACGTTGCTCCATAATTCCAACACTTTTGTATTTTAGAATGCACCGTGTTCCAACAGTCAGAGAATTTTGATACTGTTCCCTTTAAATGAGCACCGTGTCCCAAGAGTCAGGTAATTCAGATACTATTCTATTAAAAACACAAAGCATTCCAAGTGTTTGGTTTTACCATGCACAATGTTCCAAGGGTCAGATAATTCGGATGCTATTCTATTTTAGAATGCATGGTACTCCAAGAGTCATGGAATTCTCATAATGTTCAATTTTAGAATGTACAATACTCCAAGAATCATTGAATGCTAATGCTACTTTATTTTAGAGTGCACAGCGTTCCCGATATAATAGCATTCTGATACTGTTCTATTTAAGAATGCACAGTATTCTAGGAGTGATTTTTGATACTTTTCTATTTTACAATTCACAGTAGTCTAGGATTCATAGAATGAGCAGTGCTCCGTGACACAATTATTAGAATATTTGAATTTTAATAATGGTCTGTTTTAGAATGCACCACGCTCCAGGGGTCACACAGTGCTTTAGAATGCATGGCGATTGAAGAATCATATACATTTGCTACTGTCCTATTTTAGAATGCACAATGTCCCAAAAATAATTGAATCTTCATTCTTTTCTATTTTAGAATGCACAGTGTTCCAGGAGTAAGATCATTTCCATACTGTTCTATTTTAGTATTCCAAGAGTGATTCAATTTTGCTACTGAACTATTTTAGAATGCATGAGATTCCAGGAATCATATAATTCCCGTAGCATTCTACTCTGGAATGGACAGTCTTCTGTAAATCTAATCATTCTGATACTGTTTTATTTTAGAATGAGCAATGGAATTTTGATTCTTTTTAGCATACACCATGTTCCAAGAGTAATAGGCTTTTGCTACTGTTCTTTTTCGAATACAAAGTATCTGAGCCAGAGAATTCTGATACTGATCTATTAAAGAATGTACAATGTCCCAAGAGTCAGATAACTTAATAATGCTCTGTTTTAAAATGCACAGGTATTCTAAGAGTGTTACGATTATCAGTGTTTATTTTCAAATGCACAGTATTTCAAGAATAATAGAATTCCAATACTGTTCTTTTTTAGAATGTACTGTGCTGCAACAGTTCTATTTCATATTCTGTTCTATTTTAGAATGTTTGGTGTTTTGAGTGTCATTTAATTCTATGATTGTTCTAGTTTACTGTGCTCCAAAAGTCAGAGAATTCTGATACTGTTCTATTTTAGAATGTGCAGTATTCCAGGAGTGATAGAATTCCCATAGTACTCTATTTTAGAATGTACAGTCTTGCCTAAATGAATTGCGTTCTATTTTAGCACCAACACTGTTCCAATAGTCATATCATTCCTATGGTGTTCTGTTTTAGAATGCAGTCTTCCAAGAGTCATATAATTCTGGTACTGTTCTAACTGAGAATAAATACTCAGTGTTTGAAGAGTAAGATGATTCTCATAGTGTTTTATTTTAGAATGTGCTGTGTTCTAGAAGTCATAGAATTTTGATGTACTTTAGAATGCACAGTGTTCCATGTGTCAGGCATTTTTTAAAATGATCTATTAGAAAATATACACAATATTCCAAGAGTGATACTGTTAAAATTTGTTACACTGTTCTGTTTTAGAAAGCACAGTGTTCCAAGCGTAAAATAATTCTCATACTGTTCTGTTTTAGAATACACAGTGTTCCAAGAGTTGTAGACTTCTATAAGATTCCCATAATACTCTACTTTGGAATGTAGTCTTCCATGTCATAGAGTGTTCTATTTTAGAATGCACCATGTTCCAAGAGACATTTCATTCTGACACTCTTCTATTTCAGCATGAACAATGTTTAATTGAGTTATAGAATTACCATACTTAGGAATTTATACAGTCAGAGAATTCTAATGCTGTTCTATTTTAGAATGCACAGTTTTCTAAGAGTGATAATAAATATAATAATAATTTTTATTATTGTTGTTCTTATTATTATTATTATTATTATTATATTTTAAGAAGGAACACATTCCATAAGTCGGACAATTCCAACACTGTTCTATTTTACAATGCATAGTGTTTAAAGAGTCGCAGGATTCTGATGGTGTTCTATTTTAGAACGAACTGTGTCCCAATAGTCATAGATTTCTAAGAAATGTTCTTCTTTTTCGAAAGTAAGAAAATTCTATTTAAGAAAACACACTGTTCCAGATCATTTTGATAATGATCTGTTTTAGAATGCACAGCACAGCATTCTAATCTGGAATGTAGAGTGTTCTGTAAGCCTGAAAATACTGACTGTGCTCTTTTCTTAGAATACAAAGTGTTCAAAGATTTAGAGAATTCAGATACTGTTCTGTTTTAGAATGCACAGTGTTCCAAGAGTCAAAGAGCTCTGATACTTTTGATCTTTTTTGCAATTCATTGCAAGAATTACAGAATTCAGATACCAATTCCGATTTAAAAAATAAAAATAATAAAAAAATAAAATAATTCTCATGCTGTTCTGTTTTAGAATGCACAGTATTCCAAGGGTTCTAGAATTCTGAGTGTTCCATTTTAGAATGCACACTGTGAGTCGAAGACTTCTGGTAAGAGCGTCCTATAGAGTCTTACGGCAAGTTAAGTGTACATTGTTAAGCAAACTATCACGTTCTCATCTCACAAAGGCATTGTCAGTGATTCATAACATAAACTTCTATATGACCTCAATTTGTCCGAACATTCCTAATGTCCAGAGACAACCAAAAAAAAGCAGCACTCATGATAGAGATCTAGCTGGCCCCCGTCTCCCATCCATCACTCTTATCACATTGTCCTGTAGTTTGTTTTTCACACTGGGGACGGATCAGGGATGGTTAAGAATCCATCATTAGCCTCTTCTCACCTGAATGCACCGGGTAGGATACACCTCAACGGCAAATACTAGCTTTAAATAACATTTAATGACATGCATGTCAGTCTGTGGGAAGCCTGCTATATATATATATACAAAGGCAAGGAATTTAGAAATATATCCAACTAGTAAATCCATCTGTTTGAAAAAAAAGTAATTTTCGGGAAGGAGTGATGTAATGTAAGGAAGTTTTACTTTAAGGAAGATGGTAGGTAAGTGGAACAGCCTCCCAGCAGAAGTGGTAGAGGGTAATACAGTGAGGGTATTAAACATGCATGGGAAAGTCATATGGCTCCTGAATCTAAGACGAGACCAACGACTGATTAAGGACCTTTGCTTAACATATCGTTTGATACAATGTTTTGTTTAAATGGAACTGCAGCTTTAAATGGCTGTGAGTTGGAAAATGTTTCAAACGGTAATAAAGGCAGAAAGTTTCGAAAGCACGGCCTAAGACTCTGCCTCCAGCCGACAGGATATTAACCTATTAACGGAACATTCGATGAACGGCAAACACTGAATGCCGCTCATTGATAATTCTGCGGCCTGCCCTAGAGGGGTATTTAGGCAGGAGAATGGAAGGACTTGTCCCTTTACCCCCTCATTCTATAGGCCTGTGCGCCCTCCCTGCTGGAGCTCCCGACCCATTGTCACGTCCTATTTCCCGGCTATTGTTGGTCCTGGGGGTCAAAAGATACCATTGACAATGCATGTGGCCACCAAGTGTTCCTGATGGCCACCAAGATTTTAGAAATCCTGCAGGGGATGTATAAGGCGTTCTGGGGGCAGGGCCACATTTTTCCCTATAGATATATAGTTTCCCTATAGTTTCTATAATTAGATTACAATCTTTGTACAGCGCTGCGGAATCTGTCAGCGCTTTATAAATAATGTATAATAATAATAATTACAATGACCTCGTTATAAACAGCTTATCCTTTACCTAGAGAAAAGCTTTCACCGAGAGAAAGTCAAACCATCACATGATACAGAATATATAAAAAATACATATTTGCCCCAATATATGCCAAACCAGATTGTAAAAATAAACTACATCATTTCTCAGTAAATTTACCCAAAATAAGTGGCCGCCTATACACTTAGATGCAGGTGACAGGTCACATAGGAAGGGGTTAAATTCTATAATCATGCTACAGCAACAAAATAGAAGTAGAAGATACACATGTCTACAGGTATCCGTTTTACTATGCTGGGGACGGCTACAGCTCCCATCAACTTCATCGTCATTCTGGCTGAGGGTGATATGAGCTGCAGCTCACCGGGCGATGTTTATTGAGAAAAATGATACTAATAATATTTTTTTATAAAAAAAATTATTTTGTTTTTCCAGAACGGAGCTTCGCACGTACACTTAACCCTCAAGACTTCTGCCGAGGAAAGGAGGCTTCCCATTGGCTGTCCACTAGACTACAGAAATAATTGTATAGCGACTGCTATATGAATTGTCATTCCATACATCCCCAAGGATATGGTTAATATAACTTATTTATTGTGTCTTAACATACTATATATGAAGCTCCTTAATATATATATATATACATACGGTATATTGGTGCTTATACACTAACAGTATCCCAGTGGCATCGATACATTGTATTTATTTCCGGTATATATCTCCATTGTGATCTAGATTTATTTATTATATATATTGTATGTGTATTGAATAAAATGTATTTTTATGTAAATATATTGTGGCATTGAGTCATTTTGGGGCTGTCTTTCTCGTTTTGTATATTGGATCTCTGATTTCTGACTCGGTTATGCGCGGTGCGTCTATACATTAAACATATATGTACATTTAGTACATACAAAATAAAAAAATCTGCTCACAATAGCGTGTAAAATAGCACGTTTTGGAAGTGTTCTGACATTAGGCTGCACTTAGTTATTAGAACTCTCCAGATTCACTAAAATGTTTGCAGGCGAGTAGAGGATTTAATCCCTGACTTCATTCTACATTATGAAGGGCCCACCCCAGGGAGCATGGACTCACCCGCTGGCTGAGCTGGCCCTGTATAATGTATAGTTACACCGGTGAGAGCCCACGCCTTGTTCTAGGATACACTGACCGACTAAACGGAGTCAAGAAGCTTCAAAAGACCTAGAACGCGTGTTCTCGTAGCATGGGGGTGTCTGACCACTTTTTTGAGGATGGCATGGAATGTCCTCTAGGGACTACATGGTTAAAGACGGGTGATGTGGTTACTTCTGAACCTGAACTATGTTGTGATAGTTTCTTTGTGGAAGACCAGGGGTCGGATGGTAAAAAGAAGGCTGCGGTACTCACGCCTGCCGAGACTGCTCCGCGGGGTCGTAGTTATCGAGGTAGTTGAATCTTATGGTGTCGGTCGGGTGTTTGTCGGACGATCGCCACGGCGGGAGATCCTTTCTGCCTTTGCTCTGTGATTTGCCAGCCGCGGGCTGCTGAGCGGAGGGAGAGGACAGCTTCATACCCACTGATTCTTTGGCTATCGGCTGAACGTCAATGACCACAAAATCGTCTTTCGGCGGAGTCTGGGGAGGGAAAGGATAACGGTTAACACCATAACCTGTAACACATGAGCTAGCGATCCATTGTCGGCGGCCGAGCATATCTCAGTCCTAAATATCTTCAATAAAAATATGTTTTGGCTGCGTTGGGTTCCCGTGTCCTGCTTAGGGTGCAAGCTATGTCTCTACGTGGCTGTTCCTGCACTAGCGAGGTGAAAGGAACATCAGTATAATTTATATGATATCAGGGTTGATGTACAGCCTGGGGGGAATGTCAAAAAAGATGGATTCTTCCATGTCAGATGGCTTCCCCATTCACAGGGTGTCAAGGGCAGGCCATCCTACTTTGAAGTCCTGGAGGCCTCTGAATGCCATATAACCCAGGGGAAGAAAAGCACCAAATGTGGCCCGTGGTGGCCCTTCTAGATTCTCACGCGCTTCTGAGACCTCTCTGCATTAATGACCTCTCCTCATTTATTTATACAAGAACCCTACGTGATAGAATCTGAAGGACACGTGGTTCCTCCGCGGTGCTCTAGGTGGTCCCATGGACCAGCAAAGACCACGCTGTGGCTTCCCGGTTACAAGTGATCTCTACTTCACGTGATAACTTTACTGAAAACAAGGATTCCACAACATCTGGTGGATAGCCGCTGGCTCCCATTTTTACACGGAGCGCGATGTTTTCACCAAGTGGCCGAGCCTGTACTTGCCACGCAACCGGCTTTACCCCACATCTGGAAGCTTGGCTCAGCTTTCTTTCAGATACAAGCAGGGCCGGCCCTACAATGGAGCCGACTAGGGCAATTGCCCCAGGCGGCACTTTAGAAGGGGCGGCACTTTGCCGCCCCAAGCGTTTTTTTTGGTTGTTTGTTTTGAAGCGGAGGAGAGAGATGAGGGGCGCCGAGTGGTTTTCGCTTACCCGCTCGGCGCCCCTCTCTCTCTCTCCTCTGCGGCGAGTCTCCCTGTTCAGTCTCGGTGCCGGCTTGTAATGCAGAGCGCCGGAAGTGACGTCAATTTCCGGCGCTCAGCATTAAAAATCGGCACCGTGGCAGAGCAGGGAGACTCGCCGGCAGGAAAAATGGCGTCAGCGAAGTTTAAAATGCCGCATTTTAAACTTCGCCCCAGGCGGCGTTAAGTCTTCGGCCGGCCCTGGATCCAAGCTTACTGTGAACTCATCAGACGGGGTAGAGACTGACGATCGCAGGACACAACGCGGACTTTTACTGATAACTCACAGTTAAAAGGCACGCAGGGGTATCAGAGGACTTAATTAAGGAACATCTTGAAGCAAACGAAGGCACTATCTGCGAATCCAGCACAGAAAATGATCAATCGCCTATCATTTTTATTTAATGCCCGGTTTTTAAGTTATTTGAGCTGCAGCTCCTAAAACCCTACAAGAAATAGCAGGGGGGGATATTTTTTATTAATAAAAAAATATTAAAATATTATTTTTTATTATTATTATTATTCATTGAAAAGGGAGAATCATGATTAAAATGTTGCGTATAAGTTTCAGAACTGGAATGGAGGACTATCTGGAACGTCACCCTCTCGTTCTAAAAATCATTAAATTCTAGAAAAGATAATAATGATAAAACTGGAAGGTGGAGACAATATATTTGGTTTATTGACGACAAATGATCAATCAATATCAGTTCGTAAAAGAGATATCTACAGGGCGATCCCTAGGAGCGTCTCGTCATGAGGTCATCATGGTGAATTAAGGTAAACGTGCGCGTCTGAAAACAGTCCCGCTATGAAGTTTGCAAAGCCCTCTGGGAACTCTAATTGGAGACATGCAGGTAATGAGGCACGGTATGTCACTTTTTGATTCCTTGCCCATGGTTTAATTTGACTGCTGTTAATCGGCTGGATGGGAACATGCGCGACCCATGCAAGTATTTCAGAGAAGGAAGATGCACCGTTATCTCTGTGTATTCACGTCTGTCAGCGACCGATCCACCCGCGTGTGCAGTCTCCGACCGCCACCGACCATGCTGCCTCTCCTGCCTCCTACGCTGTACTGGTGATAAGCCGGTTCCCACGCGCTGCCACCGGTGTCCACCATTAATTACAGGGATTATTATTATCTTTTATTTATACAGCGGCTGCTCTCATAACACCGAGCGCACTCTGCTACGGTAACCGCTTATTCTATAAGGAGGCTTTTAAACAAATGAGTTACCCGCACGCTACCGTTCAAAAGTTTGGGGTCACTTAGAAATCTCCTTGTTTTTGAAAGAAAAGTAAATTTTGTCCATTAAAATAACATGAAACAGATCAGGAATCCAGCGCAGACGGGGTTAATGTTGTAAATGACTATTGTAACTGGAAATGGCTGATTTTTAATGGAATCTCTTTATAGGCACAGAGAGGCCCTTTATCACTCCCATCACTCCTGTGTTCCAATGGCCCTTTATCACTCCCATCACTCCTGTGTTCCAACGGCCCTTTATCACTCCCATCACTCCTGTGTCCCAATGGCCCTTTATCACTCCCATCACTCCTGTGTTCCAATGGCCCATTTTCACTCTCATCACTCCTGTGCTCCAATGGCCCGTTATCACTCCCATCACTCCTGTGTTCCAATGGCCCTTTATCACTCCCATCACTCCTGTGTTCCAATGGCCCTTTATCACTCCCATCACTCCTGTGTTCCAATGGCACGTTATCACTCCCATCACTCCTGTGTTCCAATGGCCCCTTTATCACTCCCATCACTCCTGTGTCCCAATGGCCCTTTATCACTCCCATCACTCCTGGGTTCCAAAGCCACGTTGTGATCGCTGATCCAAGTCTAAGTTTAAAAGGCTAATTGCAATTATGTTACAGCCAGAAAAGTCCTTGTTTTCCATGGTAACAGCTGACCCCTAACCTTTGAGAACAGTAGTGTATATATTTAGACTCACCCTCGGTCTGGTGACATGAAGTTCCTTAACCATCTCGATATACTGCCTCTTCCAAATGCTTTGTTCAAACGGGGTGGGGGAAAAGTTGATGTACCACCCGAAACGCAGGCACTTGGGCATCCAAAGCTGATCCAGTTCCGTTAGACTCTTCCAGTGCCAGCTCACCTGGATAAACAGAAAAATATATTTTACTCCTTGCCCACAGCAGCCAAAAAACTTTTAGATTAATCACGGCAGTCTAGAAGTTTTACGGATATTTTTAATAATAAATTCCAGCCTTCCTATTGGCCGAGAAGATATAATTCGATGGGCATTTTGGGCACTCGTGCAGCCCGTGGTCTATTTGTTTTTTTCTAAAGATACTGCATGTGATTGAAACGTGTAATAAATAACAAGAATAAAAATTAAACTGTATCCTGAATCTAAGACGAGACCAACGACTGATTAAGGTTTGAGTCTTTACAGCAGGAAAAACGGGCGACTAGACGGGGGGCCAAATGGGGCCGGCAGATTCTACGCTTCTATGTATTATCAACCTTTGTACATGCGCGGTTCTGGATGCCATACTGACACTTTGCTATTCACGGCACGAAATCCTGACAAATATTTAAACACGGGATTTACAGAATTATTCATTTTTGTGTGACTGATGAAATTCTGGAAAATTTGGGAACAAAACCATATATTTTTGCAATTGTTTGCAATTCTTCAATTGTTTTTTTCTGCTCACGCGGAACGAAACTTTACAGACTTATAAAGAGGGGGATCGATGGGGAGCCGATGGGAAATAATACGTTCTAAGCAATTAAGGTTGGGAAAAAATTGCTTTTGATCCAAAAGAAGGTAAAAATAAAAACGCCCCAATTACACTATTTTTAAAATGTTGCCACTTAGGGGGGAAAAAAACTTTCTTTGTGACTCCAGAAGCCAATCGGATTTCTCCTCGGATCGAGAAGCTCTCAAATATTAATGTATATTCTATAATTTATACCCCCGTATCTGATAGAACCTCCTCTCTTGACGGTGGATTCCGTACCTTTACTGCCCTCACTGTAAAGAATCCCTTCCTTTGTTGTGTGTGAAATCTCCGCTCTTCCCGTCTCACAGGACGAGCTCTTCTTCTGTGACCGGTCCCGGGAGAGCTCTTTATATCGGCCCCGCACAGATTTATACGTTATATTAAAAAGACGCCATTTTTCTAGCATACATATAGTCTCTCTTCGTCACTAAAATCGTCCAATCCCCTAATTTATTCCGCACCTTTTCTAGTTCCGTAATGCCCAGAACCGTGCTGTATCTGTAAATGCGTTCTAAGAATACCTTTGGAAGAACGTATAGATGGGCGTTAAGCTCTTTTGATTAATGCGAGGTTTGCTGAAGCGACAGCTCCGTGGCCAATAAATCACGCGCGGTTACGCTTCGGCGACCATACACCGCACGCTCGCGGCTGGATTCAAACGCGGCATTATGTGTTTTGACAGGGACGAATGGCACATAACTCTTCGCCGTTAGGTAATGGAGGAGCGGCGGGCGCCCTTTGTACGCGAGAGGATCGTATCGCACGCACCTGTGCACAGCGGCAGAGGCTCCGGGGGTCCAGGAAAGAAAATATGTACAGAGACAGGACTCTCGGCAGCACGGCGGTGAAATCCGCGGCCTCCCTCGGGGCTTTTCCTTGCAGGTGATGGCTGCAGAACTTCAGCTGCGACACCGTACATCTTTCGAGGAGCTCGCACAGGATTCGCCGCCTCTGGACATCCGACCACTTGTCAAACTGAAAGGGTTAACGGACATGAGTGAATAAACCCGCTTTTGCTCATTTCTGTTCATTATAAACGTCTCGTGATTATATAGATATTCTGCGACACATTTTTTTAGGACGTTTTTTTTTTATCTGTCTGAACCAATCGACAACAATCAGCAGTTTAATAAGACAGGGGAGGTAAATGAGTGGGGAGGAATAATGGTAATCATGCAGATCCTGAGAACAGGAATATCTGGAGTCGCCGTTGCTGTTCATTAGTCAGGGAGTCCATCTGGGTGATTAAGACTGAGGCATTCCTTTTAAAACAAGGCAGTATGATAAGGACCCAGTTAGATGTCTATGAGATGGTGCTAAAATAACCCAAAATATGTGCATATACAGTAGCTAACAGACAGCTGCCAAAACATTGAAATATATAGAAACTGCAATTATTAGTAATAAAATGTCACTACTGTCACCCGTATCCGGCCTTTACCGGGTCACCATGGGGAAGGGTTCAGGTGTTACCCGTATTCACCGTTTCCCACACTTTGATCGCACATTTAACTATAATCTGTGTATTTAGCTCAAAGAAAAAACACAAATGACGTAGAATTTTATTTTAAATTTAAAGTTAACCAGGACAAAAAACAACACACAATTTAAAATGTATTTGCCAGAATCCCAAAAATTCCCTGGAATGGCACCTTTGGCTTATTTGATAAACAGACTTGGAATCGATTGTTTGCAAAGGATTAGAGTTAGAATTTGGAAAATAACAAAGGTTTGGGGTCACTTAGAAATGTTCTTGTTTTTGTAAGAAAAGCAGATTTTGTCCATTAAAATAACATAAAAAGCATCAGAAATCCAGCGCAGACAGGGTTAATGTTGTTCCAATGCTCCTTTATCACTCCCATCACTCCTGTGTTCCCATGGCCCTTTATCACTCCCATCACTCCTGTGTCCCAATGGCCCTTTATCACTCCCATCACTCCAGTGTTCCCATGGCCCTTTATCACTCCCATCACTCCTGTGTTCCAATGGCCCTTTATCACTCCCATCAGTCCTGTGTTCCAATGGCCCTTTATCACTCCCATCACTCCTGTGTTCCCATGGCCCTTTATCACTCCCATCACTCCTGTGTTCCAATGGCCCTTTATCACTCCCATCACTCCTGTGTTCCAATGGCCCTTTATCACTCCCATCACTCCAGAGTTCCCATGGCCCTTTATCACTCCCATCACTCCTGTGCTCCAATGGCCCTTTATCACTCCCATCACTCCTGTGTCCCAATGGCCCTTTATCACTCCCATCACTCCTGTGCTCCAATGGCCCTTTATCACTCCCATCACTCCTGGGTTCCAATGGCCCAATGCAATACGCTGATCCAGGTTTAAGTTTAAAAGGATAATAATTATGATGTAATTATGTTACAGCCAGAAATTTCCTCGTTTTCCATGAAAACAGCTGAGTGACCCCAAACTTTTGAATGGTAAAAGACTATACATTATATGAATCTGAATTTGGCGTGCCTTTTGCATATGAATGAAGGGATTCTGCAGATTCACCCCGTATGCATTTGCCCCATTCTCTGCCCCCCCCAACTATTCCCGGGGTAAATAATATACATAAATATAAATAAAGCAGATTCGATGGTCTTAGTAAGATGGCAGATCTGCACAGGTAGGCGATGCTGTCGCGCATGCTCCTTACCCATTTTCCGAGCAGCGCCCTCCTCTCGTCAAACACCTATGTGAATAAAAACAAATGATGTCATTAGGTCGGGAACGTCACGAATGTCCGATCTCACGCGTGAATTTTTTTTATTTAGTTGAAAGTTTAATAGTTGAGTTCACCGAATGAGAACATAACTCGTCGGCCATCGCTGGCAGCGTACGGGTCAAGAGCCAGCAGACCGATACGGTATAGATATAAGGCAATTGGGTATCATTAATATCACGGGGGGAGGGGGGTTCCAAATGTTTTTTAGACATTGGCTATTGGCCACATTCCGGCCAATAGCCGAAGACAACTGCCAATAGGTTTGCCAGGCCAGCCAATGGCATTTTTCGAGCGAAGTTACTCCCACCCATTGTCCCGATCACCTTGTCGTTCATGAGCTGGTGGTTTAGGGGGGTCCAGGTGCTCATTTTGGTTTGCAGTTTTGCTCCATCGGCGTTCTTCGGTGCCGCGAATGCCATGCTCCCGGAATATCGCCGCGGTGCTCTGGAAGAAAATAATACAAAAACATGTAAATCAGTGACTATAGTATTATTTGTTGGTTGACGCTCATCATTACAGAGCTCGTTCCTTTCTTGCGTGCGGACACAATCTGAACTCCGCAGGGTCGCTCCCGATCGCATGTGAACCCGACTGTCTTCACACGCGGTAACTAATCACCGGTGACATGTTTGGACAAATTATGACAAGCGGGGCTTAGCTCAGTGTGCGCTTTCTCAAAAAAAAGTACATATTTGTAAAAAGGACAAAGGGAAATATTTTAGTTTTAGAGAAAGATACAATTTCAAAAGTCAAATGTAGTAAAATCTGCGAGCGAGGGGGGGGGAAATGCCGTCTATTCTGATAATTACAAAGATTCCTATATATAAAGATCCTACAGAAAACAAAAACCCCAGCGCTGTATACAGTAATATAACTCCCAGCGCTGTATACAGTAATATAACCCCCAGCGCTGTATACAGTAATATAACCCCCCAGCGCTGTATACAGTAATATAACCCCCAGCGCTGTATACAGTAATATAACCCCCAGCGCTGTATACAGTAATATAACCCCCCAGCGCTGTATACAGTAATATAACCCCCCAGCGCTGTATACAGTAATATAACCCCCCAGCGCTGTATACAGTAATATAACCCCCCCAGCGCTGTATACAGTAATATAACTCCCCGGCGCTGTATACAGTAATATAACCCCCAGCACTGTATACAGTAATATAACCCCCAGCACTGTATACAGTAATATAACTCCCCGGCGCTGTATACAGTAATATAACCCCCAGCTCTGTATACAGTAATATAACCCCCAGCGCTGTATACAGTAATATAACCCCCAGCACTGTATACAGTAATATAACCCCCAGCGCTGTATACAGTAATAACCCCCAGCGCTGTATACAGTAATATAACCCCCAGCGCTGTATACAGTAATATAACCCCCAGCGCTGTATACAGTAATATAACCCCCAGCGCTGTATACAGTAATATAACCCCCAGCGCTGTATACAGTAATATAACCCCCAGCGCTGTATACAGTAATATAACCCCCAGCGCTGTATACAGTAATATAACCCCCAGCACTGTATACAGTAATATAACCCCCAGCGCTGTATACAGTAATATAACCCCCAGTGCTGTATACAGTAATATAACCCCCAGCACTGTATACAGTAATATAACCCCCAGCGCTGTATACAGTAATATAACCCCCACCGCTGTATACAGTAATATAACCCCCAGCGCTGTATACAGTAATATAACCCCCAGCACTGTAAACAGTAATATAACCCCCAGCGCTCTATACAGTAATATAACCCCCCCAGCGCTGTATACAGTAATATAACCCCCCAGCGCTGTATACAGTAATATAACCCCCAGCGCTGTATACAGTAATATAACCCCCGCACTGTAAACAGTAATATAACCCCGGCGCTGTATACAGTAATATAACCCCCAGCGCTGTATACAGTAATATAACCCCCAGCGCTGTATACAGTAATATAACCCCCAGCGCTGTATACAGTAATACCCCCAGCACTGTATACAGTAATATAACCCCCCCAGCACTGTATACAGTAATATAACCCCCAGCGCTGTATACAGTAATAACCCCCAGCGCTGTATACAGTAATATAACTCCCCGGCGCTGTATACAGTAATATAACCAACAGCGCTGTATACAGTAATATAACCCCCAGCACTGTAAACAGTAATATAACCCCAGCGCTGTATACAGTAATATAACCCCCAGCGCTGTATACAGTAATATAACCCCCAGCGCTGTATACAGTAATATAACCCCGGCGCTGTATACAGTAATATAACCCCCAGCGCTGTATACAGTAATATAACCCCCCAGCGCTGTATACAGTAATATAATCCCCAGCGCTGTATACAGTAATATAATCCCCAGCGCTGTATACAGTAATATAACCCCCCAGCGCTGTATACAGTAATATAACCCCCTAGCGCTGTATACAGTAATATAACACCCCCAGCGCTGTATACTGCAATATAACACCCCAGCGCTGTATACTGCAATATAACCCCCCAGCGCTGTATACAGTAATATAACCCCCAGCGCTGTATACAGTAATATAACCCCCAGCGCTGTATACAGTAATATAACCCCCCAGCGCTGTATACAGTAATATAACCCCCCAGCGCTGTATACTGCAATATAACCCCCCAGCGCTGTATACAGTAATATAACCCCCAGCGCTGTATACAGTAATATAACCCCCTAGCGCTGTATACAGTAATATAACCCCAGCGCTGTATACAGTAATATAACACCCCCAGCGCTATATACTGCAATATAACCCCCCAGCGCTGTATACAGTAATATAACCCCCAGTGCTGTATACAGTAATATAACCCCCCAGCACTGTATACAGTAATATAACCCCCAGCGCTGTATACAGTAATATAACCCCCTAGCACTGTATACAGTAATATAACCCCAGCGCTGTATACAGTAATATAACCCCCCAGCGCTGTATACAGTA
The DNA here is from genome assembly GCF_027358695.1 of Spea bombifrons. Lineage (NCBI taxonomy): Eukaryota > Metazoa > Chordata > Amphibia > Anura > Pelobatidae > Spea > Spea bombifrons. The sequence continues at coordinate 117,692,249 of NC_071089.1, read as the reverse complement.
ATATAACCCCCTAGCACTGTATACAGTAATACAACCCCCAGCGCTGTATACAGTAATATAACCCCCCAGCGCTGTACACAGTAATATAACCCCCAGCGCTGTATACAGTAATATAACTTATACTACCTATATGCCACCGTGCCACTGATATGCCTTATAACCCCCTATATGCCACTCTGCCCCCTGACATGACACTCTGCTCCCCAAATATGCCTTATGCCCCTTATATGCCACTCTGCACCCCTATCCCAGAACTCTCTTTGAGGTCAGGTCAGAGCCGGCCTTGAGTGTTCTGGCGCCCTGTGCGGACTACTCCTCTGGCACCCCCTTCTCACTACCCACCCGCCCCTTCTCACTACCCCCTCCCCCTCTGCCCTTTCTAACTATCTGCTCCCCCTGTGTGTATTGTGTCTATTTATTAACCACCTCCATAGTTGCCCTATGAAGCCCCTGTAGTTCTTGCCATCAGCTCGTGGATTGCGTTTAATTAATTTATTCGCACGCAGATATTCTTTGCCGCAATAAGATTCTGAAAAGTTCTTATCCGGGTTATAACGGGAAGTCGCAGCTTCATACTCGGCTCGTGCGCTCGGCTCATGCGGGATTCTGTATTCTGCCCCAATGACTTTAATTCCACTACGGGACAAAGCAAGCGCCCAGCGGAGGGGAAGAGAAGCATCGCTCGCGCATGCTGTGTATGGACATTCAACAAATGACTTATTTGACATTGATAGCGTTTAACCCAAAAAACAATCCAACAATAAAGGTCACGGCGAACCACATCTAAAACCGCATTTTGTTTTTATTTCTCACAATCAATGATCGCCTCTTCAGCTTAAAGGATGTCTCTGAAATGCCTCGATAGCGAAAACACGAAAAATGACCACCACCAACTTTGACACAAAGGCTGGTGGTAGAATAAGAGCATGTAAAGAGTTAAAATACCACCATTTGAAATACCTTGGAGTGTTTTATTTTAAATTAGATGACAAGATGAAAAAAAATATATATATAAAACTTGCATGGGAGAGGAGAAAATTGCAGCTAAACACGAGCACCGCCAAAGTGTCAAAACATCCTTGATCACAAAGGGTAACAAATAATAAAAAATAGTCTGGTCATTATGGGGTTAATTGTCTTTTATTAAGTGTAAACAGGGTTTCTTCTCCTGTCCAAGTATCCTCAACATTGTCATCTATTAACAATCTACGAGTATTTCTGTGAAGCATGCGCAATGTCAGAAGAAGCCCTCACTTCTCAACACTGCAGAAAGTCTCTTTGGAACAAACCACTTCGTGTAAGGAGAGGGGGGGTCATGTGGAATAAAACATTTGTGAAAGAGGCAGCTGTGTATTGGCCCTGAGGATATTTGGAACCAGGACAGAACACCCCTATGGCCCTTGCACTGTGGTACAGCCTGTCCTAACTGTGATGTCATAGTGCTGTGATGTCACAATGCTGTGATGTTCTGTAAAAGCGCATCCAGACACTGTGGTTGTTTCAGATTGTGAGCAGTAGCAGTACTGAGCATAACAGTTACCTGTCCACGACAGGCAGCGAAATCGCGATTTCTATTGACTTTGAAAAGACAAAATAGGCAGAGATTAAAAGGCCTTCATTCGTGTGACGGAACACCCGGCACATAGGCGCGAGTCTCTGCACCTGAACATCTTTGACTGACACCCGACAGGTACACGTTTCAGCCGTCATGGAGAGCACTTGCTTCGGCACTCCTGGCCCTCGCACAAGCAGCAGAATAACATTCGCGCTGTGTGTATTTGGCTGGGCGCTCTTATTCGGCGGATCTCTACTTTCTGTCTATGGGTTTGCGACATGCCAGTCCGACAGCTGTATCGCCTACAAGGTGACGGGCCCGGTACTTGCCGGGTTAGGGCTGGCATGTTTAATAATGGCGGAGTTTACTGCCCAATGAGAGAGAAGGAGGGAATTAGAAGGAGACCCGACGGATCCAGATAGCAGCTTCCTCTGCGGGAAAAGCCGGCAGCTTGCGCAGTTCCTGATACTCGGGATGCTGTTACTGGTTTGCGGGGTAATAGTTTGTATCCCAGGACTTGTGGTTCCAGCCTGCAAACCGGCATCCAACACAGACAAACCCCCTAAACTCTGTGCAGCTCGCTTAGTGCAGATAATCGCAGTCGCACTCGGCTTGTGTTACTGGCTGGCTGTCTGTGTGATCAGAAGCCGTGGTTGTTCAGCGAGCAGGGAGTCTCCTTCCTACGACAGCATCGATTTGGAAAGGGGCGACAATGATTCCGGCGGGGAAAATGAACACGACGTTCCATGGCTGCGCGGGACGACCGTACAAAACATCAACGAGTGTTACCCTTCGGAGCCGCCTCCAACATGCGAGGACATAAACCCTACTGAGCCGGATCCTGAAGAGAGTTCATCATCATCATCATCATCGTATCACTCGGTTTCCCAATCATCGGAGTCGAGTGACTATGAGCTCGCACCAGGACCCTAAACGTGGAAAGTCTGAACTATTGGGGGGGTTTTTTTCTAACATTTCGACTCAGTACGGAGTTTGAGCCGGAAGCGTCACCCAAAACATCACCTCTGACAATATCCAGGTCTGCAGAAAAAGGACTGAAATCAGACCGGGTTTTTTGTCAGTGCCGGCACCGTACATGACGCCTGTCGAAATGTTTTTTCCCCCCCGTGAGACTTCCACCTTAAATAACGGATAAATAAAATGACATCTTTTCATGGTTGCCCCTCAAACAGTATCTGTGTGTGTTTGTGTGTGTGTGTGTGTGTGTGTGCGTGTTGGATGTACCGCGTGTACGAGGTCACATTATCGTATAGAATCTCCCGCAGGTAGGCTGTCGATATACCTGGATGGATACGGCAGCCGCCATGTTTACAGGAGACACGTTTATCTGTGCTGTTAGGGACATGTAAAAGCGCTGCCTTCATGTATGTTGTGTGCGTGAGTCATTTAGTGGATACGGCCCACATACTCCAGGGCACAGTCTGTAACGTATGAGATTTATGTGATGTCATTCTGGTAGGGCTGCAACTAACTATTATTTTTATAATCCATAAATTGGCCGATTATTGTTTTGGATTAATCGGATTTAAAAAATGTAAACTGGATGTTAAAAACAAACAGCACAATAAAAAAATGTATTTCTTGTTTTTATTTCCCCACCTGCCCCCCCAGTTATGCACATCTGAGCCCAGGCTTGCCACATTGCCTCCCAAATATGCCTTATACCCCCTGTAAGCCTTATAACCCCAGATATATTCCTCTGCCCCACCGATATGCCATATACCCCTCTGCGCCTCCCAGATATGCCTTCTACCCCCTATATGCCATAGTGCTCTCTGATATGTCTTATACCCCAGAAATGCCCATCTGCCCCCACAAATATGCCACTCTGCCCCCTGATCTGCCTTATACCCCCTGATCTGCCACTGTGTCCTCTGATATGCCCTATACCCCCAGATATGCCACTCTGCCCCCCAGATATCCCTTATACCCTCTATATGCCATAGTGCCCTCTGCTATGCCTTATACCCCAGATATGCCACTATGCCCCCTAATATGCTTTTTCCCTCTTATTTGCCACTGTGCCGTCAATAGGCCTTATAACCCCCTATATGCCACTCTGCCCCAGATATGCCTTATACCCCAGATATGCCCATCTGCCCCCCAAATATGCCACTGTTCCCCCTCCTGATATGCCTTATACCCCAGATATGCCACTCTGCCCTCAAATATGCCTTTATACCCCCCATATGCCACTGTGCACCAATATGCCTTATAACCCCCTATATGCCACTCTGCCCAAAGATATGCCACTGCCCCCCCCAGATATGCCTTATACCCCAGATATGCTCCTCTGCCCCAAATATGCTGTATACCCTTTATATGCCACTGTGCCCGCCTGATATGCATTAGAACCCCCAGATATGCCACTCTGGCCCCCAGATAGGCCCCTCTGCCCCCCAGATATGCCTTATACCCCTTATATGCCACTGTGACCCCCTGATATGCCTTATAACCCCCATATATGCCACTCTGTCCTTCAAATATGCTTTATATCCACTATATGCCTTATAACCCCCAGATATGCCACTCTGCCCCCCAAGTATGCATTTTACCCCCTATATGCCACTCTACACCCCCCCCAGACTTATCCCACGTGCTCCAGACTCCTTGGTGTCTGGTAGGGGGAGGTGGTGAACATCACGTATACTCCCTTTATGCCACAGTGCCCTCTGCTATGCCTTATACACCAGATATGCCCATCTGCCCCCAAATATGCCACTGTGCCCCTGATATGCCTTATAATCTCCAGATACGCTACTCTGCCCCCAAATATGCCACTCGCCCCCCCAATATGCCTTATACGCCCATATGCCACTGTGCCTTACAACCCCCTGTATGACACTCTGCCCCCAAAGATATGCCACTGCCCCCCAGATATGCTTTATACCCCAGATATGCCCTCTGCCCCCAAATATGCCTTATACTTGTTATATGCCACTGTGCCCCCCCTGATATGCCTTATAACCACCAGATAAGTCACTCTGCCCCAAAATATGCCTTATACCGCCTATATGCCACTGTGCCCCTGATATGCCTTACAACCCCCTATATGCCACTCTGTCCCCCCAAATGTTTTATATCCCTTATATGCCCTTGTGCCCCCTATATGCCACTCCGCACCCCCCAAGACTTAACCCACCCCACCCGTGACTCCTTGGTTTCTAGTAGGGGGAGCCGGTGAACGTCTGCGCGATGCACGTAGACAAACCTCTGCTGCCGACCGGCACTTTTGCTGGAGCTTCTATGACTGAGCACCGGAATGTCATGTGACGCCAGTGCTCCATCATAGAAGCCCCAGCGTTGCGAGGGATCCCCCTCTCTGGCAGCCAGCGAACTTTGCGCAATGCACGCAGACAACCTCCGCTGCTGATGGCCGGTACTTCGGCCGGGGATTCTATGCTGGAGCACCAGAAGGTAATGACACGCTGGCGATCCATCATAGAAGCCCCGACGGAAGTGGAGGACAGTAGCGGAGGATGTCTGTGGGCATCGCACTGACGCACGCCGCCTGTCAGTGAGGAGGATTCGGGTCCCCTGCAGCGCTGCGGAGGATCTTAGTGTTATTATCTGACCTCTGTTATGAGGTCGGGTTACAAGACGCAGGGTATTTTTCTAGCAGATCCGGGGAGCAGGAAGTTAATACGGCTGTTCCCATCATATACACAGAGAGTGGGCTTCTAAGATTGCTTATCTGTAAATACCACCATTACATACAGTCCAGGTCTGTTTGGATAAAATGAACCCTGGCACTTTAAGGCCAGCTTCCGACACATAGCAGGCATGCAGCGGCACGCTAAAGGTAGCCGGGAGCCAGTCGGGGGCCTGATTACAAAGAGGTTAGTCGGTGAACTGATCTGTAAACGCCAGGGATTGGGAAACGTGGACGTTAGTGGCAATGCGGTTGCCATGTAGAGTAATACGGCTGCCAAATGGTTAAAGCCGTAAATCACAGCCGTGGGAGGGGTCTCCAGTGGGGTCTGCGGCTGTGATTACTTGGAATGGGTAATGTGAGTGGACGGCAGGGAGCTGCTTCCATGCCAAACTCTGCTTTAAATATTTTGCTCTCAATGGGGCAATAAACAAACCAAAGGGCAGATTGCCGGCCGACAAGTGCTTCTGTCTGCGGACTACTCCAGCTGTCTTATCCTTAGACGTGGGGGGACAACAATACAACATACCAAGAAATCACCACGTTTCAAGTAAGTAGTACAGGGCACACTGATCACCAATAGGAGGCGCTGCATGCTGGGGGATGTACCCTTCCCACGAATGGCAGTAAATAGGGGAGTTCAGCAAATAACTTCAACATTAAATTTCAAAAATAACTAGACGGGGGCCAAATGGGGCCGATCTGCAGAATTAGCATCAGCTCCGTTCCCCACTCCCCAGCTAAATGTCCTGCAGGAGATGCATTCGGCCGACCGACTCCCCCCCCCCCGTCAGCTCCAAGGCTGTCTCCTCTGAACGCTGTCCCCCCCAGTGCTCACTAACTGCAATGCAAGCACTTTCCTGCTACTGATTGGCTGCTTAAACTGTCAATCAGTGACAGGAAAGTGTTTCCACTGATATCAATGGGGGAAGATGGAGGATTTTGCTGTATTTAATTTTTTTTTTTTTTTGGAAGAATGCATATTACTCACGGGGGGGGTTACTCACAGATACTTCTTCTAACAGGGGGGCAGCGGCATTAAACTGTCCCTTTACATTATGCCACACAATTAAACCGGCCTCTTCAAAGACTGCCCTGCAGCATGATTTGCCCTGTCCATTTTTAAAACCCCAGAGTAAGCTCCGGCAGGCGACTCCAGGAGTAAGAGAACGTTCTTACGGCCATGATGTAGAAGAACGTGCGCTGAGAACACTGCCAGGCCTCGGCTTCAAAGAGGTGGACATCACTAAACAGCACGCCCGCTGTACAGGAGACCAGCGGCTGATACGACCCTTCAAACACAACTAGAGGTCTGAAGTTTACTAATAACAAGGTGTGTGACATCATCTATTCACAGGCTGATGTCATCAACATATCTATGGGAGCAGAGACAACTATACCCCGCGCATACACCCTGCAGGGGAGCCATACACAGCGGAAAAACCTGAATGGTCACCAAAGGCGAGGGACGCTCACTGCTTCTTCAGATATAACATCCTGTCTGTTCCAGAAAAGCATTAAAGGGGAAATCCCACTACATTGCTTTATTCTTAGTTTTCTTTTTTTACCCCAGTTGTAGGTTTTGCCCCATTATATAATGTTTTCATGTGGCTGCATATCAGCCGTTTGTATGATTCTCGCTCTGTTATCTGAGCCCCGATTTACTAAACCCCCCGACTCCTTATCATACTGCCTGTGGGAAACCATCGAATGCCTCAGTCTTAATCACCCAGCTGCACTCTCTGACTATGGAGGAACGGACTTCATAAAGCATCAGCTCATTGTGGTGTTTAAAACGGAAAAGTCACCCAAAATATCACATGACTGACAGCAATGGCACCCCCAGGTTTGGAGATAAAATGACCGACATTACTGTATACATCACTGGGGGGTTATATTACTGTATACAGCGCTGGGGGTTATATTACTGTATACAGCGCTGGGGGTTATATTACTGTATACAGCGCTGGGGGGTACATTACTGTATGCAGCGCTGGGGGGTTATATTACAGTATACAGCGCTGGGGGGTTATATTACTGTATACATCACTGGGGGGGTTATATTACTGTATACAGAGCTGGGGGGGTTATATTACTGTATACATCACTGGGGGGTTATATTACTGTATACAGTGCTGGGAGGTTATATTACTGTATACAGCGCTGGGGATTATATTACTGTATACAGCGCTGGGGGGTATATTACTGTATACAGCGCTGGGGGGTATATTACTGTATACAGCGCTAGGGGGTTATATTACTGTATACAGCGCTGGGGGTTATATTACTGTATACAGCGCTGGGGGTTATATTACTGTATACAGCGCCGGGGGGTTATATTACTGTATACAGCGCCGGGGGGTTATATTACTGTATACAGCGCTGGGGGTTATATTACTGTATACAGTGCTGGGGGGGTTATATTACTGTATACCGTGCTGGGGGTTATATTACTGTATACAGCGCTGGGGGTATATTACTGTATACAGCGCTGGGGGAGGTTATATTACTGTATACAGCGCTGGGGGTTATATTACTGTATACAGCGCTGGGGGTTATATTACTGTATACAGCGCTGGGGGTTATATTACTGTATACAGCGCTGGGGGTTATATTACTGTATACAGCGCTGGGGGTTATATTACTGTATACAGCGCTGGGGGTTATATTACTGTATACAGCGCTGGGGGGGTTATATTACTGTATACAGTGCTGGGGGTTATATTACTGTATACAGCGCTGGGGGTTATATTACTGTATACAGCGCAGGGGGGTAATATTACTGCAAACAGCGCTGGGGGAGGTTATATTACTGTAAACAGCGCTGGGGGAGGTTTCTGTGCCAGATTGCCAATCTGTGCCTTATAATAATAATAACAATAATAATAATCATCATAATAACAATAATTACCATTCAATGTAGATAAGAATTAACCCTATAGTCACTGGTGAACAATGTGCGGCCTCCAAGCATCCGCCTGCACTATCCCAATATATCAATGAATGGAGAAGTAGCAGTAGTGATAATAATGATAATAATAATAATAATAATAATAGTGAATTACCTTCCGCAAGGCCCCTAGACCACGACCAGTGTGCAGTTGCGTCGTTACTATGGAAACAGGCCAGAGCCACACACCCCCATGTTGGCCGCCGAATAGTGGAACCCGTGTGACTCCAGTCTCCGCCTGTCCCAATCGTTGCCGTGGTTACCCCTATCGTTATTCTGATTGGAAAGTGAATCGGAGCAAGCCCCGCCCTATAGTTTTGAACGCTGCGACTATTTCCGTCGGATATAGCGGTGAACCGGCTGGTTAACGGGAGACGTGACAGAGCCGGGGCAGGTGGGTGTTTGGAGTATCGGTGAGGAGTACCCTGCCCCCACTGAGCTGTTACTGTCGGTGCATGAGCAAATACAAGGGGCGTGGTCTCCAGCTCATTGAATGGGCGTGCCCTGTCTCTGAAGGACAGTGAGGGGCTGTTTCGTTGACTCGCCAGTAGAGGGCGAGTGGGAGGTGTGTCCCAGCCCCCGGAGGTGTGTCTCCATGATCGGGGGGAGTGTGCAATAGGCGTGTCTCCGTGTTGAGGAGGCGTGGCGTGTGTCCGCAGCGGTACGAGCGGTCAGTGTGCTGCTTATTCTCCTCGCTGCAGCCGGTGCAGCTGCTACACATTCTGCCGGTGAGTACTTGGGGGGGGGGATGGGCGAACCGTCAGCCTGCTGGGTACTGGGCTTCAAGCGGAGTGCTGGGGGCAGCTGGCACGTTCCCACCCGGACAGTTCGTGTGTAGGGGGGGCTGATTGAGCTCTCTGCTCGCAGTGCTGTGCAGGGCGAGCCGGCCGGGGGTATACCGGGGCTGTACGGGCATCACAGCATACATACGGAGGGGTCGCTGTGCATGTACGGGCTGCGGCATAGGGACAGACTGACTAAATATGTGTGATGGGCTTTCTGCAGCGCAGACTGACATTATTCTATCGCAGCATGCTGGGATATGTGTATAGTGGCATTAGACATGCATGCTGGAACATATATAATGTGTATATATGATATGTGATATAGTGGTGTTATTGTGTAGGCAATAGGATGGGCTTGTGTGTGTTTATATATATATTATTGTTTATGTGCTGTCATATTCAGTGGTGAGGTTTAAAGGGTTAATATATATGTCGTCTCCTATAGATAATCCGGGGCTGCTGGGTATCAAGTTGTCGTTATTCGGAGGGATTATCCCCAGACTTATTATCTGTCATTAGCGCGTGACACGATAATCACAAATCACCCCCCCCCAAAAAAAAGATTTCCGTTAATATTTACGTTTTGCAAAAATATTTCTATTCAACGGCGTGACGTATGGTGCCATCCTACGGGGTCTCGGGAGGCTCCTGGTCAATTGTTGTTATGGTAACAAAGTATCCGTTTTCCTTGATATAATAATAATAATAATAGAATAAAAAGTAGCAAAAAAAATGCTTTTGGCATCAATATATAGAAAAATATAAATATATAAACTGAATGAAAATGCCTAAAAGTCCAGACTTTTAGCCGTGCGGTGTCAGGGATTTCGGTCAGTCGGCTCTATCACCAGCAAGCATTTCTTTTATGAAGCGCTAACATAGTCTGTGGCGCGGTACAAACGGAAACTGGTTAACTGATACATAACGTTTACACATACAGCAGGAGCCGAGGGTCTCTTATCATCTAGCCTTAGCGGGCTTTCGTACAACGCTCCAGGCAGGAGTACCGGCCCCCGAGGGCCCGGCGCAGGAGCTTGCAATCTAAATGTTGGGTCAAATCAGTATCTTCTGCCACGTGACCTTGCTGCACGCCCCGTTGGTGTGCTAGGGGTTAATGAGCCTTTGATGTCACCGTCATTGTACCGCAGTGATAGGGGTTTGTCCGCGGCTCGGCCCTTTCAAACCGGTTCCATTGTCTCGCGTTATTGATTACAACAATGCCTTTGTATTCGGAATCGCATCGCATAGCGTAGAAGCAACATGTAAGAAGCCGTAGCCCATGCGCGATGTCGCGCTTATCGACGCTAACGGTCTAGAATGCTGGTGCTTTGGCCCATTTTGATGTCTGATTAACCCTTTTGTTTCTATTTGAAGTCCGGTGGAATTATTTAAAGGGACAGACCCCAGTCCTGGGGGTAACCGGTCCCCTGTGCCCCCCCTTACATTCCAGGGTAGCGTTTCTTGGAAGTTCCGCATGATGTCATTATTTAGAATGCCGGTGAATAGAGTGTTCCGTCTGCTCGAGGCTCGCGCATTCTCTCTGACTGATCCTGAAATATCATATGTTTGTCTTTCCTGTGCACGGAGGGACTTGTAATCCGATGCAGGGCTTACTGTCACTAATTGCCTGCTTGTAGTCAGATGTTTGCCGTGGCTGTGAAAGCCGCGCACGTCCGGGGCGACTGATCTCCTAAACTGACCTGGATCTTCCTAAAGCCAAGGGAAAAAAATGATTAAAATGAGTTGGCCTCGGTCCTTCTGAGACGTCGTTGGGTTTATTTGGTTGGGCTAACGCTGGTTCTTCATACTGCAAAAGTAGGTTCAATGATGATGGATATCAAGACCAGTTCGGCCCCATCCGGCCCCCGTCTAGTCTGCCGGGTACTCCTGCTCAAACCTTAATCAGTCGTTGGTCTCGTCTTAGATTCAGGAGCCGTATGTCTATCCCATGCATGTTTAATACCCTCACTATATTTCCCTCTAACACCACTTTTTCCACCCAATTTTTAGCCGATCCGTCATTTTGAATATTAATAAATTCCCCCCCATATCTGGTGCATAGCGACAGAGCCCCCCTATATAGATTATATATTTATATATTTTATATATATATATATATCCTTTTTTCTCATTGGCCGACATCAGGTCCTTTTATCGCTGTAGGCATATATATTTTTTTAAATACAAATGGTTTCCATGGCAAAGTTCTGGTTACTTTTCTTGTTGCCAGTAATGCGGATCGGCCACTTATTATTCCAAAAACAGGAAAGGCCCGAGGCCGCTGCACGCTGGAGATGAATCGGCGCTCGGTGGCTTTCATGTCATCGCGATGGCCCTCCCGCCATAAATCATTTCTTCATCGGACATGCTGTTATCCCTTTAACCCTATGTGTGCCAACACTATGCGTGTAACACTAGATTCACGAGCCCTATGCCTATCCCATGCGTGTTTAAATCCCCCTCACTGTGTTAGCCTCTACCACTTCCGCTGGGGGGCTGTTCCACTTATCGACCACCCTCTATCAGAACCAGTATCAAGCATAAAACCTATCTGGCGTTCCACATTTAAACGGCAGGTAGGTAGCGTTTATTTGGGAGATGCCTGCAACTTTGCCAACACAAGATAGAAAGGTTGGCCGAATTAAAGGGACGCCGGGCTACCGGACCATGATGTCATATAACATGTTCGGCAAAAAAAGGAAAATGTCTAATTCTTTATAGGATCTTCAGAATTACTTAAAATTCATTCATTAAGGAATTATTTGTGACTTTTTTTTTTCTTTTTTTCTGACAGGTTAAAGAAAAAAAAATATATTTTTTATCCCCCATTCTAAATAAAAATGGAGACTCTTGTTTGGGAGTGCGGCTAACCGCCGGGGATCTCCAAGATGCTTTGCATTGAATGCAGCTTGAAATCGGAACGCTGGAGTAACAGCGACGTTCCAAGGCATTCCCCATGACCAACGCCAAGTGGAAGCGTCGCCCCGAGCCGTCTCCGAGCAGCTGACCCCGTGACGGTATATGATGGCGGCATACTGGATCTTACGCTGCGGGCTGCTCCTTGCGCTGGCGGGGCGCGTCATGGCGCACAGTCTGTTTGCCTGCGAACCCATAACGCTGAGAATGTGCCAAGACCTGCCGTACAACTCCACGTTCATGCCCAACCTTCTCAACCACTACGACCAGCAGACCGCGGCCCTCGCCATGGAGGTAAGATAAATATATAATATATATAAATTATAAATTAAATAAATATATCCGTCAAACATCATTTTTTTTGACAGCTCTGCAGCATTTCCCATGTGAAATACTCTGCAGAACCACCTGGGCTCCTTGTGCAGTCAAAATAATTTTTTTGTGTATTTTTATTTTATTTTTTTACATTTTTTATTATTTCTTTTAATAATGACTCGGGTAGAATATACGCTCGTATAAAATGCATTTGCTTTGCTTAGAAAATAATTTTTTTTATGTGCTAGAAAAAAAAAAATTGGTGGTGTTCGTTAGCTTTTTACAGTTTTTTTTTTTGTTTTTTTTTTTTCAAAATCTGAAATGATCAAACGGTTTGTACCGCGTTAGCCGTGAGAAAACAGGAGAAAAGTTTAGTTAAAATGGCACCATTTGGGACCTTCTTGGGGTCTGGGGCAGGACCAAAGCTCGGGCGCCGGTGTCACATTCCCTTCCGGAAATGGAGAAGAGGGCAATTAGGCACGCGGGGGGCAATGCTGCCAAGTGGGGGAAAGTGCGCCGCTTGCCTTGTGGAGCCGAGGGCAGCTGCCCGTCTTGCCCTGGGAGAGTTAGAGCCTTGATCCGCGCAGCCGGGGTCATTTAAGGACAATGCAGAACTTGGGCTGGCGAGAGCGCCCGGAGCGGTGCTCCGGAAAAGGGGCTGGGGCGTCCGCACGTCTGGCCCACCACAGTTCCTGGCTATACCTGTTGACCCGGGATGTCCAGTTCCGTCCTCAAAAGCATCATTAACCTGCCGAAAGTTTTTTAGGCTCTCCCTAATTCACCCGCAATAAAGCAATTATCTGCGAGTCGCCCGTTACTCCGAAAACTGGTTGTGTTTATTGTAATCATTGCTTTATATACATCTGTGTGCGTTCCTCGCCTGGCTTCCTATAGGTTAATTCCATAGGCTCCACCCCCACCTGTTAAACTGTAAGATGTTTAAAAAGGGCTTTTTTTTAAAAAAAAGAATTTTTATTATGTCATATGGTAATAAACTAACGGTTCTCACAGCATTAATTCCCCCCCCCTTTACGCCGGCACTGAAAGTGTTAAACAAACCAGTCCGGTGGCATTCCCTGCTTTGAAGAAGATCGGCGATTAGTAAACAACCCGTTCCTCTATGAAAAATTACGCTCGCTTTGAAGTTCGGCCATTCAGTTTTTTTGAACTCGGGGGGAAATTTGTTCAGGTGGAGCGGATTACTTATTAACCCAGCGTGGACCGCATGTCTGCGGTCCCGGCACACAAAGGGTTGATTATCATTGTTATTTATTGAATGGTGTAGCGCCAGCATACTCTGCAGTGCTGTACAATATGTCGTTGAGGGGTTGCTTTGTATGTAGCATAATGTGTATTGCTTCCCAGGGGACATTAAAAAAAAAAAAGAGAGAAAATCCTTGTCTTGCAATTTTTTTTATTTTTTATAAAAATTGATTTGTGTTTAGGTTTGCCGTGAAGTGAAATGGGATCCCAGGCCTGAAATCTATTATAAAAAATATATTGAAAGGTCGGGAAAAAAAAAATGAAAAAAAAAAAATAAAAATATTAAATAAAAAAAAAACAAAATATATATATATATATATATATATATATATATATATATATATATATATATATATATATATATATATATATATATATATATATATATATATATATATATATATATATATATATATATATATATATATATATATATGAAGCATATAAGAGTTATATGCAGGTTCGTTTACAGGACCTGACAGTCATTGGAGCCAGGCAATGCATAGAATAATGCTCCCGGGGTTAATACATTATGTGTCCTCGGAACAATGGCGGTATTAGCTAGACGAGGGGGAGGGAAGCGGATGCAATGATGGGAGGAAATCGGAGCATCCTTGCACCTGTGCCGCTCTACGGCTGGGCGTGGAGGAGAGCGGTAGTTCTGGGTCCCGTACAATAGGAGGTAACGCCGCGGGGCCGCAGGGACAGGCCGGTGTCAGTGGGGATTTATTAAACAGGTGTAATATTTAAGATCTGTGGTCCAGATCGGAGGGGCAGTTTCGGGTCACTGGGTTTCTATCAATGCTTTGACCGCCGTGATGTAACCGGCTCTGCATGACGGATCTGTTGGGTCACGGGGGTATCGGGTAACTTATTCCACGATGTCCGGATGTTGTAAACATACATACGCACCGTCGCACGCGTTTCGGGGAGATGACAAATCTGTCGGCCATAAAGGGACAGTTTAATGTCCTATGGAGCCCCAGCGGAGAAAAAAAATCCGAATTAAAGTGCTTTGTGAGTACTTTTAATATACATTTAAAATAAAATACTTTAGGGAGAAGCTGCAGCTCTGTGGTCTGACTGTTCCTGCCAGTGATTGGATGCTTAGAGCAGCCAATCAGTGGCAGGAAAGTGCTCCCATTGAAATCAGTGAGAGTGCCTTCTGCGCATGCAGCCGTGGAGTCTCATTAGATACCCCCTCACCTCGTGGGGTGGGGAAAAGGGCAAATACCTAAATAATAATACATTTGCAAGAGGGGGGGCATCATGTATCTTAAAGGGACCCCCTGGCTTTCTTATGAATAAAAGTGTACAGGACGGCTGGAGCGTCCCTTTAAATGCGGTGGTATTTACCATGCCTGGGGGGAGATAAGGGTGCAAATGCCCATCCTAATGCATACGACCTTCAGAAAATCCACAAAAAGTCACTTTTTTCTTTCTTTCACTAATTATTTTTTTTATTACAAGAGAGTTTGATTAGAAGAAATAGCCCAGAACTCTGTTTAAAAAAATACAGCCCGTTGAGAAGAAACAGAGCCAAAGTCAAGACCTTAGGCTTTGGCTTAAGGTGACCACAATTCCCATCATGCTGTGCTCTATATCTCCCATGGGTCGCCTGTCAAGCATCATGGGAATTGTAGTTTGAAATGCGAAACTCCATGGTTTTGTCTGCTCATTCTTGCTAAAAGCTATATGGCTCCCGATGGGTTTGTTTCCTGGCGTCCATCTGTTTGGGACTCCGTTAACCCCCCTTAACCCTTTGTAGGCATTCCTCCTAAGCAGCTGCCCACTAGAGATTTATGTAGGGTTTAGTCGACTGGGTGCCTAGCCAGCCCCACATCCATCCATCCCGGGGCATGTTCTCCTCATTAAAACACACTGTGCACTTGCTACCGGCCATCAGAGTAATGAAAGGGAGGCTTCCCAGAGAGGGCCACTAAAGGCTTTTTGTTTGGGAACGCTCAGAGAAAACCATTGTGCAATTATTAACCATAATTATAAGGTCAGGGAGGGATCAGTGCTTCCTATACCCTGGCAAATGGCAAACCATCTCCGGTGTATTGTGCTAACTGAGTTCCCGGTGTGGAGGAGTCAGGGCTCCCCTATCGCAAACAATAAAAAATGCTACATTTATATCTTGCGTTTTGTAGAAATACTTTTTTTTTTTTTTTTTTTTTTTTTTATATATTTTTCTTTGAAGTCTGCGTTGAACATTTTATGCTTCGCTGAACTGCGACGCTATCGAGGGTGACCACTCTGACCATAATTAATCACTTTCCGTCCTTACTTTCACAAATGATCAATAACCCCATGTATTTATTATTCCACTTGGAAATATTTAATCTCAACACCGCGGGATGCAGTTTTCTTTACCGTATTTTTTTTTTTTTTTTTTTCGCCAATCAAGACAAAGTTTTATTGTAGAGATTCCCCACAGCCAGTCCTTTTTTTTTTTTTTTTTTTTTTTTTTTTTTTTTTATTTGTTAGCGGCTTTTTCAAAGACTTGGAACTAAAATACTACATTTCTTTTAACGGAAAGGTTTGAGTTATTTCTGTAAAGATGTAACTGCTTCGCAGGACAGTACGATGTTTGAATTTCAGTGTGGAATGTCTGTCCCTGTAGACGGGAGAAGGCATATTCTTCTCTATTTTCCACAACGAACTGTGGCTTCCCTTATCTTCCTGTTCATCGTATTCCAAGGAAAACACTTCTTCATGTTTAAAATCTTACATGGTGCTTCCTCATCTTAGTTTTATGTATATTTTATAATTATTATGCTTATTATTACTCGATGGCAATAGATCCTTTATGAAACTGGGACGCAAGCAAGGACAAAACTAGGGTATCCGGCTGGCAATACGCCATCGACCGGATACATTTAAGGAAATAAGTGTTGAGAACATTCCAGTTCCTACTCCACAGAGTTCCACGGAAGAAGGTAACTTGGTCGAGGTGACGGCCATGAATTACCTGAATTAAATACATTAGCTGTGTTGTTTTTATAAATGTGTTGTTCTATCTTTTTGTTTATTTTATGAACATTTTTTATTTTAATGTTTTTTGTGTTTTTTGGCAGTTTTTGTGGTTTAAACAAGTTTTCCTTTTTTTTTTTTTTCTTTTTTTCTTTTTCAAAAACCTACCCAAATTTATTACACCAGGAATTAAGCCTTGAACCAGATGTCGGTCTCACTGATCTGCTAATTTTGCAGTTTGTTGTGACTGCAGCGAGGTATAATATCCACGCTAGGGCTGTGTGGTCTGTAGCTCCACTTCTAGCCTCCCCTAGCGTATATTCTTACCTATTTCATCATTATATATATATATAATATATATAAATATATATTTTTTTTTTTAATAAAATATATCATGGACATTGATTGTTACAATTGCCTCTTGTGACATATAAGAAGAAAACATGTTTTTAAATGTTAATTTTAGGCTAACTTGAATTAAATAACTTCTTTTTGTAGCAGCTGTTGTACTTTGTCATGTAATAATATTGTTTCTTTTATCACAGAAGCGTTTTGATGTACCCCATTCCAGTGCTCCATATAATAAGTTCTGTAACGTACTTCTAGAAAAAGAAAATGAATAAATTGGCACAAGAATAAAATCTCATTAATATTGGGGGAACTAATATTAAGATGAAACCGGAGCAGCAAAATCTGCTTCACTTGCAGAGTTTCTGTATATTTAAAGGGGTCTGTTTTACCCTTCCTTAGACCGGCGGGAATGCGGTAAAGCTTTTCCCTTTCTAGTGAAAGCGAGATCTATAAGAATCGAACCCATTGTCTGAGGGCGGATTGTCCTTGGTCGCCCCGCTGTGCCTGGTCAGGGGTCTCTGTGTCATTGTCCAAAAGGTTGTGGTGTGAGGTTCCTATTCTTTCGGATAAGAGAATTACCCCCTTTGTGTCTTCGGATCCTCATCGCTTCGGTTCTTCCCTCCTTTGTTCAGCCTCTAATCTATACCACTAGCTCGGCGAAAACAAAATGTAGGGACAACCTATGTCCGGCGGCCACAAATCATTATAGATGTGACCCATTCCACACCAGGGCTACCCTTTGTAAATCATCCTGTTCTAAAAACATGGCCCCCAAAGAAGTCTCCACCACGTCCAGGCTCTTATCACAGAAATCTATATATAAAATTTTATTTATATATATATGTACTGTTTTTTGCTTAATATTATAAGTATTTTTATTACTAATAATAGTTATTTATATTTTTATTTATATTTGCCCTGCAAACGGCTCCTCTCCCAAAAGAACCTTCAAACGGTTGGAAGGGGGCACCTTGCGTCTGTAGTATATTCGATTATTACCAAAAATATCTCAGCCTAAATCTCCCAAAACGACGGTAGAACGCCTCTGTAAATAGACCGCCTTCGGTAATCTCGCCCAGACTCCTGAAACTAAGATCATTTTACTAATGATAGGGTCGATATCTTCCAGCCCCATCCGGTGAGCTTTACAATTATATACCTTAATAAGGTGCGAACGGCCGCTACGAGCGCTAATTGCAAGATCCATTGTCTAACAAACCTGCGATTATCACCGTTACATCCACAATACATCATTTTTACTTTTTTTTTTTTTTTTCTTTTTTTTTGTTAGCCCTCTCTGGGTTTCCTTCAACTGGGGACTGGGTGGGTAGGGTCGAGAAGATCAATGCTCCATGATCACGTGGTTCCATCGGTCGGAGTTTGACCACTTCCATGGTTTCAATGGTTACATTGGCTATAAAATGTATCATCTTCATTGTCGTCCGAGCTCAAGCCCATGTTCTAATCATCTCGGGCGGTTCGGCCCAGTGCTTTGGTAGGACCCCTAAACCCAGCCCTCCCGCACCATTAAACCTATAATGATATAGAGAGGGAGTCTTACAGGTTCGGAATAATGTTAGAAATGCTGTTCCTATTATTATGCGAACCGGTATTCTAGGTTTATCTAAAATATGTCCTGGAACCACCCTGAAACTTCTGAAGAGAGCCCTAGCCATTGAAACGTTACCTTAAGGGTGGGAGTTTTTACACAAAGGGTATGTTTCCATAATAACGTGCTATGGCTGTCACCCAGACGAGGTTGATGAGTGCCTACTCCAGTGTCGTCGTGATGTCCTACTGAGCTGGCCTCATTTAGACGGCACGTGAAACAATGTATACAAAAACAAAAAACAGTGGCCAACAGCGGCCTCCATCAGCCTTGAGCCGACTGCTTTTATTCTTATATATCAAGAGACTGTATTAGCATACGTCAAAATATCAATAAAAAAAAATGTTTTTTAACATTTTTCTTCTGTTTATCTTAAAATACTTTCTTACGTTTTTTTTTTTTTTAATATTTCTGCTTTTCATAAATCTTAGGGATAACATTTTCCTCCCATTTGCCATTATTTTTATTATTATTATTAATTTTGCTAGATACCAATTTGAATTGTACATTTTTTTTTTTTTTTGGAGATATTTTTCTCCTATTTGCCATTATTTTATTTATTTTTTTCTTCTAATCCGGAATCTGAAGTATACGAACCGACGGCGTTATCTTTTAAATATTCTAATAGTTCAGTTAATAAACCTTTTTCATAATTAAGTGCCTCTCCTTTTTCCGAAACACCTGCTAATTACAGCGCATACTAAAGAGCCTTCAGACATCTGTGGTGTCAGCAAGGTCCTACACGTTGGTTTCATGTACTAAGGCTCCCTGCCCTGGGCATGTGTGGTGTTTCATCATAGATAAGATCACGATGTGGTCACTGATAACAGCGGAGACGTCGATTTCCACCGCTGTGCTCTCCCAGACACAAAGGGCCGCGCTCTCCAGACGGGGCTGTACACCTGTCTCTCCCGGCCAAGAGACCGAACCACCCGAACCTGCTTTCTCCCCGTAAATGTCAAGTTAACTCCATCGGAGAGCTCTAAATGATCCTCGCGCGTTCCGAGACGGAATCGTCTGTCTCTTAAATCCTCAGAATGCGCTCGTTTCGGGCTTGTGGGATTAGGATTCCATTGTAATATAATTAGGAATGACAAACGCCATCAGACAAATTGGTCACTTTTTATTGTTTTAGGAAAATTTGGGGCAAACGCTACGAATCTAATCTGTGTTTTTCGAAACAATTGACTTTTCAACATTATCTTCACGCGGATATTTTGTGAGCTTCTTTTATTTTGACCTATTTTTCTTCTTTGATTTTTTTTTTTCAATAAAAAAGACACCATTTTTTTATGATAAAAACTTAATTTGGCGATTTTCATTTTTTTTACATTAAACCCCCAGAATCATCTTAAATTTTAGCGATGCTGACGTGACCGTGTAACCTTTTTGGAGATTCATATTTCCTGTTAGAGGAAGGAAAAAGGTGTCATTTACCTGCTGCTACATAAAAGAAGAATTAGAGCTCTGCGGAAGAGCACCGGGTCGCCTTCACAAGTATAATTTAGGATTCCATGCGTTGACAGAGCTCCGCATATTTGACATTTTTTATGTGTATTTTTCTTTTCGGCCAGCATAGTGGGGGAAGGTTTTTTTCCTTGCACCGTCTACTTCCTGCTGTGTCTTTGTCATTTTCCTGTAGCCCACCAATCAATGCAGTGAGCGTGAGCGTGTATACTGTACCCCCGCGGGGCTTATATCTCCCAGCTGTCTGGATTAGGGACCCACGTATTGTATTAAAGGGGCCCTCCAGCCATTGTATGCATTTTAATGCCTATCCTAGCCGAGATGGTCCCTTAAATCTCCACGGTGTCTCCTGTGGAATCCCCCCCCAAAATGCTTTTGCCTGTTTGCTTGCCCCCCTATCTATATTCCCTGCAGGAGATGCCCCGTTTAAATTAACACCCCTCTTTCAAACGCATGGAGGTATTCTGCAGAGTCCTCCCCTACGCATGTTCTCCTTTACCTGCCCCTCCGCTTTGGAGGGGATGCGTTTAGCAGAACGCACCTCCTGCTTGTCAGTGCGCATGCGCGGTGTACTTTCTCCCCGCAGGCTTGTGTAACCGTCCCAGGGGTCTAATGAGACCCCCCCCCTGCCTGCACGCACAGCACCCGTTGGTTTTAATGGGCTTTAACATGCATAATTCATTATGGGGGCACTTAATTTATACGTTTGGGCCTTACACATATCGCATGTATGTAAATACATATTATATCCCCCCCGTAGGATTTTATATAAATACTTTTTTGTATTTTTGTATATCTTTGATCTTAGTTGCATATTTTTCCATGCAGAGCTGTTAAAGCGGCTGTTCCACTCAGACATGATATTAAACGAAGTAAAATAGTAATATGCGGAACATCTCAGCCGTTTTAATCGGCGAATAATAACTATTCAGGTTTTTTTACAAGCTTGATATGCGTGATAATTGAGCCCATTTTTTATATTATTGATAAATTGAAAGCTATTGAGTTTTTTTGTGTTTTGGGGAAAACAAATTATTCAATCCGGCATAGATTTAATTGCCCACCGGACAGTTTTTTTTATGTGTCGGGGGGCGTAGTAAGACTAAGCTTCCCAAGCTAGGGCCGGAGTTTATACCTCGGAGCGCCACAGAATGGGGGTTGCTATGGTTACCCAGGCTTTTGTGGCCTGACAAAAGTTGGCATTTGGATTTTCTGGAGGCAAATCTGCCCTTTGACTCTGTACCCTTTTCACACCCTTGGCTAAGCTTGGCCTGCTGCTACGCATGAAGGGGCGTCAGCTCTGTGGGGGAGGTTTCCATGGTTACGAGATGGAATTGTGAGAGGAGTAGGCCTGAAAAAAAGAGAGTACAAAGAATCTCTTAATTTGAATTCGAACGCCCCTCATCTTTGTGCCCATTCGCAGCGAATAATTCCGACCAGAGACTCGTTCCTCCGATTTGTTTCAGTTATTTAGCGCCCCTTTTCTTCTGGCTCCGCTAAGACAAAACCAAACAAGCACGGGGCGTCCAAAAACAAGAAAAGTGTGTTTTGGGATTTTTTCCCCTACTTTTTAAAAGAAAAATATTATTTATAAACGTCTCGTATCCTTACAGCCAGCTTTTCAGCTAATTAATTCGATAAATAACGCGCCATGTGCTCGAGGCGGGAGCACAAAGCTCCCCTTTTGTGTTTTTTGGGGGGTTTTTTGGACAGATTCGTGATTTATGACAGACTGTGGCTGTTTTAATGTTTTTATTTTAACCCTCTAAATTCCCTGTTAATTCACAGAGCATTTGTTAATTTGATTCTTTTGTCGCTGGCTGAGACAATGGTCGCTGTGGGAACAAGCTATCAGAGTTCCCAGCATGCTCTGCGGTCCTCAGTCAACCAATAGGGAATTGAGATGGAATTGAGTACAATTTAAAAATATATATATATTTTGGGGGGGGTTGAATAGAATTTTATTTTTATGGAATTTTCTATTTTTTATTAAAAAAAAAATAAAAAAATTCATTCAATTTAATTTTAAAGAATTCAGGGTTTATTAGTTCTATCTTCAGATTTATAATCACAGACCAGGGTGTGATCCTCAAGAGACTTATATATATATATATATATATAGTGATTAAATAAATTCCTTATCTAGTTATTTGTGGTAAAAAACTATATAAAATCTTAAGATTTTGGGGTTCTTTGAAAAAAAAAAGACATTCTGAAAGATTAATTCTTCTATATATTTTTTTAATTGATCACAAGAGTCCTTTTTTTATTATTATTATATATTGTTTAATATGTTTTTTATATATAATATTTTTTTCGTTAATTAGTTATTTGTGCGACGTGATTTTGTTATTTTGGAGGTTGCATTGTGGGTACAATCAGATTTTATTAATTTGTTATGAAGGTTTGGTTAAATTTGTATGTATACGGGCATTTTTTTTAAAAAAAAAAAATTTTCTTCACACTTTGACACCAAAAGATTAACACTTTTGCGTTGCGTTAAAAAATGTAACGGATCAGTCAGCCTGTCCTTTTTTGTAAGGAGAGCTATGAATTTTTATAACCCATTTTAACCCAAACCTGATTATATTTGTTGGAGGCCGTGCCGACGCTGGTATTGATGGGAGGATAATCTCCGGAGACCCGCGTATTCACCGGTTTGGGAGCTCAAGATGTCCGTCGGCTTCTTTCGGATGAATTGCTGTGCGCACACACACACACACACACACACACACACACACACACACACACACACACACACACACACACACACACACACACACACACACACACACACACACACACACACACACACACACACACACACACACACACACACACACACACACACACACACACACACACACACACACACACACACACACACACACACACACACACACACACACACACACACACACACTTTATAGTTAGGAACAATCGAATGAAGCTTTCCCTTTCCGAAGCTGTGATCTCCTCTAAACCGCAAACATTTTAAAGGCAGATGTTTGTAACAAAGGAGGTCTTTGTAACGTTCTCAGAGCGAGGAGGGCTTTCTTCTCCCACGGCCTCCCTCGGGCGGAGGGCCCTTTTAATTTAACCACGTACCGGGGCTCATGGCCACTGCTTGGCACTTTGAAAAGCTGCGGCGGACACGGCATGTTTGTTCGTTAAACCAGGACGTTGTACGCGAGGTCAAACCTCTAATCTCCCCGACTTCGCTCCAAGCCTGAATTCTGCTATCGTTCGGGATACATAAATTACACATTTGTCTAAATAGAGCATGAATCGTGTTCGTTTCTCATGTTTTTATATATTCTTGATGAAAATGTATGGTTTTTAGGGCCGATCTCTTAACCTGATGATTTCCAGGCACATAGACCGCTGGATTCCTCGTGTCCGGTAACCCAAGGGTTAAAAGCACTGTAGGTTTTGTAAATAGAAGTGATGCCAGGCCTGGCAGGAGGGTAAATGTTAGTACTACGGCTGTGCTCGGTATCTAAGTGTCTTTCACCTTCCTGTCCTCCCAGTATAAACAGCTCCTGGCGTCCGGGCGCGTTGACTTAACGCAGCGTCTGTTTGCCTTTCTTGTTCCTCTTCTGAAAACCGATCTCGCCGTATAATTCCAGCGCTTACCGTATTAACCGATGATGGCGGATAAATATAAATACCGTCTTTGGTCCCCTGCTGTGAAATAAGCTCCGTAATAAGTGAAATCTGCCCAAAATAATGACACGGTCCGTTCGGAACTGACTCGCGCGGGCAAATAACATTGAATGAGAGATTCAAGCTTAAAAGCAGAATTTAGGAAGAAAACCCAATATAATATAAAAAAAATATATGTATAATATGTACTTATATTCACCATGGGGGCGCCTCCCAGGAGTCTAACCAGCTTTTTTCTTATTTTTTTGTTGTTTTTTTTTAATATTAATTTAATAATTTTTTTTTTTTTTAGACACGTTTTTTATATATATATATATATATATATATATATATATAATAATTTTTTTTTTTTTTTTTTTTAATGTACTTATATCCATCATGGGGACCCCCCCCCAGGAGCCGAACCGATGGTGGTTTGTGTTATTTTATTTTTTTTAGACATATAGATAGATATAAACACAAACAAAATAAGTACAAAATAGAAAAAAAATATAGAAATATACCTGTATTCATTTATACTTTCAGTTTCGTGGGTCTCGGAGTCTAGAGGATGATCATATTTTAAGAATTATTTAAAAAATATCTATATATATATTTAAAAATAATTCTTAAAATATGAGATCATCCTCTAGACTCTGGTATTGTTACTATGACAGCAAGAACACTTTTCACACCAAAATTTTTTTTTTTTCCTTTTTCTGTTATAACCCTGGCGCTGTATAAAGTAATATACAACACACACACCCCCCGGCGCTGTGTACAGTAATGTAGGGCGGCATTGATAAAAGAAAACTGGTTTTATCTCATTTTGTTCCAATAAACTTGCAGTTGCTTTATGGCAGTACTAACGAAGTCCGTTCCCCCATAGACTTTGATTAGTCACAGAGTCCAGCTGGGTGATTGAGACTGAGCCGTTCTATTGTTCCCCACAGGCAGTATGATAAGGAGTCGGGGGGGGGGGGGGGGGTTAGTAGATCGAGGAGCCTGATACGCAGCTGCCTGAAAACATTTTATGGGGGCAAAAACTACAACTGGGGCAATATTTTTCACCCGTGTTTTTAGGCCGATACGAGGAATGAAGGAATCGCTGGCGTTCCCCTTTAAGAATTGAGCCGTGTGCGCTGCGGGTACATATATCTCTCCTGGCAGGACGTTTACGAATACCCGTCCTGTTTGGATGAAACCTTCTCTGATATTTACGGACGGACGACGCGGGTTTAACCCGAAGCCCAGAGAAGAAATAATATTTAGGTGTCGGAATTCATGGCCTCTGGGGTGAAAAATGTTTTATTTACAGGCTTTTAAAATGAAACCAAATCATTGCCTTGTGTGCACAGTCCCCGCCGCCCGGTCAGCATCCACTTGTGTTAGATTGAGGAGCTGTATGTCTATCCCACACGTGTTTAATACCCTCACTGTATTACCTTCTACCAACTCTGCTGGGAGGCTGTTCCACTTACCTACCACCCTCTCGGTAAAGAATACAGATCCCATTGTATAATTATGACTGTACGCTTCTGAGTCGTGTGTTTTCAGCGCGGCCGCTTGACTCGAGCGATAAAGTAACCCGTAATGTTTTCGAAGTCAGACGCTTTGATTATTACGCCCGAAGCCGGAGAGAATCCCAAGGAAGGTCCGGAGCGAGACGCAGAGGCGTGTAGTCAACGATTTTATACGCGACGTGTCTTAAGGGTTTTTGTCTAGACACAAGAATCCGCACTTCTCAAAGTGACCTTTTCACCTGAAACAAAGCAGGGAATGTAATTTTCTTTTCTATGATGTATTAAGATTAATTACTAAGTGCAAACCTGTATACAAAAACCTGCTCCTCCTGCTGTAAAGACTCAAACCTTAATCAGCCGTTGGTCTCGTCTTAGATTCAGGAGCCGTATGTCTATCCCATGCATGTTTAATACCCTCACTGTATTACCCTCTACCACTTCTGCTGGGAGGCTGTTCCGCTTATCTACCACCCTCTGAGTAAAGTGAAAGCGTGTGTGTGTGAGCACCATGTTTGTTTTGCACCCTCTGCCTGTTGTTGGGATTTTGTGCTGACGGCCGTCGTGTGTTTTTTCTTGCAGCCCTTCCACCCCATGGTGAATTTGGAGTGTTCGCGGGACCTGCGGCCCTTCCTGTGCGCTCTCTACGCCCCCGTGTGCACCGAGTACGGCCGCGTCACCCTGCCGTGCCGCAAGCTGTGCCAGCGGGCCTACAAGGACTGCTCCAAGCTGATGGACATGTTCGGGGTGCCTTGGCCAGAAGAAATGGAGTGCAGCCGGTGAGAGAACTGAGCTCGATTGTAGTACTTAAAGGGTTAAACAGCCAAGCACTGTGGTTCACGTTGCATATCTCCCAAGTGTCCCTTTTTCCTCC
The DNA here is from genome assembly GCF_027358695.1 of Spea bombifrons. Taxonomy (NCBI): domain Eukaryota; kingdom Metazoa; phylum Chordata; class Amphibia; order Anura; family Pelobatidae; genus Spea; species Spea bombifrons. The sequence goes on along the minus strand of NC_071089.1, from coordinate 117,666,350 downwards.
CGATTCCCCTCTTTTCTAGGAGGTCAGAATGTTTGCTGGGTATGAGGGGATCGCAGGGTTCTACTGCCCTAAAAGCCCCCATAATGTGTATAGAAACAGCAGGGAATGGGGTTCCCAGGCTTGTCTCCAACTACCCCCCTTAAGCCGAAGGTGTCCAGGCTGGTGTTGGTAGGAGTTGTAGTCCAGTAGTAACGAACGAGATACATTTTACATGCCCCCTGCGTGAAGGGCATTCATCGCCAAGTCCAGCGGAAAGTTATTAATCATTATTATGGTTATATGTAGCGCCATCATATTCCACAGCGCAGTACAACGGGTGAAGGCCTAAGTTATGAGTCTTCTCCGCCTTTAGTTTAAGACAATGACAAAAATCTGAGTTCCGCTTTTCCACGGCACAAACCTGGAACGTGATTCTCCGTCGCGCGACCTCTTCTGCTGGGAGGCTGCTCCGCTTATCCACACTCTCGGTAAATAGAGCTTCCTTGCATTGCTTTGCTTAGAGAGAGGTGACCTTTTCCCTACAAAGTGATTTGGGGGCATGCTTGGCGTCCCGTGGTCTGTCCTTTTCACTGAAGCCACGTATAGGTTCCAGGGCAGGGGTGCGTCTGGGATGGAGACAGCTGTGTCAATAAGGTTCATTTTCACAGATACTCAATAGAACTCTTTATATATAAAGGACGAGAAAGCATTGTGAGGTTCGGCAAACACCGCGTAGCCAATAACATAAAGGAGCCGGATTATCAATCGTATAAATATTTGGCAGCGTTCCGAATAATGACATCATCGAAATAGAGATAAACGGGAATCGGAATGCCACGCGCATCTGAAACAGAACAAATTAATCTTAAATTATTATTATTATTGTTTTATATAGCGCCATCAAATTCCATAGCGCTGTACAATGCGATTTAAATACTTTTATAATATGTAAGTGTTTTGGTATTATTATTTTTATTATTATTTTTTGTATTATTATTAGTATTTTGTATTATTATTAGTAGTATTTTTTGTATTATTGGTATTAGTATTATTATTTTGTAATATTATTAGTATTGTAGTATTAGTATTTTTTGTATTATTATTAGTATTTTGTATTATTATTAGTATTTTTTGTATTATTGGTATTAGTATTATTATTTTGTAATATTATTAGTATTGTAGTATTAGTATTTTGAATTACTATTTTTGTATTGTATTATAATTTTTTGTATTATTATTATTTATTATTACTTTTTTTTTTATTAGAAAGTCATACAAAATATTTTGTATGACTATTATTATTAAATTTGTTTAACTTGTTAAATTAAAATATATTAAATGTCAATAATTTTATTATACCTGTAAATACACCCAGAACCATTGTACAGCGCTGTGGAGTATGATGGCGCTACGTCAAACAAATAGTTTTGGATATAGGTTCCCACCTGTTGTAGTGCAAGCGACTATCCTCTTATGGAAGGGGGCTTGTGGGCAGGCAGTAAAACGAGGATTGGGGCCACAGGAGGTCATGGGAAGCATTTTTACGCGTTATAGAACAGAGCAGTGAGTATAAAGTATCCCTCTAGAGAGGACCTCCGACATGCGCGGCTCCTGCGCTGGATAAAAGCACTTATCATCTTTTATGAATATTATCTATTAATGATGGAGCCAGAAGATTTTTGCAGTGCGGAAACAAAGGCATTTATCCCTCCCCAATAAGCAACTAGAGCTTAATTGGCCCTGTGCAATGTATGGTTAAAAGGGAACTGTTGCCCTCACAGCGTTTTATCATAACTATATTTATTTATTTAAAATGCAAACTTTTTTTGAGATTTAGTTTAAAAGTTCACGATAGAAGATGAGATCAGAGGCAGCCTGTGGCAGAGCTAGCATTGTCTGATCAGCAGGCCCCCCCCCCTTACAAAGACTGCCTGAACCAATCGGCAACAACCAGCAACTTAACAATAAGGGAGAGAGAACTCAATGGGGAGGAATAATCCTGCAGATCCCAAGAAAAGAAAGCTAAGATAATTCAGGGCATGGTAGATAAAGTGGGAGAGATCGTGTTGCATTATGGTGGGGTTCTACCGTTAACCCCTTCACGACGAAGCCGTACATGTACAGGCTCACAATGCATTGTCATTAATGGGTTAATAATATAGAAGAAAGTTTGTGATGTTGGATGATGATGATGACGACGTATCTCTTCTTATCGCTCAGGTTCCCTGATTGTGATGAGCCATACCCACGAATGGTTGACATCAGCGTGTCTAAAGAACCCACGGAAGATACCCCCCATGGGGTACAGAGGGATTACGGCTTCTGGTGCCCCAGAGAACTGAAAGTCGACCCCGAATTAGGCTACTCCTTCCTGGGGGTCCGTGACTGTTCCCCACCCTGCCCGCATATGTACTTCCGGCGGGAAGAACTGGCTTTCGCCCGATATTTCATCGGCGTGATATCGATAGTCTGCCTCTCCGCCACCCTGTTTACCTTCCTTACGTTCCTCATCGACGTGACCAGGTTCCGCTACCCCGAGAGACCCATCATCTTTTACGCCGTCTGCTACATGATGGTATCCTTAATCTTCTTCATCGGCTTCCTCTTAGAAGACCGCGTGGCGTGCAACGCTTCCAGCCCGGGCCAGTACAAAGCCTCCACCGTGACCCAAGGATCTCACAACAAGGCCTGCACCATGCTCTTCATGGTGCTGTATTTCTTCACCATGGCCGGCAGCGTTTGGTGGGTCATCTTGACCATCACGTGGTTCCTCGCGGCTGTTCCCAAGTGGGGAAGCGAAGCCATTGAGAAGAAGGCCCTACTGTTTCACGCCAGCGCTTGGGGAATCCCGGGAACCCTAACCATCATCCTCCTCGCCATGAACAAGATCGAAGGGGACAACATAAGCGGGGTGTGCTTCGTGGGCCTCTACGACGTCAACGCCTTGAGGTACTTCGTCCTGGCGCCGCTCTGCTTGGACGTGGTGGTCGGCGTCTCGCTGCTGCTGGCCGGAATCATCTCCCTGAACCGCGTGCGGATCGAAATCCCCTTGGAGAAGGAAAACCAAGACAAGCTCGTGAAGTTCATGATCCGCATCGGGGTGTTCAGCGTCCTTTACCTCGTACCCCTGCTGGTGGTGATTGGCTGCTATTTTTACGAGCAGGCCTACCGCGGCGTATGGGAGACGACGTGGATACAGGAGCGATGCCGGGAGTATCACATTCCGTGCCCCTATCAGGTAACCCTCTCCTTATATCTCATGGCGATTTCTTTTTACACTTTTAATCGGAACGTTCTATAATATTGAGCAAAAGGATTCTCGTTAATAGGCGTTTTTGTTCTGGTGTTCCAATTTCTTATCGGTTCCCTGTCTCTGGTGGCTTCGTGATTTTGTACGTATATTTTATATAAAATATATATTTAATATATATTTTTCATATATTTAATATTTTTAATATTTTATAAATATATATTTAATTTTATATCTAAATATATATATTTTTAATATATATTTATATCAGCCTTGTGTGGCATGTGTAGAGACCCCATCTCATGTACGTTTTTGAGTTCCGAAGGATCTAGGCGTGTAATTAAATACTACAGAAGCGTTTAATAGATCTGGCTGGGTTCCCACGCAGAAGGGGTTGAGGGACCTGAAAGGAATAATTGTGTTCCGTGCCCAGTCACCGAAATGCGCTCTGGTTTGAAGGCACTTCAGACCCAGAGCTTGGCCAAAGAATTGGCGGAAATCTGCTTTGAACCCAGAATAACGGGCAAAAAAACGCCAAATGAATGGAATTTCTGCAGATGACACGCCAACAACCTCTGAGACACGCTTTCATTGTTATGGCCGTGACCGCAGCTTATTTGCAAAAGTAACCTTTATTTTTTTTTTACAAAAACAATAATTCTGATTTTTATGTTAATCTTGTGCTACTGATACATTTTTACAGGTTTTTTTTGTGTAACAATTTAGAATATCTAGTATTATTTAATGTAAATGGTTATTTTATCATATTGTTTCATCCTCTATTAGGTTTATAAGGTCTATTTAGAGTTTTGCTAATCATGTGAATGTTTAAAGAGTGGGGTAAAGATTTTATATTTATTATATGTTCTATATATCTAGCTATATATATATATATATATATATATTATATATATATATATATATATATATATAAATATACACAGTATATAGGCTTAAAGTGTGTTCTATCCTGCAGAAATAGATAGCTCTGTGCCAGCTAAAAGATACCCCTCCACTCTTACCCCAGGGGTAATTTATAGCTTGAGCGCTGGCAGAGGTATTAGGGTTTTCTTGTCCATCGTGACGGGATTATTTAGGTGAGCGTGGCCAGCGGAGAAACTAACCCGGAGACTCTCGAAAGCAGAGCTTCATCAGGAGACTCCGGGGCAAACCTAGAGCGTTCCCGGGTATTACCGGCAGTAGGTGAGATGGCCAGGGACGTGAAGCTAACCGAGCCCAGGGGCTTCAGCGAGAGAAAAGTTCTGAGTTTTGTGTTTTCTCCCATAGAACTCATTTCGGCACGCCTAAAAATGTAAAGAAACGCATTTCGCCCAACAATGTCGACGGATACTCAGTCAACCGATCTTATTTTGCAGAGGCAGAAGACATTTAGAGTTCTCGGCACTCTCAAGGGATTAAGAATCAGACATTTACTGTTTTTTCCCCCTTTTAGAGGAACAATGAAATAAAACCTTCTATGATTCACCAAACGACCGTAACCATAAACGTCAAAACCTGTTACGGTTAAACACCCGATAATCCGAACGCAAAATCCTGACAAATCAATTAGAAACTTTGATAATCCCCGTTAAGATTAGACGTCAATCAGACCCGGCCGAGTCACCCGCTTGCTCGCTCTGCGATGGGACCCCCTGAGTCACGTCCACAGTCCATTAAATTCATTATTTCTCTTTTTATTTTATTTTTTTTATTATTCTATATATGTTTTGCCAGTGCTACTTCCACTGAAAGTCTATTCCAAGTATCTACTACCATTTTTGTAAACTAGAATTAGAAATAGAACATTACCCCTCACTCTACCCCACTCTAACTTTAAACATGCCCCTTTAGTTTAATCCCTTGATGCATTTCAATGTCCCCAGAGCCATTATTCCTTAGGTTTCCATGGTGATTCGATGGTTGGAAATCTGGACCACATTTGACACACAATCTGTGTATGCTGCAAGTTAAAGATAATGTGTTCCCCGTCAGCTTGATGCTTTATGGCAACGCTAATGAAGTCTGTTCCTCCATAGACTTTCATTATTTAGAGAGTCCGACTGGGTGATTAAGACTGAGCCATTCTATTGTTCCCCACAGACAGCATGATAAGGGGTTGGGAGGTTTGTTTAGTAAATTGGGGCTCAGATAACAGAGCGATAACTCATACAAATGGCTGAAAACATTATATTATGGGGGGCAAAAACTACAAGTGGCGTAAAAAAAAAAAAAAACAGCAATATTTCTTAAAAAATATTTTTAATCGATACCGGGAATAAAAGAAGATTGTTGGGAGATCCGCTTTATGAACCCAAACTCCCAAGAATGATGAGCGTTTGTCGAGATCACGATGTCTGTGGATTGCGATGCTTCGTGTTACGAAGATGCTGCAGAATGCAGTAATTCTCTTCTCCATGGAATATCCGTGCCAGATGGGAGAGCTTTCATCGAGGGGTTAATTACACATTCAGAATCATTTCTACCCCCCCGGAAGCCCCCTGGGAGCCGGGCGGGTGTAAAATATGCCAATCGATCTGTATGTATTTATGGGGGGGGTATGCCGTTTAACTCCTCATTATAACGAGTAATTGGGTTGAAATATCCAAATATATGCTTTGACGTCGTTCGCTTATATTTAATGACTTCCTGTTTTTCCGGGCTGCTTTTCGATGTAATTAGATTTATTCGCTCGCAGCGCTCTGCGTGTACCGCCATCCTCACAGTGAATGCGGTCTCATGTCATGGATGTATACACGCGCATGCATGACTGGGGTACATTACATTATATTTATTTATAAAGCGCCGGCAGATTCCGCAGCGCTGTTACAGTCAGAAGAACAATTTATAAACGCATAACACATGCAATAACAAACTGGTGCAAAGGAGAAGAGGGCCCTGATCTTGCGAGCTTACAATCTACAGGATTTATTAAAAACTGGCCCATAAAATTTGTTTTTCTGAAGGACTGCCACAGCTTTTTTGGCATTTCATTCCGATATTATATATATATATGATTTATTTTATCTATCTATTCATCTGTGTATGTATCTATATTTATATCTCAACATCTCATATCTGCTGATGTTAGCTGTTAACTACAATTCCCATGATTCTTAGCCAGCCCGGTGTCCACCATAATGCTGGCTGAGTATCCTGGGAAGAGTAGTCAACAGCAGCAGGTTTTTTTTAATAAATAATAAAAAAAAAAAGGCTAATGTTAGCCTCCCTCCCAGGACCTTTACACACACCTGCCCATAACCACACATATACACATACACTACCCTTACACACACCTGCCCATAAACATACACACTTGCCCGTAAACACACACATACACTGCCCATAAACACATGCCTGTCCGTACACACTGCCTTTACACACACCTGCCCATAAACATACACACTTGCCCGTAAACACACACATACACTGCCCATAAACACATGCCTGTCCGTACACACTGCCTTTACACACACCTTCCCATAAACACACATACATACATTGCCATTACACACACACACACACACACACACACACACACACACACACACACATATATACAGTACACATACACTGGCCCTTACACACACACACATACACTGCTCTTACACACACCTGCCCTTACACCCGTTTCTCCCCATCGCTTTCCTCCATCCTGTCGCTTTCCGTGTATGTGTGTAACGTTGTAAATTGTTCCCCGTGGGGCGTGTTGTCGTCTTTCTTATATTGTCAGAAAGTATAATTTTACGTTTGTAGATTTTAAGAATGTCCCAGGACGGGAGACGGCTTAGTGCTTCTGCCCCGGTTACACAAAACCTTATTTTCTCCCTATAATATGTCACTTTGTTCTTTTCTTTCCATCTTTTCCATTTTTTTCTTTTCCTGGTTACTATGGTAACAGCCTATCAATGCCATCTTTTGCGTTGCATGACAATTAAGTGATCGCGGCGCAAAATATTACCGTATTTATAAAAACTATTACACAATTAGAGAATTATTTCCAAGAAAAGTTTGGCCATCAGGCGGTACCCGGAATGGCAATCTTAGCGCTGCATTTAGTTACAAAAGTATTAAAATCTTCCATCGTGAACTGTTACCCGGGGTATTACTGGAACCGAGTGATCGCCGCTGAGTGAAGCTCCCTGCCGGGGGGTCCGTATGCCTCTCCGGAGGTCCCGAGCCTCCCGCTCACACTCGCTTTACGAACGTGTTCCTGCAGAGCTGTGTCTGGTCAGGTTCAGACTCCGCCGGTAATCCCGATCACTCACTACCTCCTGCACTGGGAACGGCGAATCGGCTTTACTTCCTCTCTTTAACACATTCACTGCTGTAACGACTCAAACCTTAATCAGTCGTTGGTCTCGTCTTAGATTCAGGAGCCGTATGTCTATCCCATGCATGTTCCCCCACTGTATTACCCTCTACCACTTCTTCTGGGAGGCTGCTCCACTTATCTACCACCCTCTCAGTAAAGTAAATAATTACATCTTAGGGTTAGATTCTGGTCTCATGTTGTAATGAGCATTCTATATTTTTCTATTTTCCCCATAATTGTTCCTTTTATCGCAGACCTGCACATCTTCAGTCCTTGAGGGCCACAAACAGGCCAGGTATTCTCCGTATCCTTGCCCAGGAACATGTATTTTTAATTGAGATGGCTGTTGTCGAGGTGGGATTTCCAACAATTATGGCCCTCAAGGACTGGAGTCTTGCGGCCCCTATCCCTCTGCCGTGAGCCTGAGCCCTGTCCCTTTTCCCTTTGATGACCATTTAGGAATAACGCCGGCTACCTTATGCCGCGCACCAACCCCTATCACTACAGGACAAAGCACTGGAAGCGTGTGAACAAGCACTAACCAGTCCTGGTGGCAGCCGGTGGGATATACCAGTACAATCACAGCTAATTTATCTGTGTACTACCTGTTCCCTTATCTAAATAAGTAATGTCATTCAAGCATCAGCACATTGACGGTCTCGTGCTCCCTTTACCTGGAATACTTCTTTGTTGTTGCCCCCCCCCTCATATCTCACTGACCAATTAACCTTTTACTGTCCAAAAGCCATTGTATTCCTGGTACTGTTTCCATAAGTTCCTCCTTGTGGATTCCATATCTTTCCTGCACTTGCTGCAGGCAGCGGTTCTCTAGCATCTTGGCCTGATTTGAGCTTTAAAGCCTGCGCGATGAAACCACTTCTCTTGAGAGGTTCTTCTATTAACCTTTAAGTACCCCGGAGATACGTGATGTCTCCTCGTAGACGCCACTTTTCTAAAGTAAACAGACTTGGTTCAGGGTTTCCTCATAACGTAAATCCGGGTGTCTTCTTCCCCGCCTTTGATTATCGAGAAGAGGCGAACGTCCTATTAATAAAGGGATTTCACAAAGTACAAGAGACCAGAATCTAACGCTTGAGGGTCAGAGGATGAGATGGAACGGAAGGAAGTTCTATTTTACTGACAGGGTGGTAGATAAGCGGAACAGCCTCCCAGCAGAAGTGGTAGAGGGTAATACAGTGAGGGTATTAAACATGCATGGGATAGACGTACGGCTCCTGAATCTAAGACCAGACCAACGACTGATTAAGGTTTGAGTCTTTACAGCCGGAGAGACGGGGGCCGAATGGGGCCGATCCGCCGGCAGGTTCTGTGTTTCTATGAGACGATACATTTTTTGCTGCAAAGCATATAAATTCCTTGACTGCTCCTTCACAATAATCCAGCCGTGTCCTCCCCGTTAATTATTAAACAGAGCTTTCTGTTGGCTGCACATCTGGACCCCGCGTCAGGTTTATGATTTATTTAATTAATGGAGAGTATAGATCCCCGTAGTGCCGCCTTCTGTGCCTGCGCAGAATCGTTAAAAGCCCCGATACGCTAATCCCGATCAATGCGTCGGAGGGATATATCCTCCGATTCTGCCCTAGATGTATCCTTGTGACCCCCTGCTGGTGGTGGCCGGCAGTACTGATTTGGCCCCATCTGTGGTCTACGCTATAAAGACATCCTAAATTATTCGAAGTGCGCCCCCTAGTGTTAGACGCTCTTCTGCTGCCACTAAATGCCCACTGCGTGCCGTGTTTCCCGCAGGAGATGCTGTAACGTGCGGCCTCTGTGGACAGCAGCCTCTCGCTTTCAGAATTGTGTAATCTGGAGGTCAGCCCCAAACCTGTATTTCCCGTTTTTGCCATTGTTTTCTTTTCGTGCCTGAGCTTTATCCCCCCCCCCCCCGAAGACACTTCTTGCAATGCGATACGCGGGATTGTTTTTCAGCCGGGTTGTTTCCTCTCTTTCCCCTCAAGCTGGGTCAGCGAAGCACAAAAAGCGCCCGGACGGACTTGACATTTCGTTTAATCACAAAGCTTACTTCAAGTGTTTGGTTTTGGGCCGATACGATTCAAAAACTTTCAACTCCTCGCTTTCCCTGACAAAGATACGGCCGACTGTAACACAATGTGTGGTTTATGCTAGGAGCTTGAACCGGCCAGCAGATCGGCCCCATCCGGCCCCCCGTCTAGTCGCCCGTTTCTCCTGCTGTAAAGACTCAAAGCTTAATCAGTCGTTGGTCTCGTCTTAGATTCAGGAGCCATATGCCGATCCCATGCATGTTTATTCCCCTCGCTGTATTACCCTCTACCACTTCTGCTGGGAGGCTGTCCCACTTATCTATCAGCCTCTCCATAAAATAAAGCTTCCGTACCTTCCATTCTCCAGAACTGTCCCCAATACTCTAGGTGAGATCTGTAAAGCATCAGAACCTCCTCCCTCTTCCTGCTATTCATACCACTGACCATACAACCCAGCACCCCGCCTGCTTTCTCCGATACTTTTGTTACGTCCCCAAAAAGGGCCGCGTTGACTCTTTATAACGCAGAGCGAGGCTCGGAATAGCGCAATGTTCAGACTCCCAGGTTACTGACGACACCTCAAAGTCCTTCCTTCTCTCTATCACTTGGATTCCTGCCATGAATTACTGATATGGCGCCTCGTCTGCACCCTTGATGCGGCCGAGTAACGTTTGATTTGGAACGTTTGATCGCTCTGACGCCGCGATACTCTTCTGATACTCTTCTGATACACTTCTGATACGCGTCTTGTTGTTTCTTGTTTTAAGGCTCGGAGATTTGTCCAAATCGTTGCCTCTGCGTTTCACTTTCGGGGTGACATAAAGTTTAGACGTCTGTTGTATACACAGGACAGACGGCTCTGTTTTTAGGCTTTACACGTAAGCATACACGTCCGGTGTCCAAAAAAACCCCACCTTTACCAGAAAATAAGGTCCAATGTTGGATAATAGAGATGTTTTTAAAGCATTACTAAAGTTTTTTTTTTTTTTTTTTTTTTTTTTTCTCCGAGCAAATTCGCAACTTCACAGACACTAGAATGCTTTTATTATTATTATTAGTATTATTATTTTATTTTTTTGTATGGTTAACATCGTAGGTCATTAAATTGTTAGCCCTCAATGCTGACTTCTTGTAGCGAGTCTCTGCTGTGGCGTGAGTCGGACCGTCACAATGTGGCGGGTGCGTATTCATACCGCCAGCGGCTGTACCATGACTCCGCCCACCGCGGCAGCTTAAAGACGCGCTCCAGGAAATAAGCATCCAAATTAAGACTCCTTCCTGCTTTTATTGAATGTTTTAGCCAATGAACCTTTTTTTATATAAATAAGTAGAAATTGGCTAAATGCCTTTTTTTTTTTTTTTTTTTTTTTTTTTTTTTATATATACCGTATATATAATTTTCACTTTAAGACGCATGTGTCGGGGCGAGCCATATCCGGCCGCCACTGATCTATTAATCAGAGTCACGGGGAGTGTTAAGGGTGCGATAGACAGAAGAAAGGCTGGCAGGTTTTTGGCCCCAAACAAAGCTGGCAGCGCCTTCCGTTACGAGATCGGCCGCTAGCTCCCCGCTATAGTCACGCGGCGGCATCGGGTATAAAGGAGAGCCGGGGCTGCCAGGACTTAACGCCGGCTCTTCGCACGCATGCTTCACGTCGCATTGTGTTGGGAAGGCGGTTTCTGGCAGAGGCTGCCGGCGTGTTCTTATTGTCTGCCGGATTAGTGCGTAAAGGTTTCAGGAGTCCTGCGATTAACAAATACACTGTTTACGGATTTAAGAACGGTTCTCGTAAGTACACAAGGAAACGCGCGAGCCTAGGGGCCGAATTAGGACAATAATGCCGAAATAAAAGACGCTTTGCCCAAATTCTACTTTTATTTCCTAAATGATTGCCGGAACCTCTCGTTTTACAGTTCTATACGCTAAATTAACCCATATAACCCTGTTTACGTATTAAATATAAAAAAATACATATTAACCCAAATTATGTGTATCCCATGGGAGCAGTCATCTCAACCTCCTGTTCTCAGGATCTGCATGATTATTCCTCCCCATTAAGTCGCTGCTTGTTGCTGATTGGCTCAGGCAGCCTTTTGTAAGGATGCACACTATATATATATATATATATATATATATATATATATATATATATATATATATATATATATATCCAGTTGTTCCCGGTGGAATCCGTCTCCCGAATACCCTGAAACATTTGTTCTCCGGGGGCCGAGTCCTGAGCCCACCAGGTGCACAAGCAAAGAACCGAAGCAGCTGGTGGGACGGAGATTTGGAAATAAACTTACCCCCCCCTCCTGCAGGGCCGTCACCCTCTAAATGAGAGCGGAAATTTAACACGTTGGCTGCCAGAAAGGAATGGGGGCGTGGCACTCAAAGGGTTAAGGTAGCTTTGTTTGTTTTAAAGTTTTTGTTGGGAAGGAAACTGTTTTTTTAATCAGCAAAGGAGCCTGTGACATAAGCTGGGGGGTATCTGTATTAGACAATTGGGGGGGGGGTCGTCATCGTATATTTTAATCTCTTTAATGCCAGCGGGCAGTGCATTGCAAAAAAATAAAAATAATAATAATTCCACTATTGACAAAAAAAGAAAAATGATTGAATTCTGCAACTTTTATTTTTTTTTTTCTTGTTACAACAAGATTATTATTTTTTTTTCTTGAAATTAGTCTTCAGCATATCATGAATTGGGTTTCTTCCAGAAGGATCCGCACCGTCTAGTTGTTTTGCCAGAAGATTAAGTTTATTCTTACAATAGAATTTACGCTCCAACAAAAACATTCTTCTTGTTAGTCGTCGGCGCCGTCTGTCATCGCGTCCTCTGTGTTGAAGAATCCTCTTTAAAACGCTCTTGTATCTCGTTGGGGACAAAGACCGGAATATTCGGAATCGATCGCGCCTCCGAAATGACTCTGCTTGGCGATGGAACGTAACCGTCTGCTTGTGTGTTTTATGTATGCAGGTGACCCAAACCAGCCGCCCCGACCTTATTCTCTTCCTCATGAAATACCTCATGGCCTTGGTGGTCGGCATTCCTTCCGTCTTCTGGGTTGGAAGCAAGAAGACCTGCTTCGAATGGGCCAGCTTCTTCCACGGTCGCAAGAAAAAAGAGTGAGTGTCCAACCCATTGACCTGATATGATCGTCTACGCAGGACAGTATTTACGTTGACTCTATAGGAACGCGAGTGGTGTAGGCTGCTCGCTCGCGTGTATCCTTGGGGAATTTAGGAGTTTGGTGTTGATTTGGCCACCTTCACCACCCAACAGTTGACGTTGAAGGGATTCCTCCCGGGGCGATCAGTATAAAACCTCAGGAGGCCAAACATTAAATACTTTTGGGTCACTCGCTACCCAGGACACCACTCCAAAGTCCTCATACTTTTGTTATAGACCTGTTTTGATGTTTAGTGTTACGGGGTAATATCTCAGTAAAGTAAACCTGCTTTACATTCCATCCAAGCCTCTGACCTTCTAGTGTTAGATGATGGCCTCTTGTTGTAACATCTCTTCTCCCGTACTTTGTTTAATCCCTTCGGTGGTAGGACAATAGTAGGCTGAAGAGCATTGTTTTATCTCCCTCGTTCTCAAAGTTCATTGACCTCCTTCTGTCTCTTTAGAGCCGTAAACGAAAGCAGACAGGTGCTTCAGGAACCGGATTTCGCCCAGTCGCTCCTCCGAGATCCAAATACGCCCATTATCAGGAAATCACGGGGAACGTCCACTCAGGGAACCTCCACTCATGCCTCGTCCACTCAGCTGGCAATGGTGGATGACCAAAGGAGCAAAGCGGGCAGCGTCCACAGCAAAATGAGCAGTTACCACGGCAGTCTCCATCGCTCTCGGGACGGCAGGTACGCCCTCCAACATGTTACTGTCCAACAAATTTAGGCTGTATAATATGGGCAATATTACACAGCCTAAATCTGTATAATATTAGTACTTTGGTAGTGATGTCTTACGGAATATCTGAGCGGAGGTCATGGAGTCCAAGGAACTGAACTGTATTTTTTTCTGTCTTCAGGTACACGCCATGCAGCTACCGAGGAATCGAGGAACGCCTGCCCCACGGCAGCATGTCCCGTCTCACCGACCACTCGAGACACAGCAGCACCCACAGACTGAATGAGCAATCGCGCCAGGGTAGCGTGAGAGACTTGACCAATCCCTTGGGTCATATTTCACACGGAACCAGCATGAACCGAGTCATAGAAGAGGACGGAGCAAGCGCCTGAGGGCACGGAACGCACGTGGAACTTTTATAGAAGAAGAAGCACTAGACGAATATCAGAACTGCTGGAGAACTTTGGGTGTCCCGAGTTCACGCTGGACCTTTGACCCCGGAGACATATATAGCACTGACGACCGGCATCCACAAGCCTTCCCGGAACGGCTTGTGTTATACGCTGCTCCTTTTTGATTCCGCCCGAGCGCGTTTAAGTTTGGAAAAGTCCAGCAAATGATAAAACTAAGTTGCCATCCCAGGCGAAGAACCCCCCCCCCCAAAAATGGGTGTTATTTTTGCAGATGATTGGAAAAACGCAATTGTATAGAACTCTTATTTATATTTGGATACTTGAATTATCCTACTTGGTTTGGAGCAAAATGGTAGTCCTATGGACCTAGCGTAAAAATATTTCTCAACGCCTATGGGCACAGCCCCGTGTGATGTTTTCAGATGAATCGCCTATAGGGACTGGACATTGAATACAGTATACCATCACCACTCGTGTCTTCGTACTGTCATTTTGTGAACAAATGTAAATATTTTGTACATAGAGAACTCGTCGCACACACTGATGTTTGACCTTCTGAGGCCGTCCTTGGAATGTTGGCCGTAAACTCGATTCGAGTGGTCGGTCAACTCATCCTCAAAAACTGCTGTAGGACCATGTTGTTGTCCGGTTTTCCATGAAGCTTTGTAGTGTAAATAGATTCCAGTCTCATTGTGAAGCGTTACAATACAATAAGAAAGCGTGCATCCCTTTGGTCCGTTCCTCCAGTAATGGCGTCTGTCATTCTCACTGAAGGAGGCCAGCTTGTGGTCTTCACCCTTCTTCTGTGGCCACGGCTATCCGTGCTCCATATGCCTATCACAGCCTAGTTGGGCTCCCTGTTGTGTAACATTACTATTCCCTACGCCTGCCAAGTCAAATATCCAGAAAGAGGTGTCGTCAGAAGACGTTGGCGTGGTGACAGAGGGGGGCGTCGGCTATATGGGACAAAATGGCTGCACACAGGGAATCCAAGTCATTAAACATTTAGGGACGCAAACCCGGCACTTAATAGATTTAACACTGGACTATGTTACACGTTTTTTTTTATGATAAAATCCCCTTTTATTTAATTTATCTTTAGCCCATCTAACGCCTGGTCAATTATGTATCAAGTTTACAAGCGCTCTTTCAATTTTGGCGACAAAATTTACATTATTGGGGATACCCCCCCCATAGTATTCCAGCCTGTCTGGAGGATCACGGATGTCTCTGTACGGGATATTCTTTACATTAATTTAATGTAACCTCAAAAGCAAGGACAAAACCCGCTGGTAATCCCTGTAGTCAGAGTCCCTTTGTATGGATTACGGACTCTCAGGTTTAAAATTAATTATTACAATTAATTAAATAATACAATATAAGGACTTTAGCCGTAATTGATAAATAAACACTGGATTTTTGTTACACTGAATTTTTTTATTATTATTATTATAACCGATTTTCCTGCCAGAAAGGAGTAAGGGAGGCGTTGATGTGCCTGCCTGTGACACACATAGGGTTAAAGGCGGCAGTAATGTATTATAATAAATTACATATTTAAAATGGATCTAGATCCATGTATATATGTAAAAAAAAGTTACGGGGTTCTAGGTTTTACATTTTACTGCATTTTTAGAGAAAGCAGGTATTGACACATAAGAATTTTTTTAATTTTTTTTTTTTTTTTTTTAAATCCATAATTTAAAATTAAACATACATTGGGACGTCCATAAAATGGGTTCGTTTACATAAAGCCGCCTTGTATTTTTAAGCATTCCTGTCTCTTTAGGCTCTCCTATAGGAGAATTTTTTACCAATTTTCGTGAACAAAAAAGGTCAATTATTCATACGTCGTTTTCTCTGTGTTTTTGTTGTCGTCTCCCCCCCAGGCAGAGGACGCATTTTTTTTAAATCTTTTTTTTTTTTTTTATTTAATTTTTTTGCACTGTTTTGTAGTATAATACTGTATGTGTCTGTTTACAGTAGCTCGGCCTCTATTTTGTAAAATGCGTTGGCACTTTAACAATGAGTGTAAAAAAAGATCTGACCCGGACGATGGCGGTAGAAGTGCATTTCAGTTTAGAGAGAGGCTGACATTTTTTTAATAAAATCAATAGAAAATATTTGTCTTTTTATTTAATGTATCAGAATGTATTGTGAGCCATTTTTTTAATGTAAGGATATCATAAGAAGCTGTTAAATATTTTTTTTTAAAATTACTTTTTATTTTTAAAAGGATTTTTTTTCAAAAGGGGAAAAATAATGGAAATCTGTAACATTTAACCCTTTGGCTAACTGCCCCAGTCCAGCCTATTAAAACCCTTAATTCACACCCCATGTGAATACAATGGAGGCAAGCTTCTTACGTTCCTGCTCCCGGGTCTGTGTGATTATTCCTCCCCGTTAAGTTATCTCTCCCCTATTGTTGCTGTTTGTTTATGATTGCTTAAGGCAGCCTTTAAAGGATGTGAAGGGAGAAAACTTCAGGACAGATAATGCTGATTCTGCCACAGACCTGCGTTTCCATACGGCGAGCTCTTTAACGCCACAGCGATTACGCCCCCCCCCTTTAAATCCGAGTGTTTAATCTCCAGTAGGACCCATTAACCCTTTGCTACAGTTCACGGCACAGAAATCCGCTTTTTATTTTCTCGTTAATAAAAAACCTTACGTGTCCAAATTCCCACACTAATCACATTTCCTCATTAACTCTTCCCTTCTGACGTGGAGCATGATTAACCCATCATCGCTGTCCGATACCCGCGGCTTACTTTGGCCTCTCCGGTTATTTACGTTAGATGAGATCCCAGTATAAACCCTTTTTAATTTAGATTTATGATTTCATGTAAAATTGTCACGGAATTGTATACATTTTTAGTAACACCATGAAAACCTTCGCTTACACCTAAAACTGACCCTGAAACTGTGGCGTTCCTGACTAGTAGGGGTTAATTTCAAAGTCTCTATTTATAGTTCATAGTTTTTTGGGTTTTTTTACTAGCTGGTTTCCCATAAGAAATAAATTAACCTCTTTAAGGCTCCGCTGACTCTTATTAGAGGTTCTTATCCCGTAAGCTTCTCGGGAAACACCCTGCGATCACGTTCTTAGCTCATAAGCGTGCCGGAAAATCCATCGGGAACTCTAACTTACGGTACGGAACCTTCGCTCTTTTCTGGATTCTTCCTACCCCCTTTTCTGTCGCTGCACTACAACTCCCATCATCCCAAAAGCTGCAGTCTTTGTATCGATGCAGAAGAACTTTTTGATTTAATAAACAGAGATCCAGTGGATTCCGCACTGCAAAGTGGCAAACGTACAATAATTAGGCTTATAAATACAATAAATACAAGGTTCTAGATCACTTCTCTATTGTTCAATAGGGGAGGAATAAAAATTTACAATAACATTAAGATTGACAATAACATGAATATGTCGTAAGACATAATGGTACAGACTGAGAAGGGGGCCCTGGTCTTGAGAGCTTACAATCTATTAGTCGGATGAACCCTAGCCCTAGCGAGACCTCATGTGCGTCGTTTACGTTAAAGTATTCTTATATATGTTCTACAACGGTCTCTTTATGAACAGGGAATCGTTTATTCTCCAGACACGGTGGCCCCGTTGAGCTCTCCTGTCTTTAGTCTCTGAGATTTAAGGAGCGTGATGCCAGCGTGTGATATTACATATTATAACATAACGCGGCCCGTGGAAAAAAAAAGATCAATTCTGGAATTGGAGCGAAAAGCTAAAAATCCTTCTCTTTAGGGTGGAAAACTCTCCACATAAGGCGACCTAATATCTAGTAGATGCATAAATTGAGTCCTCATCTGGGAAGCTCAATTGATTCGTCTGGTGCTTGGTTGTAAACTAGCGCCCCATTGAGCATCTACATTCATATCATCCGGGCCGTAGTATGTATTTTACCCAACACGACCAGCCAAATGACCTTCAATAGCACTTTCACCAAAACGCATGTAGAAAACCCATAATGGGAGCACATTATAGATCCAGTCAGGGCGTAAATGCTGCCTTTGTTATGCTAGACATCTTTAACGACTATATGATCTCTGGTTAGTAAAAGAAAAAAAAAACCTGAGCTCCAAAGCCACCATCTGATACCCCCCCCCCATGGGAGTTGAATTCAATGACAGTCAGCTGGAGGCCTACATTTTGGTTTCTCATCCTCAAGACAGCCATGGCTAAGACCTCCATGCCAAGAAACGTCAACAAGAGGAATGGACCTGGCAAACAGTTCTCACACCGTCTTCTGTCTGGCCTCCTACATAGCGCCAACTCCACCCCAAGGCCCAACACCAAGTCAATGGCGGCCCACAGGCCTGTGACTCACCTCTGGAACTTCACAGAGCACTCGACCCACCAAGAACGGACGTCTAATCCCGCTTTTGCTATCTCAACGAGGAAAACACCCGATTTATGTGATAATGCGGTTTTCGTGTGAGATCTTCCAAAAAAAAATCTATCCAAAAATATCAAACAATCAAACCTTTCAACCCGGCTTAAAATGCGATCGTTTTGAGTTGTACGCGTGGTGGGAACACCCCGGATCAGAAGATCCGTAATCCTACGGCAAACACTCCTCCGATAAAATAATGCTGGGTGTTGGAGGCGGGCAAAAAATATTTGGCAGCGAGATTTATGAATTCTTTCTCCGCATATTTGCGGTAAAAGCTTTTTTTAAATTATTTATATACTGAAAACTAAGCAGGATTTGCTCGATTGGCTTTAAACAATTCGGTTTTTTCGGGTGTCGGCGGAGAAACTGAGCTGATGACTCTGGTCTTACTTAAGCGTTACTCGGGATCGCCTCCCCCTCCTCGTAGATTGTAAGCTCTTTAGGGCAGATTATAACATCATGGTTGCATTTAAGATAAGAAGCACCAGAGTCTAATTTTTTTTTTAGGAAAAATGTGGTATTAGTGCCTTTTCTCACTTTTCTCAAGTCTGTCGGTAGGGACCGGGTAGCTTTGTACCCCCTACTTCCCGGGGGGCCAATGATTTTCCAGGGGCCACAGTTGACATTCTTGCCCAGTCTCACCACTGTATGGAAACTTATGCACATTTTTTTTAATTTATATTTTTTCACCATTTTTAATAAAATAAAGGTAAGCGACGTATGACCAAGCGAGACGGATTTCTGTCCTCTTACACTCACGGATTAATCTTTTTTTGAGTATTTGTTTTTTTCTGGGCTTAAAAGTTGTCTTTTGTCATTTAAAAAAGGTAGAAAGCCCCCGGGGGGGGCTCCGCTCTGAAACACAATCCGTAAATATTCTCTACCTGGAAACCAACCGATTTCGTTCAGTTTGACTGACATCGCAGGAATTCCTCCCAAGCTATTAAAATAACCCCTAGACGGAGCCCAGAGCGGGGATCGCCGGGGTCACTGAACTCAAGCGCTGAAAAAAATACTCCGAAAAAATTAAAAAAACAAAACAAGCGGTCATCCCACAAGAGCCTCCTCCCTCGAAAAAGGTGTTGATCTACGTTTCTGTGCCTCTGCCGCTGAAGCCGTTTAATTCCCATCACTCTGAGCAGAGCAACAATCAAGTGAAAAATGTAATTTCCACCCATATTTACTAAAAAATCATGAACTTATTCGTTATTCCTGGTGTTCTCCCGGACTCCCGAATACACCCTTCGTGGCCCACGCGTGTCTTGGCTGTGACGCCATGTCCTGGCACTTGGCACCAGTAGGTGGCGCACATCACTTCAATTGGCGGGTGGACAGGACTCCATCACCACTAGCGGAACCTCACCTCTGACGGGGCAATCAGAGTAGGTTAATGCCCCGTGTTATATATGGCTCTGTTCCCACCGCGTCTTAACTCGCCCCCCACCAATAGGAGGGGTGCACTACAGGGACACCATGGGGGGGGTAAAACCAGTACCCAGGTATGGGACCAAGGCAGGCAGGGGGTCCCGTCTGATCTGTCACTGGCCCTCACATTGGCCCCCTCGGCCCTGGTAGCAGATAAGACCCATTTGTCTCATCTAGTCTGCCCGCTTTTCCTGCTACAAAGATTCAGGAGCCGTCTGTCTATCCCGTGCGTGTTTAAACTCCCCCCACTGTATTACCCTCTACCACTTCTGCTGGGAGGCTGTTCCACTTACCTACCACCCTCTCCGTAAAGCGAAACATCCGTACTTTACTATTCATATTTATACGGCTAGTTATACACCGGATCCAGAATGACGTTATTCACATCCGAGGCGGTCTGGTGTATAACACGCACCCCCATTTTTGAACAAAAAAACTGAACAAAAAATCACTGCTATCTGGGAAACCACACACACACAGTAAGACACACACACAGTAAGACACACACACACTCAGACACACACACCCTAACCCCCCTTCTCAGGATCTCCCCTCTCTCTCCCTAACCCCACCCCGGTCACTTACCTTCAACTCCTGTGTTGGAAGCGTGAGGCGTTTGTCTCGGGTGCCGGCGCTTCACTGCTGAGCGCCGGCACCCGAGACAAACGCCTCACGCTTCCAACACAAGAGTTGAAGCGCTGAGGCAGGCGGCAGGCGGCAGAGGCAGGCGGCAGAGGCTGCGGCTGAGGCAGGCGGCGGCCGCCAGCAGAGGAGTCCTGGATTTCTGTCAGTCAGGGGGGCCCGAGAGTTGCCGAGCGGTCGTCTTCAGCAACCGCTCGGCACCCCTTGGGCCCCCCCTGACTGGCAGAACTCCAGGGCCCGGTCGCAGTTGCGACCCCGGTAGTTCCGCCACTGGCTCTAGGATTTATCGGCGTATAACACGCAGGTAGGATTTCAGCTTCAAATTTTAGTTAAAAAAGTGCGTGTTATACGCCGATAAATACGGTATTTTCTTCCTTTTAAGTGACCCTGTCCCATTTTTAACTCAAATGCGTGACCTTGATTCCAAACAGATTTGGAATTTTTATTAATTTATATTTTTAAAATTTTTATTTGCTCACAACACAGCTTTTGAAAAATCTTCCATTACCCCCCCAACCCTAAATTTCCTCCGAACCGCTTCGTAGTGATGGACGCGTCTAACGCCCCGCCAGGCTATTAGCCTCGCCGCACTTCTTCTTTCTCCCTTTCGAAAGGATTGACCTCCTGCCAATTTATGAGCTCACTTTAAAGAAGATGGGATAAAGCCAAGACCAGATGAAAGAGTTCCAAAATCTCCCGTATTAGCCCCAAATCCCACCTTCTCACCGGATCACAGACACCCTAATCAATCAGCAACGAGAAGTATAATAGACGGGAAGAACGCAAAGAATCCGGCCGGCGAAGCATGGATACAATAAAATTTCAGAAATCAGATCATTTTTAATATTTTATCAAAATATTCCAGCATTATAAAATATAAAGAAATAAGCGCTGCGTAAATTGTTGGCACCAGGGGAGGGCTGGCAACCTAAGGCCTGGGGGGCAAGTCTAGTCAACTGGCCCATTGCATCATCAAAGCGGCTGCGAGCGACATTGAAAGCGGCCGTCGTGCGGCAGTCACTCCACCAGCGCCTAATGAAATTAAAGTGGCCGGCGTGCAAACACCGCATGCCTCAGCTCTTCATCCCACCACTTTTAAGACGTGGGAAGAGGAGCTGAGGCATGGCCGTTGGGTCTGACAGCCGCATGATGCAGAGGCATACCTAGAGTATTTGGCACCTGTGGCAGACCCTGTATGTGGCACCCCCCCACACACACACTTTAAAACTGCATAGTTTCTATGGTTAGGCAAACATTGACAGGGGTACAGCAAAACTGTTATCATTATATACTTAGGGATTACGCAGCACCACCGTCAATGTGTGCCTATACATTGAGCCAGACACCGACAACCCCTATATATCACTATATACTAAGCCAAACATTGATGTGGTGTAGGCTTACCACTTTAGTGACTGGCTTAGTATATAGTAGGGATGCACCGAAATGAAAATTCTGGACTGAAACTAAAAATTCAGCATTCACTTGGCCAAAACTGAAAAAAAAACAAACAAAAAAAACCTTTAAAATACTTTATTAAAAGTAACACCAAAATTAGACAAAAAATCAACAACAATATTAACATAAATATATATATATATATATATACACACATACATATAACAACAATGACAATCCTATCATGCCCAGGTTCTAGCATGTGCTGGCTGACTTAGCATGATAGGAGTGTGATTGCTGTTTGCAATTATATATATATATATATATATATATATATTAATACTGTCATTGAATTATTCTGTCCAATAAAAGTGTTAACACACCGAAGTTGGACCAAAAAATAATTTATAACAGCAATCACACTCCTATCATGCCTAGGCAGCCACTACATGCTGGAATCTGGGCATGAAAGGAATGTGATTACGGACTCCCTATGCCAAGCTATGCCCCAACACTTACACATCCATGCTATCTGAAACCCTCATTCACAAACATTCAGCATAACACCCATCACTCTCACACACTTACATTCAGCATAACACCCATCACTCTCACACACTTACATTCAGCATAACACCCATCACTCTCACACACTTACATTAGGCATAACACCCATCACTCTCACACACTTACATTCAGCATAACACCCATCACTCTCACACACTTACATTCAGCATTACACCCATCACTCTCACACACTTACATTCAGCATTACACCCATCACTCTCACACACTTACTAATCCACTCTCTCCTACCTTTTCTTCTTTCACTCTCACTTTCCCTCCTCTTCTTCTTCTTCCTGTCCTGTGCACTGAGCGCGGAAGACGGTGGGCGTGGCTTCAGTGTTGTGCGTCGGGATTTGACATCAAGTCCCGGCGCACAGCCACAGTTGCTGCGCGCATCGTTTCTGAAGGCGTGCCGGCATGGTGGCACCCCTCAGATGAGCGGCAGCCGGGGCGGACCGCCCCCCCCCCCCCCGCCAGGTACGCATGACGGCCGCATTCAATCCTGCTCGCGGCCGCTTACTTTTTAACTTTGCGGCCGCAGCCGCATTGAATGCTCGTCTGCCGGTCGTCCGTCCGGCCCACCGGCCCGGATTTAGGGCAGCCTGGGGGGCAATTGCCCCCCTGAGCCCCGGCCCAGCCCGCCCCTGGTTGGCACTATATAAATAAAAGATAATAATAATAATGATAATAATAATAATAAATAATAGAATTCCCAGGAAATAACAGAACGGAACGCAGAGACCGGTGATGTAATTGTGATGTAATTGTGATGTAATTGTTACGGAAGAATGGATTCTGTCTGTGGAGTACGGGATTATTTGGGGAATTTAAATCTATAAGAGGGTGTTTGGTGGCGCCGTGGTGTTCATCGGAAATAAACAAAATTCAACTGATTGCAAGAATATAAATCTACCCCTGAAACAGTTTTATTACATAAAAATTAGCCAAAAATGTCTCCAAAACAGATAAAACAAATAAAATAGTTAAAATAAATCAAAAAAAATGTGAATAGCAGAAAATAAAATAGTAATAATAAGATGTATATACGCGGTTACTGTATGTAAAATAATATTATTAATATTATAAATATTAATGAATATGTTTATATTAGCAGTCATTTTTGAGATCTTTTGCTTAATATATATATATAAAACGATCAATGTTTTGAGTCATGCACCAATAATAAGCAGATAGCAAGGTTTTAAAAATATGCAAAATGAGTGCACTTTCTCCTGCAGGTGTGGATGCTGGGACTTGTAGTCAGTGGCTGAAATGGACATTCAGTTTAAGGACTCGTACCCGGCAGCCTAAAGTAGTTTATGAAAACATAAATTCAGGGTCCGCATCTGACACATATTAAGAGAGCCCTACGGGGTCGGAGAACGTGCGACGCATGAGATTCGCTTAAGCATAAAGCATAGCGCATGGCCGCGTATATCCAGCCGCCGGTCGCACGTACGTCATCGGGCGGCCGCCGGCCTTAAAGTGCCAGAGCTGCTCCATCACTGCCGGAATCCCAAATCTCGCAATTCTCATCTCAAGACAACTTCGTTTTAAATCCATAGATTCATAAGACTTCCATCCAGAAGAGTCAAGTATGATCATGTGAGTGCCGGCTGTAACGGGGTGAGCGGTGAGCCCCCAGCTCTCATCTATTCACCCCGAGATATTGTATTTTCTTTTCTCAAATAATAATAGACCGTTTGTGACTCTCCATTGTTTGAGGTGATTTGGACGATTGACACACCAGGGCCGCTTTCATATGTAATGTATACACTGGCGTGACTACAGGGGTCCCGACCTCTTCTTCATGCCTTCTCCTACCGGCTAAAAATAGTTTAGAAAAAGGCCCTTCCAGCCCGGATTGGGCCCGTTCTAAACTTTTTTAGAACATAGCACGGGGAGACAGGAGCGTATCGGGGGTCACATGACCCAGCAGTGAAACCGAGGCTGTCCGCGCGGTGTGCACGAGCGGCCGGAGGTAAGCGGGGGCGGGCTACATGTATATGTGTTTGTATATATGTATATGTACTTGTGTGTGTGTGAGCATGGATGTGCAATTGAGTGTGAGCATGGATGCATAAGTAGAATGAGATGGAGTTTGTGTTAGTAAGTATGAGTAAGTGTGTGTAATTTGTGTAAGTGTGTTTAGATATGTTGCATGTTGAAAGGGGGGGGCAGGGGGCAAAGAAGGCACAGACCAGTTGTGTGGGGGCAATAATGGCACAGACTAGCTGTTGAAGTTGGGGGCCCTGGGGTAATTAAGACTCCTGATTGTTGTGATTGGATTATATTTGTTTTGTTTCTTTGGCACGTATGGCCTCTCGCTCTGTGCTTCTCTTCTTCATTTTAAATCTTTGATGCAGCACATGGAACACGCACACTTCTTTAATCATACATGTACGCCAAGTATAGAACGAGGACCGCATGGATTCAGTCCCATCAAACACGTATGTAGGATGAGAACACGCGGTGATCTCAGCTTCATCGAAAAACATGTGCTAAGGATGGGCCGGAATGTCCGAAATAAAGAAGGAATCCTCGAACGTTCTATTTTGTTACACGAGACGCGTCCTCATGTGTGGCACACGCGCTCTAAAACCAATAATTTTGGGAAATAGCAGCAATTTACCATTTTTTTGGGGGGGGGTATTTCTTGATATAACCCCCACCTGTTACGTGAACCAGCTCTGGCGCGATGGCTGGATCTGGGCAAACTCAAAAGGGACATTAACTGCTCGTGTACCAGGACGCATTGCTGACAAGCAGAATCCCATTAACCCTTTAACTGTCAGAGGGGGGGCACATATGGATCTGCTACAAAAAAAAATATTAAAGGGGTCCCCTATAGAACATATACACTTTAACGCATACAATCAAATCCCCTCTTTGCATGACATTAAACTGTCCCTTTAATCCTCTTTTTAACCTCGTTGTCCCAACGGGTGTCGAGCGGTAATAATATCACAAATAATAAGATCATAAATAATAATATCATAAATAATAAGATCATAAATAATAAGATCAAAAATAATAAGATCATAAATAAGCTGATCATTTGAGAATAATCCGTTGTATGAATAACGTCCTCGGGTCAGCGGATCATTCCATCAGAAACCGGTTTATCCGCCTGCCACGGAGCTTCGGAGTCTGGCGGATCCGGCCAGGGATCCGCCGATTGTCTGACATGGAAACTTATTATTACTGCACGCCTGACCACAGCTCCTCGCCGACTACTTTAAAGGGAAAAAAGTGGGACTTTCTTTAGTCAGAGAGTCCTGCTGCGTGAGACCGAGCAATTCTATTCGATAGTTCCCCGCAGGCAGTATGATAAGGAGTCGGGGGGGGGGAGTAGATCGGGGCAAGGAATAAATGGGTGAAGATGTTTCTTTATACTTATTATTGTATTAAAGGTGCAGTTCCACTGTACTGAATATAACCAAAGAAGGACTGACGAAGCTAAACAAGGACACTTGAGAGGTGTGCCCCGTCATACTTTATTTCACCCCCCCCCCCCCCGTCTAGTCACCCATTTCTCCCGCTGTAAAGACTCAATAAAGACGTTTTACTTTACGGAGATGAAGTAGTAGATAAGTAGAACAGCCTCCCAGCAGAAGTGGTAGAGGGTAATACAGTGCGGGTATTAAACATGCATGGGGTAGGCATACGGCTCCTGAATCTAAGATGAGACCAACGACTGATTAAGGTTTGAGTCTTTACAGCAGGATAAACGGTGAATAGATTCTGTTTCTGTGTTTAAATATGGGCGCTGCCGGTAACGCATCTGCCGGCCAGCGGGAAGGGGTGAGGTGTTGTAGGACGCTAAGTGTCTGTGACCCGGTGCTGTTTGCATGAGACGGGGTGAATGGCCAGCGTCCGGCTCATCAGTCCTGCAGCCGCCGACCTGAGGCCGGTTTGTTTTTGGTTACCAAAGTCCTCTGAATTCCAGAGCCCGAGCCTGAGGTCAGCCGATGAATTTAGGATCCCGATACAGAGACAGCACCAGAGGCCATTAAACCTGTCTGCAGGCAGGGACGAGACAGCTGAGGGGGTCTCTTTTCTGTTTTTTTCTTCAGGCACTTGGGACCTCCTGGTGTGGCTCATATAATATAATTATATATATATAAATATATACGGTTATATATGTGTTCTGAAAAAATTCATTTTATGCAAAGAATATTCATTTTTTTGCCTAAAATGGATGGATTGTTACATTGTTTTACTGCATTCCAGCTGATACAAAATGCGAATAGAGTTTATTTTCAGCCGAGGTCCATAGATTTCTGCCGTGACGGCTGTTACAATTACAATTTTCATATTTTAGACCTAAAAGTAGAAGTTTGGAGATTGAAGCTCCTGTAATTAGCACACAATCCGCTACATGGAGATCTAAACCAACAATTATTTAACTGTAAAATAAGGTAATATATACACTGTCACAACCAATAAACCAGCCAATGAAGAGAGAATTACTACAGATTCTACATTATTCTGTTCGGTTATTACATTTTTTTTCTATATTTTATTTTTTTATGACATTAAATGCTATAAATAATAATGCTGGCTATTAAATATCCTTTTATAATGCGATATAAAGCCAGATGTTCAGAAGTATTTGGCTTTTCCAAACAAAAATCAGTTTCAGTCGCCCTCTGCACATTAAATTCACATTAAATTAAATAAAAGTAAAAAAGAAGCGTTAAAAACATATTTTAAAATATGGGAAAGCGAATATCTAGCTGTCATGAAATAAAATTCTGGTGTTTCACCCATTGGGGCCAAGATGCACTTGTTTGGTGCGCCATCTGCTGAACGCAAACGGTACTGCAGATAGCTTAACCAAAAGACTCTGCCGGCCGATCGGCCCCATCCGGCCCCCGTCTAGTCACCCGTTTCTCCTGCTGTAAAGACTCAAACCTTAATCAGTCGTTGGTCTCGTCTTAGATTCAGGAGCCGTATGTCTATCCCATGCATGTTTAATACCCTCACTGTATTACCCTCTACCACTTCTGCTGGGAGAATGCTCCACCCTCACACTAAAAAGAGTAAAGATATAGAAACTGCAGTGATTATGATTTTATTTCTTTTTTTACTTGGTATTATCAGGGCTGCTGTTATAACTGGAACCAGAATGAAAAAAACACCCATCAAAGGGTCAAAGCATCAGATAATAATATTAATGTGTATATATATATATGTGTGTATATATGTGTGTATATATATATATATATATATATATATATATACACACCAATCAGCCATAACATTATATATATATAGGTGAAGGATAACTCTGATTGTTATCATGGCTCCTGTCAGTGGGGGGGATATATTATTACGCAGCGAGTGAACATTTCGTCCTCAGAGCTGATGTTAGGAGCAGGAATAACGGGCAGCGTAAGGATCTGAGCGGCTCTGACGAGGGCCAAACTGTGACGGGGAGACCACCGGGTCAGAGCATCTTCCAACCTGCGGCTCTTGTGGGGGTCCCAGTCTGCAGCGGTCGGTATTTATCAAAAGGGCTCCAAGGAAGGAAAAGCGTTGAACCGGCGGCACAGTCATGCGCAGCTGAGGCTCGTTGATGCATGTGGGGGGAGGCCGGCCCGTGAGGCCAAATCCAATAGATGAGGGACTGGAGCGCAAACTGCTGAAAGAGTTAATGCCGGTTCTGTTAGAAGGGACTCAGAACACGCAGAGCGTCGCAGTTTGTAGCGTTTGGGGCCACAGAGCGTCGCAGTTTGTAGCGTTTGGGGCCGCAGAGCGTCGCAGTTTGTAGCGTTTGGGGCCGCAGAGCGTCGCAGTTTGTAGCGTTTGGGGCCGCAGAGCGTCGCAGTTTGTAGCGTTTGGGGCCGCAGAGCGTCGCAGTTTGTAGCGTTTGGGGCCGCAGAGCGTCGCAGTTTGTGGCGTTTGGGGCCGCAGAGCGTCGCAGTTTGTGGCGTTTGGGGCCGCAGAGCGTCGCAGTTTGTAGCGTTTGGGTCCGCAGAGCGCGCAGTTTGTGGCGTTTGGGGCCGCAGAGCGTCGCAGTTTGTAGCGTTTGGGGCCGCAGAGCATTGCAGTTTGTAGCGTTTGGGGCTGCAGAGCGTCACAGTCTGTAGCGTTTGGGCCGCAGAGCGTCGCAGTTTGTAGCGTTTGGGGCCGCAGAGCGTCGCAGTTTGTAGCGTTTGGGGTCGCAGAGCAGTCCGGGAGCCCACGCTGACCCCGTCCGCTGCCGAAACGCCTACAACCGGCACGCGAGCAGAAGAGCCGGACCGCGGAGCGATGGAGGAAGGAGGGCTGATGAATCTCGTTTTCTGTTACATCACGCGGAGGGCTGGGTGCATCGCTGGAGAACACGCGGCACCGGACCGTGTCCATGGGGGCCGCACCTCGCTTAAACGGGACTTAAACGTCTCAGAGCAGCTTCAGAGGTCTAGCGGAGGGGGAGCGACACAATATTAGGCGGCTGTTCATAACGTTATGGGGGATCCGTGTGAGAAACAAAGGCGAATATTCAGGTGTTTTAGCATTTTATTTCTGTTTATATTTAATGCAAACTACGGCTCCAGTCCACCTCCTGTATGTTAGAAACATGTTTGCTCTTTTGCAGATGAATGTCAGAGCTAAGGGGCAGTATTTAAAACCAGAAGGCAGAAGAACGATGGACAATGTGAGAAAATTCTACTTAACAGAAAGGGTAGTGCATACCTGCAACAGACTTCCAGCGGAAGTAGTACTGGAAAACGCTGTGTAAAGGAAATCAAGAAAGTTTAGTTTGTACATAAAGTTATCGTAGGGAATTTAAGGAAAATTAATGAAAAATGAACTAGACGGGACAAATGGGTGTTTCGGACATGTATCGATTTACCACTAGGTGGCGCTAAATACTCATGGAAATATTACCAGAGAGACTATTGCTGCACATATAGACCAGGAGATGGATCTTAATGTATGGGCTTTATAGTTTCTATATGTCTTCTCTTTTTTGTTCACCGGGAAAGTTGGCCACTATTTGTGCTAATAATTCCCTTAGGAAAATTATTTACCGGGGCCACTTCTGTAAAGAAATTCTTCTTCATACCAGAGAGAGCTGCTTAATTTTTTCTTGAATAAAAAAGGATTTTAGGCTTTAGCTTGCCACAAAAAAAGGAGATTAAAAGAATAAAAGTAATTTGAAAAAAGGGAAAATTGCCTGTGGGTAGTGTCCATGCCATACTAGGCCACTGGGCAGGGGTGGCCTTTAAGTCTAGCAATCTCCAGTCTTAATACTGTGAATCCTTTAAACCGGATACAAATGGTAGCGTGGAAGGGGATTTATTATAGAAATATTATTCATATATTTGACATTGTTTGGCGGCAGCCTGGTTGTCAAAAATCAATATTTATTTAATAGTTTAATAGTTTCCGTATGTCGTCTACCTTTATACGCACAGGAATTATGCTTCTGATTATGACCCACAATGCCCCAAATTTTAAAAAAAAAACTGCTAACGTGGCAAAAAGATGGTTCTCGGCTTTGTCCGACCCCCCCCCCTCCACTCCTACTTGGCGCAGGATCCAAATTATTCCCGGGTGATAATTAAATATTAGATTCCGCGAGCGGGCCAGAGGCGAGCGTTTAATTGCACCTTTCAAGACAGTGATGGAATACCGGCCGGGATTCGCATGGAGTCAGCAAACTAAACCGGCGAACGGCGGGAGAGAGAAGATTTGTCTAGGACAGATAATAAATCGTCCAATCAAAGCGCATTAATGCCCCTCAGGTTTATACCTGTCGTGAAAAGGTTATTAAAAGTTCTAGATTGGATCTCGACCAATCCGTAACCTCGGTCTAGAAGACGAAGTTGTATTTTGTTTCGGATAGTTTAGTGTTTCCCGCTCCCATTCCTTTTATATCGCTTTGTCATCCTCTGTTGTAGGCTATTTGTGGAAGAACTTCTTTTTGGGGCAAATTCACTAAAGAAAGAGTTTGAGTTGAGTGGATTCAACTCTTTGTTCATAAAAAAGGCCCAAAACGGGCAAGTTTCTCCATCTCCAAAGGCTGATCCCGCGACTCTCCGGCCAACTCCCGCTCGCCCCCCTCTAGTGGTGGTTTTGGGTGCTGCAGCGACGGTATGATATTATGACATCACACCCAGCATAACGTGTCAGTAAAGAATTTCTCAGATAGCAGTAGTCTGGCAAAAGTATGGACTTCAGGGTAAAGGGTTCCTATGCCCCCTTTAGGTAGGGGCCCGAATAAAAAGGGAACTCAGTAAGGATCCAGCACAGGTTAAACCGCCGACTGCAAGCATTGCTACATTTTATTCTACACGGTCTATGCTAAGAATCGCTCATTGCAGTTTTGAAATAATTACTTTACAAATTAAGCGTTTAGTTATTTTTATTCTTTTTTTTTAAAAAATGAATTTCATTCCATTTGAAAAAATAAAAATAAATGACTCAAAAAATGCATTTTATTTTCCGTAGCGTTTGTCGGCGGGGATGGTAGCCGCTGCCTCGTCCGCCTGTAGCGAGGTCGTTATTTTGATTATTGCCGTATGTCTCACGTATAGCTGACACCCTGCGCAGCTCAGTCAAAAGGCAGACTACAAAGAGCTGGGGAAATAAAAAGGGTACAAAGTGAAGCTCAAAGGCAGACAGCTGCAGCTTCATGTTCTCTGATCTTCGCCGTGAATACATCCTTCTTCGCTGTTTCGAATATGATGCTGGAGGAACCCACTTTATGTACTGAAAAGTGCTGTTCATACTGAACGTCCAATGGAAACATAAGAATAAAAAAATATATGGTTTTAGATTGTCCTGCGCTGAGCAGCCCAAGCTAAAGCTTCTTTGTCCCTGGAAGCGGACGCCATGACGCACTGACTCATCTGCACACGTAGTAACTTACCGAATGAGCCACATGAAACATGGATTGACTGCTATGTTATACAACATTTACTTTAATTTATTCCCTACGTAAAAAAAAATGGAAAAGCAACCCCTCACTAATGCTAATGAAGTCCGCCCCCCATAGCATTTCATTAGTCAGAGAGTCCGACTGGGTGATTAAGACTTAGCCCCTCTATTGTTTCCCACAGGCAGTATGATAAGGAGTCCAGTCAAAGAATTCCAGTCGATGAATGTTGAGTTTTTCCTCTTTAAGGAAAATTGGAAGCCGTGCTAATAAATACCTGATATTTTTCCGCAATAAGAAAAAAAATGGCATCCATTGAAACGGGCTTTTTAAAAACTTTTTTTTTTTGCTTACAACATTTTCTTAACAACATCTTATTACAAATGTATTCAATGCCACAAAACATAGGGGTGCTTAGCAAGATTCCTTTGAACATCCATTTTCAAAATGACTTTTTTTTAAATTACTTTTTTTTCTGAAGCAACGCTTACAAAAGACTCCAACTGTTCCAGCCTCGTCTATTATGTTCGGCTAA
Source organism: Spea bombifrons (assembly GCF_027358695.1). Lineage (NCBI taxonomy): Eukaryota > Metazoa > Chordata > Amphibia > Anura > Pelobatidae > Spea > Spea bombifrons. Next base: position 117,634,655 of record NC_071089.1, on the reverse strand, counting down.
ATTATACTTTTCATCAACTCGCTTAGTTGCTGGAACACACTCGGAAAAAAAAAATAATAATATAAATTACCGTAGTTGTTTTTATATACCTATAAGGAAATAACATACATAATAAAAAAAAAAAAAATTAAATATATATATATATATATATATATATAACTAAGCAAATAAATACAAAATATATATAAATATATATATATATATATATATACATATACACAAACACATATATATATATATATATATATATATAAGTAAAAAAAAAATATATATATATACATAACAAATAATTATATATATATATATATATACACACATACGCACACACATATATATATTTATATTAGTAAATAAATAACAATATATATATATATTATATACTGTATATATAATATATATATATATATATGTGTGTGTAATTTTACTTTATTACCTTAATTTTTGTGTTATGTTTTCTTTACTCCATCATTGACAGTCCCAAGGAGAAAGATTAACCTCCACACCACCTCTCACCTGACCCCCCCCCCGACCCCAGGTGTCACTCCTGCCATAATTCCGCAATTTTTGGGACCCTGGAACTTTTTTTTTTTTTTTAGTGTTCTGATTGACCGTGTCTGTCTATACTTAATGAGGTTGTCGGTGTTTGTGTTCTGCCCTGCGCCGCGGCATGCGAAAGGGAAGATGTCAGATGGAATTTGTATATTAATATTTAAGCGAAAAGGTAAAAATGTAATATATTGTACTTCGGAATAATTAATAGCAATGGAGATAAATTGGAATGTATAGTTTCTCTTGAAAATCCTAATAAACAGAGTAGCGCAGCACCAGCTGTCAATCACGAGCACCCACTTACAAGACATAGAATAAAGAAGCAGATTAAAGTACGCGGCATCGTTTGTTTTAGCTTTTTCATTTAAAATCGCTTACTGTTAATGATGTAAATAATGACGGCTTTTAGTTCTGCTGCAGGCTACGGGATTTTCATTCTCATGGCAGTTTTGAGCGATTTATGGCCGTGTCGTTGTCTCCGAACGGGGATAGAGTTCTGCGAAACAAAAAACATTAACTTGGGGTAAGTGGAGCAGAAGTAATAAAATGCCCTGCCACGGGGGACAAAACTGTTGTGGAGGGGAGTCGATGTTCATACATCTTGGTAGCCTAAGTGTTACAGAATTAATAGAAGAAAGTTTACTCCGAGTCTGCTAAAGTTCCGTGCCAAATCGGATAAGAAGGAAACTTTGGGTTCGTATGAGATCTGCCCACAAAGACTCAACACCAGCCACTAAACGTGACATCAAGACCTTCTTGCTCAACCACCAAGCTTCCGTCAATGGCGGTCTATTGGAACTCATCTCTTCGGGCAAGAGTTTCGTCTCAGGAGAAGGGTGGTAAAGGTAGAATATGGGACAGGATACCTTTGGTCAACCCTTGTTTTGGATCTAACTTCTCCCTGAGCTATCAAGTGGAAGCACGAGGTCTACAATGGAATATCCAAGTATGATTGGGTTCTGGAGGCTGATCTTCCCTCTTTGGGTTAAGAGGCTCTTCTCAAAGATCTTGTCACAACAGGCAGCGAGCAAAAAGGTACGGACTAAGTAGATGGAGCCAAAGCTGCCGTTGGTGGAAGATCGAGTGATTTCATATTGGGCTTCCAAAGTGGCTTGGACAAATAAGCACCCAGGGAGCTCGATCTTTATGATGACCCTCACTGAGGCTACCATTCTCTATCTCTACTACATCAAGAGGAAATATATGCTTTGTGGGACACGCATCTCTTCTGTTAATGGAAAACATACTTATGGAAACCATTAATGGTTCTACAGAAAGCACCACGTCTGGTCTAAGCATGTGCTATGAAGATGTTCCCAAACCTGGCCAGAGCTCAGCTCCATCAAACTAATGATGACAAACATGTCTAGCTGTGACATGTTCTTCCTCGACTACGGAGACAGATAATACATACCTATAAAATGTTTAAGCGTATTAGAGACTAAGTTTCCTCCTACTAATGGCCCATTTTGGTTCCTACCCTGAACTCCTAGCCTGCAAGACCAGAGATTGGCATTCATCCGTTGACTTTTCATGGACCTCACTGTTACCTTTGCTCCAAACCATATGTCTATACGAGCACCAGGAATTTTTACCAATCTGCCCAACCCCTGTATTTTTTAGCACTATATTCTTGGTTTAATGTGTTATTGTTGATTCAGCCTTCTCCTTCATCCCTCCCATCCAATCTCCCACCAGATCCAGCTGCTTGTACCTAAAAACCATTTCTTTCATTCACCATTTCCTCGCTCGAGAAGCTTTAATTATCCTGGTTCATTCCCTTATCTCAAATGTTACAACATCCTTCCGGTTGGATTTCTCGACTCTCCCTTCTGCAATGTATCCAAAACGCTCCGTCTAGGCTTCCCTTCCATGCACGCCGTTCTTCTTCTGCTTCTCCACCTTGTGAAGCTCTCCACTGACTCCTAATTGCTCCATCTTCTTCCCACGACCTAAGGCTCTTCTCCTTTATCACCTGTTCCCGCTTACAATCTTCACTCGTGCTGCCCCCATACCTCCGGAACTCGCTTAACCTCAAGTTTTCACTCTCCCTCTCAATATTTACGACAAAAACTCCAAAAACCCACTTTTTCAGAGAAGAGCCAGGACGTATTATCTTCCCCCTTGCATCTATGGCGTATTTTCTATACCTTTTGCTTCTAGATTGTAAATTGTCGGCTCTAGTTTTGTCGGAATGAAAGAAGCTCAGCGGATGACGTTGGCGCTTTATAAATAAAAGATAAAAACAGTAATAACTTCGCTTCACGCTCGATAAAACCTGGTTTATGGGGTACGTTTCTTTTATTTGCCCCTTCTGAATTCCTCTCGTTCGTTTGTTAGTTTTGTTTCCTATGAAGGTACTTAGGAGCTTAAAAGCGGCAACTTAAATGTCAGCCAACCTCGTATCCCCAGCCCCGTTACTCAGCTCCGATTACTGTGCCAGCCGACATCCGTCAAGGAATAAGACGTTCAAACCTCTACGCTTTACCAAAATCTTCTCTTTTTACGCTCATCGCTGGCTTTACTTAAAACGCTCGCATTGGCTGTATCAACAAAACGAAGTGTCTCTGATAAAAAGTAATTTGGGGTAAAAACTAGAAAATGTTTTAAAGTGAGAAAACTCCAATCGGAGTGAAGCTAACTGTGCCTTGTTTTCCTCTATGTCCATTTGTGAGACCCCTGGAGGGAATGAATGGGGAGTAGAGTGTGTGCGCCCACGCCGCAATCCTGACGGCTCTCCCTTACCTGCCGCAAATACAACACGAGATCCACGCCAAACACATAGATCCTTGTTACACAGACGTGCGAGGTGACATCGGTAGACGCAACAATATATACTTTCTTAAAAAGCTTTCATTCATTTTCCTATTGAATTAAGGGATCATTTAAAGGGTTCTTGGTCACGGCCGTGCAGTTCTCAGGGGGGGTTAAGGCTACGCATCCAAAATGTGCCCCAGTATCTCATATTCTGGATCCTCTGGCTTCCATGGGGCACCTATACAATTGTATTGCTGATATTTAGTTTCAGGGAGAGTGAGATCTCTCTTCTCATTCCTTCACCTTTTGCAAAGGCTGCCTGAACCAATCAGCAACGACCAGCAACTTAACAACAGGGAAGAGATCATTTATCTTAATCTGTTTGCATCACTATATTCATTTATGCAGTGTATAGGAAAACAGCTGGGGACGGGCAAAGGGGTCAATCCATACGGGGTGATCCTGCAGAATCAATGCAAATTTAAAGGGACCTCTCAGCTGTTATATGCGTTAAAGTGTATATGATGCCCATGTAAGAAAATGGAACACTCCGAGATATTCACAAACAATGGGGTGATGTATAATTCTGTTGGGTACCGGCAATGAGCGGATGCTGTAAATTAACCCAATGATAACACTGAGCTCAGTAAGTGACAATAGCTTTCACAGATGCCCCAGAAGGAGGTCAAACCCCAAGATGAGAGGGACCACGTTTTCCATCCAGACAGACGGGTGAAGGTCGAACGAGTCAACCCCTGGTGAATAGGAAGAAGCTGTCTAATGGATACAGCGCTTACAGCGATACCCTTCAGAACCCTGGACCAGGAATTAGTTACAGACCGAGGGTAATTAAACGTTCTATTACCAACACTCAAGGATAGAAGTCGGTATTGAACCGGCATTACGGTCAATAACATCCCACAAGCGTTGCTCACACATTACAGACGTATGCATATTTAACTCGCGCTGTCTGCAGCCTCTGACCTTCACAAGCGTCTTATTGACAATATTTTTCAGGACCTAAAATAAGTGCCTATGGATACACGCAGCGTCCCTATCACAGGCTGCATAGGGTGGCGGGTCCAGGAGGAGTCGGCAGTCCCCCCGCAGCAAAAACGGGGGGCAGTTCTCCTCCTGGACCTGCCACCAACCCCCAACCCGCCATTTAAACTATCTGCCGGACTATAGTATGAAAAGTTAAGAGACTTCGGAAGTCGTGTTTCATTTCTATTAAAGCTACTGGTTTAAGAGCGTATTATTTATTGTTTTATATAGCGCCTTCATATCCGGCAGCGTGGTACAACGGATTCTCAGAGATACATAAATCCGCCCATGGTGTCCTCGTCATCACGCCATCCTCATTCCAAAGCAGTTACCGCCATTATCTGGCGGGGAATGGATTCCACAGAGGTTGTAAAGCCGTCCGAATGTTAATCTAGAAGGGGACCGGAGTTCTTGTTACGCGCGGGGGAGTTGACCACCGGATGGGTCCCTGTACCTCATGGAGGACTTCAAGAGAAAATAAAGATGGCAGCCTACCAGCAAGCAGGCAAATCCACATCCCAGAAAGGCATACAGGGTAACAAGTTGGGGTCAACACCAAAAAAGTAAGATTTAACCCCAAAAATGCAGCTTTATGTAAATCTAACCTTATGGACCCCTTTGCCATCCTTCCCCTGCTGGGATACGTCTTATAGCCTCTGTTTTACGCTCTATTACAGGACATGTTGAGGTTCTATCAATAAATAATAAATATAACATCCTTGCTGAAAGCGACCGTGCAATCACATGAAATGTTTCTGATATGAGGCGAGCCTCCGGTGCTTGTATAACTCCTTTTTGTTTCCGTGCGAGGTTGTGCGAGTTCTTCTTCTTTCTTCTCCTTTTTGATTGAATGTAAGTGCTTTTCCTGCAAGCGATATCTTAGAAGGCACTTAGAGGCTTGGTACCGTGACCGTTGGTTACTTTTGATTTTGAAATTTTTAGCGAACAATTACAAAATTTCTACGCGTCCAGGATTTTAACTCTCAAGCACGTCAGGGAAAATTGATAATATTGAACCGCAGCCCTTTGTTTCGCATGGAATTAAAGTAAATAACATTATTCCAAAGCTCGGAGATTTTTTTTTTTAGTTTTATTAGCCGTGTCTCCCCCCCCCCAGAATTTCTAAAGGTCTGAATAAATATTGGGGAGAGGAGGATGCGGCGGCATCTGGTATATAAAAAGAAAACAAATGAGAAGAAATCGAGGAAAATCGATACTTTCCATGCCTTAAACCACTACGTTTTCACCAAAAGAAACACCGATAAAAATATTTTGTCAAGCTTTTTCTTTTTTGAAAGCTCTGTTGTTTTGTAAAGGAAACATTTGAAGGTACCGTATATTCAATGTGCGCATAGCTTCCATACACTCACACACTCATGCTAGCACCATACACTCACACACTCATGCTAGCACCATACACTCACACACTCATGCTAGCACCATACACTCACACACTCATGCTAGCACCATACACTCACACACTCTTCCACCAGACTACCACATCCACATGTATACATTTCTGATCTGTAAAAGAGCATTTTACTGTAATATGTTGGATTTAGGTAAAGTGACAGTTTTTTTGGTATTTCAGTTTTTCTTTCCTATGGACAAACAAACGCTTTAGCTGAAAACTATAAATCTAGCCTCAAAATCCTAGTATGCTCTGAGAATTTTATCTACTAGGTTAGAAAACACTGTCTTGTCTGTCATTCACTGAAAACCTTGATATTACATTTTTTGCGCTCACTCTGAGCAAATGATGAATGTTTAATGTTTTTTACCTATCATGTAATTTTATAAGACGTCTTACAGATATATAAAACAAAATGAAATTCAGGAATATTCTATGCCGTGAAATTAAAAAATTAAATGAATCGGACTCCAATGGCAACCACATTAGTAACATCCATATAGACGAACAGCATACCATTGAAACATCTGCCGGCAGATCGGCCCCCATTCGGCCCCCGTTTCTCCTGCCGTAAAGACTCAAACCTTAATCAGTCTTTGGTCTCGTCTTAGATTCAGTAGCTGTATGTCTATCCCATGCATGTTTAAATTCCCTCACTATAACCATGTCTGCTGGGAGGCTGTTCCATTTCTCTACCACCCTCTCAGCAATGTACAACTTCCCTTTCACATCCTTTTTTTTTTTTTTTTAAGTCTGTTATGCTGGCTATACTTTAGTCACATTAGGTGCCGTTAGCTGGCACCCTTCTATTCGTTTTACATGATTTCAATCTGTTAAGAACTATGGAAACCGAGTTGATTAACCCTTTAAGACCACAGACATACCAGGCATGTCATTAAAATATTACAATATTAAAAGGTCCTATGTCGCCATGGTAACAGTGATCACAAAGTCACCTCTGGACCTGACTGCTCCACCTACAGAAGATTCCCTGCAGTTCTGTGCATGTGATCGCGGCCACAGCCAATTACAGCCATGGGTATAGTTAAATGTCTTAAATACATTCTTATCTTATTTTGCTATATTTATATATATATATTTTTACATTTGAACGTGCACTATTTGTAAACACTGCCTTTGTCTCTGTTCTCCACCTCTCGCTGCGATCATGAGATGGAAAGAGACAAAACATTTTAATAAATTAAAAATATATATTTTTACTCTAAGGGGTTAATTTATTATATGGTATTTAAATGCATATTGGGTAGTTAGTGTGGTGAGGGTTAGTTAGTGGGGATTTGGGGGTTAAAACGGATCCCCTAAATAATAAAATCTAACATAAATGTAAAGTATATAGGAATTTAGAGTGGGTTTTAAATAAGGGCAAGTTATAAAAGTGATAAAAAAAATTAATAATAATACAAAAATAATAATAATAATAAAATATATATATATATTAAACATTGTTTTCAGGTAGAACCTCAGCTTCTTTTTTTCCTGGTCTGCGGGTGATTCAGACAATGTCTATCGTCACAGACACAGATATAAATATTTCATTTGCTGACTCGGCTTAGAATCCGCAGTATAGTTTTAAATGAAAGTGCCGGAGGACGCGAGCTTTTGCCGTCTTTCTGTACTTTATTGAAGTTGTAATGAAACGTATCCGGTTTCCGCTTTGCGTTACGTTATTAGAGAGCGCGGTGATTTATTAAAATGCCTAGAAGACTTTTACCATATTGGAGAAAATACAACTTCTTGATTAATTTTAAGCAGTAATGAGTCTGGATTTCATTATATGTCTTAGATCGTACAGCAGTTTGTATAATGTATGACATTGGAAGAGTCGTTAAACTTTACAATATGTTGAATACTCGACACAGAAGGGAGGTTGTGGTATCATCTATAATGCAAAGGGTTACGCTGGATTCTATAGGCGATCTGATGGAAAAACACGCAAGGAGAAGTACAAAGACTTAAGCCCACCAAAAAAATGGCAAATGGGTGTATGTTCTACTATGTATGGTTCCGTTACATTTTGTTGTCCCCTACATAACTACCTCTTTCACCATTTTTCTGTATCTGTTAGCAGTCAATCATAGCAAGATAATAATTAGGAGTGTTGGACAAGAATATGCTATATACATGGATCTTGTTCTGATGTATACATTCTAATGTGTGTATGTATAAGTGTGTCTGAGCACGGATGTGCATGTATAAGTGCGTGTGAGCACGGATTTGCATGTATAAGTGTGTGTGAGCACGGATGTGCATGTATAAGTGTATGTGAGCACGGATATGCATGTATAAGTGTGTAAGCATGGATGTGTATGTATAAGTGTATGTGAGCAGGCATGTGTATGTATAAGTGTGTAAGCATGGATGTGTATGTATAAGTGCATGTGAGCACGGATGTGCATGTATAAGTGTGTGAGCACGGATGTGCATGTATAAGTGTATGTGAGCACGGATATGCATGTATAAGTGTGTAAGCATGGATGTGTATGTATAAGTGTATGTGAGCAGGCATGTGTATGTATAAGTGTGTAAGCATGGATGTGTATGTATAAGTGTGTATGTGAGCACGGATGTGTATGTATAAATTGCGTGTAAGCACAGGTATGTTTGTATAACTGCGTGTAAGCATGGATGTGTATGTACAAGTGCGTGTGTGAGCATGGATAGGATTATATCTCTAATGGGATTTAAATAAAAATACTAATCTGTACAATAAAACCATTAAATACAACTTTTCTTCACACTCTGAAGGCCATGTCCTCATATTCACCGTTAGGGTAAATTATATAAAAAAAAACAAGACTCTTTTCCAACTCTTCTGTGAAATAATTAATGTTTTATTAGTCATTATTTATTCATATTTTTCATGATGTGCACATTCTCCAGTACGTTACCCGAAATCACCCAGCAAGTTTGATCTTTTTTACATACCGTTTCCATCAAGACAAAGGAAATTGTGCAGAATAGATAAAGTACGAGCTTCACCTCCCCGCCTGGGAATTGTTTGCTCTTATTAATGGAACAGAAAATTAGCTCTTCAGCCAGCTTTTCATTATTCTTTTCAATGTTTCTGTAACAATGTACTAAAAACACATCTTTTTAAAAAAAAATTTATAAATATATATTCCGCTTTTCTACTAGCCTAAATACTGATGTGATTTTTCCTGGATGAAGTCTTGGGGCAGAGCTTTGTCTGACGTAGATTGGATGTCATGAGCCACGGCGTGCCGCCATCATTCAAAAAGTCAACCACAATTTGCATCAAGCGATAAGTAATAAGCAACTAAAAACATCAAAAGAACTAAAGTTTCTAAAAGTTTACTATTTTTAACTCCTTTTCCTGGGATATACTTGTCACGAAGATCAGGGATCCCTGGTCTATCAGAAGAAGAATCGCGTATAATAGCACCTGGTTACATCCATTGAAATCATTCTAAGTATCTGTTGTATGACCTAAACGACCTATCTTGTTTTATAAGAAACTGAACTTGATGAAAAAAAAAATGATTTGTGTTCTAAATACTTTTTTTCACATTTAGAATTATTTCATAATTTTATTACTAATCCTAAAACTAACCTTTAGGTGTTAAACCTCATTCATGGACAATAATGGACAGTGCACCAAATTCTTGACACTTATGTATCCCCCCCCCATATCAGTCACTTAGATGAATCCACTTAAAATGTAAGTGATGTCTTGCGTTGTTAGAAGAACGTGCGGCTTTAACTATGATGTCTTCTAACGCTTGGTGGATGGAAGTCTTGTGTCGTGTGTTGAATTATTTAGTGCCTTGTACATGAGGGAAGCAAAATGTGTGTTGGGAGCTTTCATACCAGCTCCGCCGTCCTTCGATGAGAGGTTTCCTAAAATTCTTGCGTTATTTTTTTAGCCTGCGCGGAGGAGCTGATCGAGGCTGATGGTGGGAACAACGCAAAAACAGAGCGTCCTGGAAGATCGACCCGCTGGCCGACATTGAATCCTTCACTATAGAATGGGAGTTCTGGTTTATAACCCCCCGTTTGCCTCTCTATTAGGGAGATTTAGAATTGTGATTTTCTTAGTAAGCTCTTTAGAATTCATGGTATCAATATTACATAGTCCGGACATAAAGTTCATAAACTCCAGGGGAGGGCTGGCAGCCTAAGGCCTGGGGGGTAAGTCAAGTCAAGTGGCCCATTGCATCACCGAATCAGCCCACCATACATGCCCATCTTTTCCTGATTTTCTAACGCATATTCATTATAAAAATACAAAGATGATTCAAATGTGGTTTAACATAACTCAATTTAATAGCAACAAAGGATGGTAAAAAAAAAAGCAAAACCTAATGTCCCCCTGATACTCAGCCAGGTAAATGCCCCCCATGATACTGGCTGAGGATTATGGGAAGTATAGTACACAGCAGCAGGGAAATTGTGAAGGCTAATATGAGTACCCTACCAGGATCACACCTTAAAGTGGGCTGATTGGGGGCAAAGCTGACACTGAAGAGCTGAATGGGAACAGCAATGACACAGGAGCTGATTGGGGACAGAGGTGACACTGGGGAGCTGAATGGGGACAGCAATGACACGGGGGCTGAAGGGGGACAGAGGTGACACTGGGAGGGGCTGATTGGGGACAGAGGTGACACTGGGAGGGGCTGATTGAGGACAGAGGTGACACTGGGAGGGGCTGATTGAGGACAGAGGTGACACTGGGAGGGGCTGATTGAGGACAGAGGTGACACTGGGAGGGGCTGATTGAGGACAGAGGTGACACTCGGAGGGGCTGATTGGGGACAGAGGTGACACTCGGAGGGGCTGATTGGGGACAGAGGTGACACTGGGAGGGGCTGATTGAGGACAGAGGTGACACTGGGAGGGGCTGATTGAGGACAGAGGTGACACTGGGAGGGGCTGATTGAGGACAGAGGTGACACTGGGAGGGGCTGATTGGGGACAGAGGTGACACTGGGAGGGGCTGATTGAGGACAGAGGTGACACTCGGAGGGGCTGATTGGGGACAGAGGTGACACTGGGAGGGGCTGAACTTGTGAACACATACAGACACAGAGATTTCTGTTTTTGTTTAATAATTTAAAAAGGCATTATGTTGTTTGTCCCCCACGGACACACTGACATACAACGAATACAAAAAAATATTATACAGTCTGTACAAAAATAAAATTTGTTTACTGACCTTCTACTTCTTCCACTTTGGCGAGGGGTTCGTCTAGGCCTCCGTCCTCTGGTAGCAGCAGACTGTTTTCTACATAAACAGGAAGTCACTGACCCGACATCCGGTGCTCCAGCAGTCTGAGTGCGAGGGGGCGGAGCTTCCACCCCTCACGCTGCTCCCATCACTATGCGGCCATCAGACTGCTGGAAAACTGATCTAAACGGCCGATGCGTGCTGACACCGCCGGCCGGAGCTACTTTAACACTTGCCATATTAAATTTAAAAAAAAAAAGTATTATAGTAGCGCTGGCCGGCGGCATCAGCACCCAGCGGCCGTTTAGATTTCGGGCGGCCTGGGGGGCAATTGCCCCCCGGCCCAGCCTGCCCCTGATAAACTCCATATCTGTCGATGCAGAAACAAAAAAAAAGAATTGAGACGTTTCGCCAATATTGTTCCGAAGAGGTTAAAACAATTCCTTCTTTACTTACAATTAACTTGGTGTCTCGTCTCATTACCCAAGCTAAACTTACAATACCTGTGTACACTAGAAAGGCATTTAACCCTTGATTAAAAGACTCTCATTCTGCTTTAAAACATTGAATCATGGGCCGGTCAAGGAGATCCTCTGATCTCCCCAGAGCTGTCTGGGTACGGTAGTGTAGGCATGTGTCTAGGTATGTTGTTATGTGCGTGTGTCTGGGGTATGTTATTGCGTGTTTATATGGGTATGTTATTGCCTATGTTTTAACCCCTTCAATCCCCTATAGACGTACCGGGACGTCCAAAAAACACCTATTAAGAAACCCCTATGGACGTCCCGGTACGTCCAGCCCTTCGTGCAGCGTCAGAGACACATCCCTGCCGCTGCACGGGAGATCAGGCTGAAGCCCGTATTAAGTTCTTTAATTTATAAAATTTATTGTAAAATAAAACTTTCACAAAAGGTCTTTGGTGCAAAAGACGTAAAAAATTTATGCATCCATCTGATGGGAAAAATAACACTTTAAATATAAACCGTAGGTGTGAAAAACTAATTATACAGCGGGAACGTTCTTTTTACGTGTTTTAGCATTTTTTTAAAATGTGTGTATAATGCTGAACGCAACAAACAAAACATTTCATCTATATGTATAGGCAATTAGAACGCAGGTAATTAAAATACATTGTTATCGTCTTAATAACCAAGTAAATAAACATCACCTTTTAGCTTGACCCGCATTCACATCCAAAAACAAAACTTCTCTTCCTCGCCCATCGCTTTACTAACAGCTCTCCCCCCTGTCTATCTCTTCACCGGCTGCCGGTCCGCTTCAGGATTCATTTCAAAATCCTCACTCTTACTTACAAAGCCCTTCACAGCGGTTCCCCTCCCTACATCTCCTCACTCATCCCTAAATACCCTCCAACCCGGTCTCTCCTCACTCATCTCTAAATACCCTCCAACCCGGTCTCTCCTCACTCATCTCTAAATACCCTCCAACCTGGTCTCTCCGCTCATCTCTAAATACCCTCCAACCCGGTCTCTCCTCACTCATCTCTAAATACCCTCCTCACCGGTCTCTCCTCACTCATCTCTAATACCCTCCTCACCGGCCTCTCCTCACTCATCTCTAAATACCCTCCAACCCGGTCTCTCCGCTCATCTCTAATACCCTCCTCACCGGCCTCTCCTCACTCATCTCTAAATACCCTCCAACCCGGTCTCCTCACTCATCTCTAAATACCCTCCAACCCGGTCTCTCCTTACTCATCTCTAAATACTCTCCTCACCGGCCTCTCCTCACTCATCTCTAAATACCCTCCACACCGCTCTCTCCTCACTCATCTCTAAATACTCTCCTCACCGGCCTCTCCTCACTCATCTCTAAATACCCTCCAACCTGGTCTCTCCGCTCATCTCTAAATACCCTCCAACCCGGTCTCTCCTCACTCATCTCTAAATACCCTCCTCACCGGTCTCTCCTCACTCATCTCTAATACCCTCCTCACCGGCCTCTCCTCACTCATCTCTAAATACCCTCCAACCCGGTCTCTCCGCTCATCTCTAATACCCTCCTCACCGGCCTCTCCTCACTCATCTCTAAATACCCTCCAACCCGGTCTCCTCACTCATCTCTAAATACCCTCCAACCCGGTCTCTCCTTACTCATCTCTAAATACCCTCCTAACCGGTCTCTCCTCACTCATCTCTAAATACCCTCCAACCCGGTCTCCTCACTCATCTCTAAATACCCTCCTAACCGCTCTCTCCTCACTCATCTCTAAATACACTCCTAACCGGTCTCTCCTCACCCATGTCTTAAATACCCTCTTCACCGGTCTCTCCTCACCCATCTCTAAATACCCTCCAACCCGGTCTCTCCCCTCATCTCTAAATACCCTCTTAACCGGTCTCTCCTCACTCATCTCTAAATACCCACTAATGCCCCCCATATTCCTTTAGCTCACCTTTCCTAATCCCTCTCCTACGGCACTTTTACCTATTGTGTAATAAACCCTAACTCCCTCTAGACTGTAAGCTCCTGTGCGCAGGGCCCTCCTCATCTGTTTCCGTAAGTCTAATTATTATGTTATATAACATATATAATTATATACTGCTCGTTATGTCCCGTCTACCCATTGTACAGCGCTACGGAACACGATGGCGCTATATAAAACAATAAATAATAATAAATTCATGAAGAGGTTTAACAGGAGGGAAGTTTATTTCAAAGGAGGAGAAATGTTAGAAAAGAGACTATAATTTAAAACTAGAGGGTCGGACATTTAGATGGAATGTAAGGAAATGTATGATAAGAGAGTAGTAGATAAGTGGTACAGCCTCCCAGCGGAAGTGGTATCGGGAAGCAGTATTTTGAAGTGAGTTTAAGCACGCGTGGGACGCAGCTCCTGAATCCAAGATTAAACCAACCGCTGGTCTTTGTGCATTGTGAAGATACAGATAATACCCATCTCATTATATTCAGACAGATTAATCAATCATTAAACGAAACTCATTTACTATTAAAATATCAGGCAGCTGCATGCGCCGTCCCGAATTCTCATTAACAGAGGAGCCGATAGCATTGTGATTCGCTCTATTTACAGCGCTTCCACTTTCTCAATCATTTCAGGTCAGGGAAATATATTTCTGGTCAATGAATTTTAATAGGAAAAGCGGCAGCGAGATAACATTTACACCGTTCAATTAGCGATTCGGCTTCGTGCGGGACGGAATCCGACTCCCTGCGGAGGGAATGTATCGCCGGACACGCTTACATACAGCAAATATCATGCTGTGCTTTCTAACACATCATACAAAAACCCGGAACATGTTAAAAATCTGATGTTTTTCTTATTACCCCCAAAAGTAGGCAATCAGCTGTTATGGATTTCTGTAATTCTAATTGGCTGGTCAACGGGGTAACTGGAGGAGAATAAATGCTTGAGAAAAGGTAGGTCAGCACTGGAGTTAATGCCCTGTATTAATCACACAGATGGACTCCCTGACTAATGAAACTCTATGGAGGAAGGGACTTCATTAGCATCGCCGTAAAGCATCAGCTCAGTGTGGTGTTTGACACCCAAAATATCACATGACTGACAGCAATGGCTGCATCCAAGTCTGCAGATAAAGAGAGTTCATTGGGGCAAAATTAGATAAAAACTGTTTTTTTGTCAATTCCAGTATTACTGTCTACAGCGCTGGGGGTTATATTACTGTATACAGCGCTGGGGTTATATTACTGTATACAGCGCTGGGGGTTATATTACTGTATACAGCACTGGTGGGATATATTACTGCATACAGCGCTGGGGATTATTACTGTATACAGCGCTGGGGGATTATTACTGTATATGGAGCTGGGGGTTATATTACTGTATACAGTGCTGGGGGTTATATTACTGTATACAGCGCTGGGGGTTATATTACTGTATACAGCGCTGGGGGTTATATAACTGTATACAGCGCTGGGGGGTTATATTACTGTATACTGTGCTGGGGGTTATATTACTGTATACAGCGCTGGGGGGTTACATCACTGTATACAGCGCTGGGGGGGTTATATTGCTGTATACAGCGCTGGGGGGGTTATATTACTGTATACAGCACTGGGGGGTTATATTACCGTATACAGCGCTGGGGGGTTATATTACTGTATACAGCGCTGGGGGGTTATATTACTGTATACAGCGCTGGGGGTTATATTACTGTATACAGCGCTGGGGGTTATATTACTGTATACAGCGCTGGGGGTTATATTACTGTATACAGCGCTGGGGGGTTATATTACTGTATACAGTGCTGGGGGTTATATTACTGTATACAGCGCTGGGGGGGTTATATTACTGTATACAGCGATGGGGGGGTTATATTACTGTATACAGCGCTGGGGGTTATATTACTGTATACAGCGCTGGGGGTTATATTACCGTATACAGCGCTGGGGGTTATATTACTGTATACAGTGCTGGGGGTATATTACTGTATACAGTGCTGGGGGTTATATTACTGTATACAGCGCTGGGGGGTTATATTACTGTATACAGCGCTGGGGGGTTATATTACTGTATACAGCGCTGGGGGGTTATATTACTGTATACAGCGATGGGGGGGTTATATTACTGTATACAGCGCTGGGGGTTATATTACTGTATACAGCGCTGGGGGTTATATTACCGTATACAGCGTTGGGGGTTATATTACTGTATACAGTGCTGGGGGTATATTACTGTATACAGTGCTGGGGGTTATATTACTGTATACAGCGCTGGGGGGTTATATTACTGTATACAGCGCTGGGGGGTTATATTACTGTATACAGCGCTGGGGGCCCGAGGTGATTGCCTCTGTCGCCTCACCCAAACAGTCCCAAATGAATGATATATCACAGAAAGATTTGTCGAGGAAACCCAATCTAAACGTAATGGTTCCAATCCTTTCCCATATACATTGTAGTCAGTGATAGAAGCTGCATAGAGGGAACACAGAAAAGATCTGCTGTTCAAGGAAACACGAACACCTAGTGGCCATATGTGGAACTGCAAAAATGGCATCCTAGAGCAACATAGAAGGCATAGGCCAGCCAATTCTGCTTGCCAGTCAGCAGGGGGCCACACAGTGACACCAAGGGTCTATAAAAAGGTGGGCTGTCCAGTCAACCTCTCAGATAATCTCAGTTTATTTTCTCGTTGTGGTTTATCTAAACCCAATTAGTTTGGGTTCATTGTTTGTGTTCATTGGTTTGCTTTGCCTATCCAATCAGCGGTTTCCATTTTGAGACTGGCCAATCTGATCGATGCGTCCAATTCCTGCAAAACGACACTTCAGGCACTCATCCAATCCCATTTCAGTGCGATCGCGCCAGCGCTTATGTTTTAATGTACTATTACGTTAGACACCAGATCGAAGCTTTGATTAAATTATGGAAGCTGACCGAATGTAACCCATCCTCCGACTTTATCTCGCGGGTAAAGTTTAAGAAGCTTCAGTTATTTTGTGATAAAACAAACGGTAAAGCTTTGTAGTTGGTCACATGCTCTCCGTAACTTTTCACAAGACTTAAAGAAAGAAAAAATATTACTTAAAGCCATTCACAGAAAAGCTAAAGTTTTTTTGGTGTATGATGTTTGAGAGTGTGTAGAGAGGGTAGTGTTGGAAAGTGTGTCTGCATGTGTTGATGTATGATGTTAGGGTGAGTGTGTGGAACGAAACACTGGCTTCCACATATCGACAATCTGCCTACCCTGGGGGTAATTCTATAGAATAATAAAGCTTTAAAATCCATCTCTATCCTATTTGGCCCCGTGGAATCCCCTGATGTCGGCACTCACTCTGCCTTTCTCAATGCTGCGGTGACTTTTTGGTTCAATTCCAAACCCGTTTAACTAGAAAATCCGTCTGGACCATATCTCTGCATGCGCATTCACCCCTCATCGGCCAGGTTCATTGAGATAACAGGACCTGTCCTAGAGTCATTACTTATGGTCATAATTCCAATTTATTAAAATGTTTTATTGCCAATTTGTTTTTGATCTTTAAAAAAATAACCATATTTCACCTGTCTCTGTATCATTCTCTACCGAGATAAATGAAATATTACAGGACTTTTCCTAAAGATATATTTTGGGTTTTTTTTTCACCATTTTATTGTTTTATTAGAGGCAGTAAATTTCTACTATTGAAAGATAAAACTGTTTTCAGACTCTGCGTTCCATAAAGTAAATTGATACTAGCCGATAAAAACCCTGAAAAGCACTTTTACGGCTCACTCTATATTTTTCAATTTAGAAATAATATGCTTCGCTCTGTGTAAAAAACAAAAACCCAACTTTCTCGCATCGAAACCTAGAGATTTATAGAAACATAGAATTTGCTGGATGATCGGCCCCATCCGGCCCCCGTCTATCCTGCTGTAAAGACTCAAACCTTAATCATTGGTCGTTGGTCTCGTCTTAGCTTCAGGAGCCGTATGTCTATCCCAGGCATGTTTAATAACCTCGCTGTATTACCCTCTACCACTTCTGCTGGGAGCAAACTTAGGGAAACTTACATTGCTTTCAGTGACGTCCTCTCCCCGATCCTCCAAACTCCAGAAAAGCTGACATTTTGGCGAAAGTTCTCCCCGGGTTATGTCCTGAGTGGACAGGAATGAGAGTGTGAGAGTGAGTGATAGTATGAGAGGGAATGTGGGGACCAGGCAACAAATTTTGTTCCCAAATCAAAAATGCCCCTGAATTTTCTGCCGAACCAAATGGGCAGGGAACGTAATTTATTGCCCAAAAACAAATTGGCCAAAAAGGAACCGAAGGGTTTTTGGCCCACTTGCACATGTCTAGTGTTGGCAGCTTGACTTGATACACTCCAGTCACCTGAATTCAAGCAGGGAGAGCAACCATAACATACTGGGAGCAAAAGCACCAATTGGAAGTCTTATATATGATCATAAGAGAATAGAATAAGGAGTCAGAAGCTCAGAATCTGCCCTTTCACCCTGAGATTAGGGCAAAAACCCTGAGATGTTCACAAAAAACGTATGCAACGTTCCTTTAAAATTCTCAATAATGGGATTTGTAGTTGAACGTTTCATGCCTTATTTAAAAATGATTTTCTTTTAATAAGGGCCGGTTATAAGTGACACGGGCCGCTCTTCATCAAGCGCTCGGATAATTAGAGAAACGTTAAGGGCTTTCAATTGTGACATTTTCAGCGCTATTCGGTAGCCCTCGCATAAGCTCGTGACATCCGCCGTTATTTGGAGAGAGATCGTGATGGGTAATTACTCAGCGCAACCGACTGGAAGATGACATTATCATTTTTGCTTCATAAAAATAATTTTCTGCTATCCGAAACGCACATTGTTAAGTATTTTATACAATTAGGAACTATTTCCGGCTTCTAATAAACCTTAGTAAGAAATTAAAGGATTTTTTTAAATGTATTTTTAATACAATTTAAGATCCTCTGGCCTTCACGTCGAGGTAGTTGGAAGTCCGAAATGCTTCCATGGAGGTCCGAATGGTGGGCGGGAAACGCCCCTATTTAAAGGGGAAATGGGTGTGGAGAGGGGCGTGTCAGGATCCCGCGACCCGGAGGATTCAGGTGTCGACCCGGCAAACCGGCGCTTGCCTCTGAGTCTCTCGCTGAAACACGGAGAGTTATCAGGTATGCGTATAGCTCCTTTCTTCCAGATATTTCTAGGGAAGGTTTATATTTTATTTAGTGTTTTAACGTTTGAGGCTACATCTACAAACAAACACTCTCGCAGGAAGAAAATCAAACTTTTTGGGTTTCCCGGTCCCATCCTTTTTATAATTATATTCTGCACCGTACCAGCCTGTCTTCTACCCCACAATTTATTTATTTTTGTATAGTTTGGTGGAAACTGTTGCAGAACCCAAAAAACAAAAAGATTTAAAAAAAAAATAAAAAAAATTCCCGGAAAGAACAGCGGGTGGGTGGAGTAGCTCTTGCAGAGGAGACGGAATAATAGCGGAGAGGTAACCCGTGTGTGGTATCATTTGGTCTCCCGGCTCCAGGCAGCTGCAGACCTTCCCCGGCTGTCAGAGATCAGAGTTCCCCGCACCGGGGAACTCTGACAGCCGGGGAAGGTCTGCACGATGGACGCAGACAACCCTCGCTGCCAACCGCACCTCCTCCCGGCTGCAGCGGAAGTTGTGTAGGAGAATCGCGTAGAGCTCTACACACTGCCCGGACTACGCACCGGGGACTCAGAAGCACCGGTAAGTTTGGAGGAGGGAGGGGGAGGGAGTGTTAAATGGGGGGTGTAAGGCATTTCTGGAGGCAGAGTGCTCTGTGAAATGCCTTTTAACCCCCTTAACACCACTCTGCCTCCAGAAATGCCTTTTAACCCTCTATACGCCACTCTGCCTCCTGAAATGCCCTATACCTCCCTATATGCCACTCTGCCCCATAATATGCCTTTTAACCCTCTAAATGCCAGAGTGGCATATAGGGGTATAAGGCAATTCTGGAGACAGAGTAACACATAGGGGGTCAAAAGGCATATCATGGGGCACAGTGGCATATAGAGGGTTAAAAGGCAAATATCATGGGGCACAGTGGCATTTAGAGGGTTAAAAGGCATATCATGGGGCACAGTGGCATATAGAGGGTTAAAAGGCATATCATGGGGCACAGTGGCATATAGGGGGTATAAGGCATTTCTGGGGCAGAGTGGCAAGCCTGGGGGCAGATGTGCATAACTGAAGGGGGGCAGGTTGAAGAAAAAAAGGAAATAAAAATAAATATTTTTCTCAATCATAGCTTTTATTTAAAAAAATAGTTTAGATGAATTAACATTTACTGGTAAAACTTTTTTCCTATAGGGTCGTCTTATATTCAGGCTTTTTCTTTTTTTCATAAATTAATATTCAGATTTTGGGGGGTCGTCTTATAATCGAGCGAATACGGTAATTGTTTTTCACACAAATTGTACTTCAGGTATGAATTTATAACTCCTGGAATACGTCACTGTCAAACACCACCCCGTTATGTGTTCAGCGACATCTCCTATACCTCTAATGCACGGGTTTGTCTGGTGCTAGTTTTGCCATCTTTACGAAACAGATCTCAACTTTCCTGGAGTAAACTTATAAACTTAATAAGTTACATTGATTGATAAACAAAAAAGCACAACCTAAAGGTGATCTAATTTAGGGTAACCTTCCAACACAAAGCTGATTTCCTAAAGTTTAAAGGCACCAGGTCATCCCATTTTTGATCACAGCGCCCGTGGCGTTGTTACGAAGACTCTACGCTGTTCCTTTTTTTACGTATATCGCAGACAAGCGGATGTATGGAGTTGGCGGACCCCTAATGGATATATAGACATCGATGTGAGCCAAGCAGCCTATAGAAATAAACGAAAGGAAGGAAAATTCTAAATTATTCATTACAGGACAATTCATTAAAGTAACTACAGTGATTACAAATTAACATACGTATCATATACGTATTGGAAGCACACCTTACGTGTATTTAATGGGACTAGCCATTTTAACATGTTGTTGTCTGGATTGGCATGATTATCTCCTATTGTTAAGATGCTGATATTGGCTCAGGCAGCCTTTTTAGAAGAGAGAGAATTATATCTGGGAATGGATTGGAAGTGACGTTTATAATCCATCTTAAACTCAGTAAAGTAGGTGGAACAGCACCTTTAATGGGAGATCTATATATGCAAAGGATATTTTTGAAAGAAAAATGTATTTCATTATTTGACCATTTTAGAACAACATTTTAAGACTTTTTTTTTTTTTTTTTTTTTTAAAGAACTGGAAATGGGGATCTTCTCGCACGCAGCAAACATCATCTCTCTCAGCCGTATTCTAGAAGCCAGCACGATACCTCTAAGGTGACCACAGGTGTCTTCTCATTGAAGAGGAATAGGGCTCATTGGAGAAGGAAAGGTGGACTTCTGGAAATTGGGTCTACCTGCTCGGATCAATATTTTCTCAACCTGTGGTTCTTTTTCTCCTTGGATGTTTCTAATCCTTGGGGTCCTTCAAGAACTTTTTGAATCCAAACGTTATGGTGATTGGAGGATCCAGCTAAAAGGTGCTCACTAAAATACCGATCAGTTACAAGGGGTACTTGGTTAGAGGTTGCGTAAGACCGTTCTAGACCCTTCAAATGAGGTTTTAATTTTTATTGCCCAACTGAAATCAGATAGTACCTTTGAAAGAAAAAAGGGGGTTTGTTTTTCTCTACTCGCTGGATCTGATTACTTTGTATCACATGGCTGAAAAATGTGGGCACAGAGATATCAACTATTTGTTTCTTCTAGAAGTGAGATTAGCCCACGCTTAACGGCCGAGGACAATAATTTGGGCCGAGTTTTTTTTCTGGAAAGATGATTTTTCTCGATCTAGATGCACTAATAATTCTAGATAATTTAAGTGGTTAACTGCGGGCAATATCTAGCGGCTCAGAATTGTTATGCTATAACAGAATTCAATATTTGTCGAATAAGCCTTTGTTCTGGAATAGACCCCATATGGGGAGGCGTTATGGGGCATTTGTCCGGTGCGGCAGGTTGGTAGTCCACGCCTAGTAACAATGTATTAGAATGTTCACTAATTACCTCTACTGGTAGTAGTTATACAATTTAAGGGTTAAAGTTGTTGAATATTAAGATGAAGACCAAGAAAATAAAACACCAAATCGCTAAGGCTACGGGTTTATTTGCACAACAAGGAACAACTACATAGTTTGGGTGCTTCTGATAATCCCGCTTGTGGCCTGCCTGCTTGTGACCCTTCCTCATCTTCCTCCTCTTTGTCCTCCTCTTCCTCGCCTGGCTTTTTGTAAGCTGCCAGGATTTTATCACATGGCATTTTGTCTGCCTGTTTTATAACGGCCGTCACACAACAGCAGCAGACGCACAAAAACGCGACCAGTCCGTACGCCCCAATAATGATCCGCTCTATCACGGCGGACCGTTTGTCGTTCAGCGATCTATTCTTTTGAACGACCGGTGGGGCCGGAAATCGCTCCCCTGCCTGCCCAACACTTCGGAGTCCGTAGGGAAGAGGAGCGGCGTTAAGCTCCGCCACCAACACAAACGCAATAGCGATGAAGCTCAGTAGAGCAGCCATCAGAATCAGTGGACGCTGTCAAGCTGAATGCCTGCCTGAGAGTTTACTCTTCTCATTCACCAGCCTTATGACATCATTGGGCTGTTATGTCACAATCAATGACTCAGAGCTGGGGATCTTGCAAACTGAGCTATAGCTGAGATGTTAAAAAATATACGATTTTAAATGTCAACTACTTGATCTGGTTTTCTTTTTTTCTTGGGTTTGGCCTAATAATTTTTTTAATATAGCAAATATTCACATTTAAATATATATTATATTTTATATATTTAATAAATTGATTTTCATATAGCAAATATTCGCATTTAAATATATATTATATTTTATATATTTAATATTTTTCATATAGCAAATATTCACATTTAAATATTTATATTTTATATATTTAATACATTTATTTTAATATAGCAAATATTTATTGCAAAATGTTTGTGGAAACTGAAGACCTAAAAAAAAAATGAAAGCCATTAAGCTGACTCTCCCAGCTTTTGCGCTGATTTAACTTTTTCACGAGTCCAGAATATTTATTGCGATGCACTTGCATCCGCGACAGTCCATTTTTCCGATTTAACCCTTTCTAGAATGGCCATTTTTTATAGGGCTCTGGGATAGACCAGCTTTAATATATCAGAGACGTTTCTGTAGCATCACTGGGTGAAAAATAAAATCTAACTTTTTAAGATCGTTAATAATCTATTGCTGACAGCAACCCTCAGTTATGTTCGGATCAAGTTAACGTGAAAAGGGTCCATTCCCTGGGTGTGTAGGTAATACCTCTTCTGTAAATAAAAGATCACAAGCTTTGTGTAGAAAACACAAGTATCTCTTTAAAAGTCTAGGAACAATGACCAGGCGATCATTTCAGCTCAATCCATATTAATCCTTTTAACTGCTTCTCCTAAACGCCGTTGTAAAGCATATCAAAGACTTCTAATCACCTTCTAATCCGCTATCAATCAGCTCTGCTCTCCTCTCTAACAGCCTTACGCAGCTCACGATGTCTCCTACTGACACCCAACGCTGTCCTTCACGGCACCCCATCCATGGCCCACCCTAGACTTTCTCATTGCACTTGGCAAAACTTAACACCTGAGATTAACATTATCAGAAATGTGATTTCTTGTACCGCTCGATACTTTTTTTAAAAAAAATCATTCTTTAATCGTGTAAAAAAAAAAAAATTGCCCTATTCATACTTTTCAGGGAATCCTTAATTGTCATGGGACCAAAAAGCAAGTAAATCTATTATGATTTGTTTTTGTATTTGCTTGCATGGTACGGAGCTCAATTTATGTTTAGTAGGCAATTGAACTTTAAAGTGGATATGTCACATGGCTATGGTTAAGAGTAGACTTGTGCATTCGTATTCGGGAGAACATGAAAACGAACACAAATGTTGCGTTTTCGTTATCTCCTAGCTAATCTCCCTACGTAGCATTGCAAGGGTTAAAGGGAACGGGAGTCCATAGGATCTCTCCAGGAGTTAAAGTTCTGTAAGAGCGACTATTGGTCGCTGGCAGGGGCCTCCTCTGGCATAAACCAATGAAGAGCAGTTGCCCTTCAATGGCTGTTGCTAGAGGAAGCCCCTGCCAGTAACCGATAAAGGTCCATAAGAGTGTCTAGCTCCTGGAGCCAAAGCCAATGGTCTCCCCAGGACAAGTTTCAGCGCCAGGGGTTAAAGTAGGGTGACTACCTGTGACAGTCCCGCAATGGGACTTTGGGTCCCGGGCAGCCTCAGTCTTCATGAGAAGTCTGAAGGAAGGAGGTCTCAGCCAATCAGGAGAGACTTCTCAACTCCCCAGATTGCCAGGGAATTCAGAAGCCTCTCCTGATAGGCTGAGTCCCTCCTTCACACCAAGCTCAGTGCAAGCTGCACCCAGCACCAGGTAGGGTTTTGTCTGTTCGTGTGACTGTGTGTAATGTCTGGTAATAGAGGGGTTAATACTCTGAATCTATTCATGTCTGTAATGATTGTATGTATATTATTAAATCTGAATTCAACATGGTTTCCAGGGCTTCCTAATAAGTATGTGTGAATCCGTGTGTATGATATATACATATAAATATAAAATGTATTTTATGAGTATGTGACGGTGTGCATATGTGTGTATGTATCTATATATAATATAAATCTGTGTGTGTGATCTCACCCGCTGCATAGTGTGTCCCTAAACGGTAGAAATAAAATATGGGTCACCCTAATTCAAGAACCTGGAACCTCCTGACAAGGAGCATCATCGCCATCGCCAGCGGGTCGTTGCAAGAGAATCTTCGAGACAGGCTTTTAAGGGCTAATATTTAAAGTTTCTCAAGCCCCAGGTAGTTTAACCCCGCGAAACCCTTCTCTAGCTACCCCCACCACATCATCTCTTCGTCCCAGTTATAAAACTTTGTAGTTTGTTCTATTAACCCTGAATTGATACGCACGATAGCCTCTAACACAAACAGCGATATTATGCCGGGAACGATTACCGTTTAATTGATCGGGCGGCATAAAACACACGATTTGCGGAAATTAGTCGTATCTGATATGTTTATTATCCTCGCTTACGTTAAAAATGATTCTTTAGTTTGGGTAAAGCGGAAATTACACGACGGAGCGATCCGCGCGTGACTGACAGCTCTATCCGCAGAGTCACAGCCGGTGGTTTAATATAATCGTTCCGAATTAATGAAAGCGATATAAGCAGCGGCAGATAAACACGTCGGTGTTAGCATTACTAAGATGTTAACCCCTTAAGGACAATGGGCGGTTCCTAAACCCATTGAAAACAATGCATTTTGAGCCCGTACATGTACGGGCTTTGTCATTAAGGGGTTAATAAGGGGGAGCGACTCACCTGTCAGCTCGGATCCGGCTTTCCTCCGCTTTCCGTTAGCGGCTGTCACTCGCGTTACAGGATGAGATGCACCTTGACGTTTTCTGTCCTTCGCCCTCGCTGAAGAAAAGGAAGAAATCGGCCTAATTTCCCAAAAATGTTAACTCCTAAGCTATGCTGGCTGTGTTTTGGGGCAAAATACATCAGAAAAGGAAATTCCGAACACTTAAAGCTGTGATTGTTATTTCCCCCGGTGACGTGTTTATTGTGCAGATATAGATCTTTCTTTGGAAACCATATTATTAACGCATTTATGAAAGCCCCATTCCTCCTTAAAATGAGCGCAAGGCATGTGTGGTACACTAAATACGCAAAAAACATATATATGTCTTTAGGGTATGAAAAACCGTGGTCATGAAGTGGTTAATACCCTGTGGCCTAACCTGTAATGGACCCCATACATACCCTCTGCATATGGGACACGTCTCCGACTCTATGTAGCCTGGGATCTAAAGCAAGCTAATTAATTAGTTGCAGATGAAGTGGCAGGGGCTGTAAAGACCCCAGGGGTCCTAAGTACTGACTCTCATATACACTCTGTCCCAGCAGGGTCACGTAAACATGGGTTTCACGTCCGGGCAGCAGCACCGGAGAGTGTGAGCTGCACGGATGATGGAAGAGCGTGTATACACGGATTCGTGTGGTGTTAGCGTGAGTGTGTATGTATAAGTGGATGGAGTTCGAGTGTATGTTACTGTGCAGCATTAGAGTGTGCACATGTTAGTGGATGGTGTTAGAGTGAGTGTGTGTGTGTGTGGTTATGCTGGGCTACCCACAATTGATGAAGACTATGCCATCCACTGATGACAGAGAGCAGAAAGCCCCAGCGGGGGCATCCCTTGTGTTGCATTACCTGGGACAGATTGTGGCGCATCAGTTGTTAAAAACTGGACCTTACCAGCCATTGCTTTAATACAACTACCACAACCCTCAGCCAAGATTGGCTGCATGCCGGTTCTCCCTGATCCAGCGAGAGATTCTTCTGAATTGCTGTGAATTTCCCTCACCAGGAAGAGGGCCGCGGATATTTGCTTTATGTTTAAACTCATCATCGTGACACGAAGAGATTGCTGTCCGCGCATCATCTTCCCCCGCACGCCAGCGATCGCATTTCACACTATTTATAGAGATCCTTCACCCAGACAGAGAAAAGATATTCATCTCATTTATTCATATTCTACAATAATGTTCAAAGGAGAGATCCTACGGAAAACATGCACTAATACCCCCCCAGCGCTGTATACAGTAATATAACCCCCCAGCGCTGTATACAGTAATATAACCCCAGCGCTGTATACAGTAATATAACCCCAGCGCTGTATACAGTAATATAACCCCCAGCGCTGTATACAGTAATTTAACCCCCAGCGCTGTATACAGTAATATAACCCCCAGCACTGTATACAGTAATGTCGGTCTGTGACAAAAACTCGTTTTACTTCATTTTGTTCCAATAAACCCCTTTACCTGGAGGCCGCCATTGTTGTCAGTCACATGATATTTGGGGTAAGGTAAATGGGACGGCAGCGCAGAACAGGTAGGATAGTTTGGCGAGAGGATTTCACCCCAGTTGGAGGCAACCTATTGGTTGAGCCGCAGGCACCACCCTCGAGGACCCGGCTGCACCAATCACTCTGAATAGTAACCGAGGTGGAAGGAATAAAGATAGCAGAAGGCTGATTGCTTTACGGCAAGGACATGTGAGTGCATACTCCAAGCTTACCTGCCTCCGGTCCCTTTTTCCCCTTAAAGCCCAATTTTAACACGCATTTCATGGGGTTCTTACAAAAGCAAAGCCCTCAGATCATTAACTTCCTCCCCTCCCCCAACCCTTACAAAGCCCAGACCAATTTTTGTGTTTTTAGTATACATTTCTTCCACCATTATTTTCCTCTTCTCGTTCACCCATGCTGAGCCATGTACGTCATTGGTCAACAAGAGGTTAAAAGGGGAAGATAAACAAAAGAAGAACAGTCCAGCTCATTACATTTTACCGCATGCAAATCAGTTCATATTTTCATGTTTTATGCCATTGGAGTTTCCCATTAAACGGGGAGGAATAATCACACAGATCTTAAAACAGGAAGTTAAGATAGATGACATCATTTGTTGCCAAATTTAAAACATCGCTGACCTTAACAGGTTTATAAATCCCGACAGTTAATCTTAGAAGCTGTGGATTTTGCTGTCAATTAGAGAAATTCCAGATTTTAGTATGTACGACCGAGTCCTACGTCTTAAAAAGACCTTACTTTAAGACACAATTTAATTAGCATGGATTTCCATGGAAACAGCTGTTTAAAGGTAATAGAACAGAAGAATAACGGTAATTAGTATTACAACGTCAGCCGTAGCAACAGGCAATATAACGAGCGACTCTCTTACGTTTCCTTATTACGGAGGGTTTTTTTTTTGTGAATATATGTAAAATCACCTGCATTAACAGCATGCGGACCGAGATCATAGGGTAGAAAATTATTTTCACATAATTCATAATTTCCTAAAGGTCACGGATGCAGCCATGGAGTAAAAAAATGTACATTTTATGTAAATGGTCATGATGGGGGGTGATAAATCTCTCTTTATTCAGCTTTATGTTGACTTTTTTGTATTTAAAGTGAACTTTCAGGCTGTTTGTTCATCGGGTTGCCGCGGCAGAACAAATACTTTTTTTTTTGCGCCATGTATGTTGGATATTTAGGTATTATAGAATATATTCTATATTATCTTATTATTAAAGAATAAATAAAAACAGACCTCATACTTGTTAGTGTCCTGAAAAGGTAAACCTGAGATTTAGGTTGCATATAATGGGACACATTAAAAAAGGGTGCACTTCAGCCCTATTTTCATATTAAATACCAATTGTAGTCCATTTCGAACGGACTCCAACGCATTTTACTGCAGGGAAATCAGGGCAGGCATTCTTTAGTTATCGGAGTTGGAAAATGAAACTAGCGTCTCCTGTAACTCCGCCCCCAGCTGCCTCTACTGAAACCAGGAAGCATTCTGGTGTACACTTCCTGCACATGCTCAGTAGAACCCCCATTCTAGTCAAAGGAAGTAGCAGCAGCCGATGAGTAGTAGTGGCAGCAGCTACTCCCATTGATTTCAAGTGGGAACTCAGGTTAGTAGGTGATCCACACTCTCAATGGCCACATAATTTATGCAGATTAGAATGACATTTCACATTTAGTTATTCCTCTCATAAAAAGGCTCCGCATTTTGTACATTGCCAGCGCTGGATTAAGATCCCCCAATCCCCTAGACCAGGGGCGTCCAACCTGCGGCCCTCCAGCTGCTGCAGGACTACATCTCCCATACTCCTCTGCCAGGTCCTTGGTTGAAAGATCATTATGGGAGATGTAGTCCTGCAGCAGCTGGAGGGCCGCAGGTTGGACACCCCTACCCAAGACTAACATATCCATGCTCTACAAAAAAAAAAAAATAAATAATCGAGAGGATGTTTTATAGACAAGGATCCTTAGGTCTACAATGAAGGTAACAAACAACAAGGAAAACCTGGTATGTCTACCTGGCATCAAGCTGCTCTCCAATTCAATTGTCCCCTTTGTCAAACAATTAGTTAACCCTAATGTAAAACACTTCAAATATAAGAATATTTCTATAATTTTGGAGTAACTAGAATCGTCTGATACATTCTCTCCTGGTCAGGTATAGGCAGAGTATCCATACATAGTCCTTAGGAAGGCTTGTACAGATAATCATTGCCTACAGGACACCGAGTCATATGCCCGCCACGATCCCTGAGGGTTCCAACCCCAGGTTCTGATCTAGAACCTGATCTATGAAAATGTTTGGATTTAGGATGTGACGAACCAGAGGTCCACTGCAAAGTTGGATCAATTAAAGGGACCCATAAGCCATATTATTTTCAATGCCTATAATCGCTTAATTGTCCCTTTAAATTTCCATGTGGTCCCCCATGTTGGACAGATCTCCTACTGACTGCAATCATGTAGCATTCACCTCCGGGACGGGCAAGGATTCTAACGCAGATACACAAACCCGAAAAGAACCTCCCTTTATATTAATCAGTGACGCGGAAACATGAGCTGCAGCTTCTCCTAAAGCGTTTTTATTTGACGAACGCATATTAAAATACTCTCTTGATGAGGCTGCATTGGAGTCCCCCAAAAATGACAAAGCTGAAGCTAGAAAATACAATGTGTTTTTCCATCCAAATATCCTCTCCTTTTCTCTAAATTTAGCAGCTCAGTTTTTAGGTTAATAGAATGCCGGATATTTGAGAACGTTGGATCATTATTTAAATGAGAAACGCTCGTGTGTAACGAAATAAAAAAAGTAATTTAGAACTGAAAATAAGCCACAGAAAAAGTTAATTTTGCTACACTGATATAAACCTACACGGAATTAATTCACCTTTTTATTAGAATTTAATATCAAATCACAGTTATTTAAATATAATAGAGGTTATCAGAGCAGCATTTATCAAAAGTACATTTTTATCCATAAATTTCACAATTATTACGTTAACATTTACAGAATCCTGTGTTAAAACAAGCCAGAAATGAGGTTTTATACAATTAAATAACGTAGAAAATAAATATTCACGATATTAACTCCTAACTACCTCTATGGGGTGTGAGAATAAAATGAGCTGTGCTGCTGGGGGTCCCTGTCTGTATGCGGGGTCTTGTCATAGGATCTAGATAGTATCACTATAATAAAATTGGCTTTTAACAGAAAATTGAATTCATGTTGTATTTGATTAAATCCATAGCTTGTGATAAAAAAAAAAAAATGTACTCATTTATGGGAGTACGAAATTTGATTTTAGCTATGCGTTTGCTTGTAGTCCGTCCAGCATAATGTATAGCTCAAAGTTTGCGGGCTAAGTAAAGACGCATTGTAATGTCCAGATGGCTCGCTCCAACTCATTCTTCCTCTGATTTCATTCCTTCGCAGCATTCTCCATTCAGCCTGACATTACAGAGCCTGAAATAGCTGCCTTTATCCGCCGGCGATTGTCTGAATGTGAATCTGCCAAGCATGAAAAGCCTTCTTTGGCAAACGCGTCTAACGTAACCTCCCTGCGACTCGGCCCCAGATGATTATTGATCTTTTTCAGAATCTCCCAATTAGATTTTCTGGCTTTATTTTAGCCGGGTCTTAAAATGAGCCGCTCCAAAACATAAACACTGTTATAAGTAAATGCAGCATTAAAAACACTCACAGGGAAATAATTATTTAGTCAAAATTGCCTCATTTGGGTTTTTTTTTGCCAGGAATACTGCATAGTCATGTGATACAAATAGGTATAATAGAATACAACAGGTTGTCGCCATAGAAACTTAAAAAACTTCTGAATTTTTTTTTTTATAGAAATTTAAAAACATTTAAAAAATAATATAAAATGACCATTCCAGGAGTTTCTGAGAATTAACCCATTTATTACTAGACATCAGCAGTTTTAGACAATAAACCTCTCTATTACCAGACATAACAAAATCTGTTAGTGTTAGTTAGTGTCAGACTGGGTTATAAAGACTGAGCCATTCTATAGTTTTCCCACAGACAGTAAGATAAGGAGTCGGGGTGTTTGTCTAGTAGATCGGGGGTTAAATAAGAGCAAGAACTCATACAAATGGCTCATATGCAGCTGCCTGAAAACATTTGGGGTGAAAACCCCTGGTATTTCTAAAAAAGTATTTTTTATCTGATACTAGTAATGAAAAACCAGTGGAAGATCCCTTTTAATGACGCATCCTGTAATTCTAAACAAGACGGCCCTCCGCACGTATTATGAAAATCTCAAACCTTTTTATTTTTTAACCTCATTTTATCCAGATTATAACATTTATAGGTTTAATTTTATAGAAATTAAGAATAAATCATGAAATATTGTGCGTTGTAAGTATATTCCCCGTCTCCGAGCGTCCTTGAAGGTTATCCCTGGCGTGGAAGCCACAGAGAGTTTTCAGTCAGCTCTTCTGTTCTTCAGGGTCTGTCATGGTTCTTCAGTCCCATTCACGGCGTTCAAAAAATTCCCAGGCATTTTTCCCTGGTTTCTTTGACGAAACGGAATTTCCATGAGTCCCCGGCCTTCACCCGTGGGTTTTCAGGACAGACACAAGGAAGCCATTGTGAAGACGACCGTATCAAATCCAGCGGTCAAAAATAAGTCTTTTCACGACTAACCCATGCCTTTAATTAAAAAGGCATTTTTCTCTCAAATATTTATTGCGGGTTTTTCGTTCCGCAAGGTTTTACCCTTAATCTCCAGATTCTATAATCCCTAAAAAGCCTCGCGATGCAGAATAATTTATCCGATTGGCTGTTCATGTCTTAAAATCTTAAAGCCCCAAAACTCAAGACAAGAAAAGTATTTTATGTTTGCCCTAAATTTCCCAGATAAGTAAACTTATTATAGCTTTAAAAATATATACAATAAATAGCAATTATTATAGCTTTTTTTTTGCCGATTTTTTTTTTTCTTTCTTCTTATGGAATATTCATGAAAATTCAGAAACTATCATCTTCTAAGTATGATTTCTAGAGCACAGATGGCCACAAACTATTGTATCTCCTACAGTGTATCCGGCAGAATAACTTATTTATTTTTGGTCTGATTAATAGAATCCAGCTCTTTGCCCGTGATCTTATGGGATCCGATGCCAACGCCATACAAGCCTAAAGGACCTCGGTATTGGCAGATAATAGTCTGGGGGGTATTAGGTTCTTTGACCCGATGAGCAGAAAGATACCCAACCTTTTTGCTTTAAGCAAAGTGGCTTCTGATTATCCAGCAGCAACCAAAAACAAACTACAATTCCCATGATCCTTTGCAAATCAATGGATGAACTAAAATTTCCGGGATCTTTTGCCAGCACTAGGAACAACTTCAACTCCAACTTATGTTTTCCATAAGTTAAACTTACACTGTCACTTCCGCTACATTCGCCCAACCATTCATTCCAAAGCTATCACGACATTCATGCACTTACAAAAAGTAAGCAATAATTTCTGTGATCCGTACGATATACCGTATTTGCTCGATTATAAGACGAGGTTTTTTTCAGAGCAAATGCTCTGAAAAATACCCCTCGTCTTCTAATCGGGGTCGTCTTCTAATCAGACCTCAAATAGAGGTCTCATTAGGAGACTAAGATCCAGATCCCCCGCACCGCTGCAGGGGACCTGGATCCTCCTGTCTCACCCCCCCCCCCATCACACACACACACTTACCGGTGCTTCCTACTGTGTTGCCGGGGCAGCGGGTTGACGTCCACGCGATCCGCGTAGACAACGTCCGCTGCAGCCGGAAGGAGGTGTGGCTAGCAGCGGGGGTTGTCTGCGTCCTTCGCGTAGACCTTCCCCGACTGTCAGAGACCAGAGTTCCCCGCACCGGTGCGGGGAACTCAGATCTCTGACCTCTGACAGCCGGGGAAAGTATACGCGACGGACGCATACAAACCCCCGCTGCCAACTCCACCTCCTTGCGGCTGCAGCGGAAGGCGACGTCAACCCGCTGCCCCGGCTGAAAGCACCGGTAAGAGAGGGGTGAGAGGGGGGGAGAGAGGGGTGAGAGGGGGGGGAGAGAGGGGTGAGAGGGGGGGGGAGAGAGGGGGGAGAGGGGGGGGAGAGAGGGGTGAGAGGGGGGGGAGAGAGGGGTGAGAAGGGGGGGGTGAGAGGGGTGAGAAGGGGGGGTGAGAGGGGTGAGAAGGGGGGGTGAGAGGGGGGTGAGAGAGGGGGAAGGGGGGGAGAGAGAGTGTGTGTGTGTGTGTTAGTTAAATGGGGGTATAGGGTGTGTGTGTTTAATGGGGGCATAGGGCATTTCTGGAGTGGCGTTAAGGGGGAATTTAATAGAGCACTCTGCCTCCTGAAATGCCTTATACCTCCCTATATGCCATTCTGCCCCATAATATGCATTTTAACCCCCTAAATGCCAGAATGGGATATAGGGGTATAAGGCATTTCTGGAGGCAGAGTGGCACATAGGGGGTCAAAAGGCATACCATGGGGCACAGTGGCACATAGAGGGTTAAAAGGCATATCATGGGCTACAGTGCCATATTGGGGTGGCAAGCCTGGGGGCAGATGTGCGTAACTGGGGGACAGGTTGGAAAATACAAGAAATAAAAACAAAAAAAATATTTTTCTCAATCATAGCTTTTATTAAAAAAATAGTTTACATGAATTAACATTTACTGGTAAAACTTTTTTCCTTTGGGGTCGTCTTATATTCAGGCTTTTTCTTTTTTCCTAAGTTAATATTCAGATTTTGGGGGGTCGTCTTATAATCAGGGTCGTCTTATAATCGAGCAAATACGGTACTACTTTATCCAACCATTTTTAGATGTATAAAAAAAACAAAAAAAAACTTAACGTGTTTCACACCTTAAACATTGCTTACTCATAAACCAAAGTCACTACAGAATTGTATTTGTACAAATGAAACCACGTACAAATCATATGCCTGTACATAGATGGTGAAGCTGTTGAAAGTTTTACTTTACTGAGAGGGTGGTAGATAAGTGGAACAGCCTCAGAGCAGAAGTGGTAGAGGGTAATACAGTGAGGGTATTAAGCATGCATGGGATAGACATACGGCTCCTGAATCTAAGACAAGACCAACGACTGATTAAGGTTTGAGTCTTTACAGCAGGAGAAACGGGGAGACTAGAGGGGGCCGGATGGGGCCGATCTGCCGGCAATTGCTTCCAGGGGTCTCAAGAAAACCCAGCGATGGCTGAAACACAGAGATAAGAATAATCACGTTTGTCACTTTATGCCGCATGAGCCACGCTGGGTCTCGCAGATGCTCATTATGAAAATATCCCACGGGGTGATTCAGCCCGGGTAAGAGTGACAGCCGTTACAGGGCGAGAGGCAGCTGCGCCTCGATGCTCAGACAAAAATCCCTCAAACACCGATTCTCGTGCACAACGTAAAAATCATTCGATGCACCGAATACAACAGCGAACGCGGCTCTGCGGCTTCCATGGAGTTTGAATCGGAAACGAGTAAAATCCACACCAGGCAGAGTCTGTAATCCGGAGCAGATTATTAAATATCATTTCATCTAAACGCTCATAATACTGATGTGTACAAATATAACGCATAAATACCCCCCCAAACAATTATGTGTTATGACATGTAATGGTTACATCACCTCAAATTATAAATACATTCTTAAACCCCAGCGCTGTATACAGTAATATAACCCCCCCAGCGCTGTATACAGTAATATAACCCCCCAGTGCTATATACAGTAATATAACCCCCCAGTGCTATATACAGTAATATAACCCCCAGCGCTGTATACAGTAATATAACCCCCAGCGCTGTATACAGTAATATAACCCCAGCGCTGTATACAGTAATATAACCCCCCCAGGGCTATATACAGTAATATAACCCCCAGTGCTATATACAGTAATATAACCCCCCCGCGCTATATACAGTAATATAACCCCCCCGCGCTGTATACAGTAATATAACCCCCCGCGCTATAGCTGTATACAGTAATATAACCCCCAGCGCTATATACAGTAATATAACCCCCCACGCTATATACAGTAATATAACCCCCCGGCGCTGTATACAGTAATATAACCCCCAGCGCTGTATACAGTAATATAACCCCAGCGCTGTATACAGTAATATAACCCCCAGCGCTATATACAGTAATATAACCCCCCCGCGCTATATACAGTAATATAACCCCCCACGCTATAGTTGTATACAGTAATATAACCTCCAGCGCTGTATACAGTAATATAACCCCCCCAGTGCTGTATACAGTAATATAACCCCCCAGCGCTGTATACAGTAATATAACCCCCAGCGCTGTATACAGTAATATAACCCCCCAGGTAGAGTGGATTGTTATAAACCGCACCACATCAGAGATGTCGAAGTCCACACTGAGGGTTATAAGCAAGTCCCAATTTTCTGGGCATGCCAGCAAAAGAACAAACTGAAGCTTCCCACTCCCATAATTTTAGGATCCTCACCAATGATTGTCAATCAGCGGCAGGAAAACGGGAATGGGAGAGCTTTCCGTGCATGTGCGTGGGGGGTTCAACAGATTGGAGAAAAGCTGAGGCGCACAAGAGAAAAGGGGGAAAAACATAGGGGGACTCTGAAGAATTGCCCCATACAGTTTGCAAAGGGAGCTCTCAGCCATCGAATGCATTAAAGCATTTTTAATATGTTTTTTTTTTTATATCCAGAAAACAGCACAAACCCAAAATCGCGTGACTTAACATTAGTCAAATAATTTTAACCAAATCTCCAAAAAAAAAAAAAATGCTAGCTTGCTTGTCACGGTTCTAACCCCCCCCCATTCCTGCTGTTTTAAGTCCAGGTTGTCATATTGGATGTTTTTGTGTAATTTTTTTTGCCTGTTGCTTTTCGCTGTACAGTAATCTGTCTCCGACATAACGAGTATGCTTTGATCTGACGCCCATGGTGTCAAATCTCTTGACTGTGTTCAATTGTCCGCATGAAACCGTTTCAAAGTGTCATCCCAAGCGATTTCATTTCCAAACCTCTAAATCATAATCTTGCCTTCCTGACTTTTTTTTTGACAATTTTTCACGGGCATCGCTGAGCAATAATCTGTTCTTATTGCATTTTTTTCTGATTTAATTTCATTCTAAACAAGGAACGTCCCTAGCGCTGTAGATCACTCTACCTTGTCAACATTCTAATGCTTTTCTTCCCAAACATTTCAAACTTGAATCTGAATCAGGTGCTCAACATTCGGCGCTTTGTGGATGGTTTTTAAACCAATATTTGGAATGATCAATTTGGATTTTAACCCCTTAAGGACATGGCTTTTTTTTTATTTTGTGTACCCTTCGTGACCATTTAGTGAACCCACACAAGTAACTTTCCTAATTTCCTATTAAAAAAAAAATGTTTTCCCCAAATCCGGTAATTCTACCCCCATGTCCTATTTGGGACGTATTTGAAGCCGGACAATGCAATTTACCCCATCAAACCATATATTTTTGAAAACTACAAACCCCAGGGTATTGCAAATGGTGGCATTTTAACTCTTCTCACGCACTAATTTTACCACCAGCCTTTGTCAAAATGTGCGGCTTTTTACTTTTCACTAATCAGATTGTGATTAGAAAGCTGGGCTCCATTGACT
The DNA here is from genome assembly GCF_027358695.1 of Spea bombifrons. NCBI lineage: Eukaryota > Metazoa > Chordata > Amphibia > Anura > Pelobatidae > Spea > Spea bombifrons. The sequence continues at coordinate 117,598,589 of NC_071089.1, read as the reverse complement.
TGCGTGGATAAATGCAGTACCTGTATTCAACCTTCAGGTCTCTGGAGGCCATCTTGGAAACTTATTTTTAATGGGCGCCGCCATCTTGCAAGAGGCAGAATCTCTCACAGGGGTGGGTTTTTGGTGTCTCCGAAAGTCTAACGAGGCCTTTAAAGCGACACCATTAAAGTTTAGGAGGGGATCGTTGATATCTTTACATACACCAATATATATCCCTAATTTCACCAAGCCGATGACAGAGCTTCGCCCCATTCCAGCTGCTACAAACACAATAAATATAAAACGTTTGACAACTAGGACTGTCCTACGCAAGACCATCATTACATCATCATGCATGGGAAATACACCATAACTCACTCGATCTGCCCTTCCACGCTTGTTGCCCTTGCTTCAGTGATGCCAGACATTTACCCTCATTGTTTTTCGGATTCCATCATTACATTGTTGCAAGGTTACCCTTCTCGAAAGACGTCTTTATGATACTTTACTCGCTAAACCTTGAGACTATGGGTGGATTGAAACAATTTAACTTGCCAGACTTCACCATTTCCTTCAAGAAAGACTGCCCCCCCCAAAAAAAATCTACAATTAAATACAATGAGGATAATGTACTGTGATATTCCTCGTTCTAGAAGGTACTGTATGATCAACCCAATAAAATGATTGGCAGTTACACCCAAAACATATATAGGGTGGTCTGTAGGCTACCCCCCCCAAGTTTCTAATTAATTAGGAAATATATATTTTACTCAACGACAGTAAGGATACGTAGCACAAGCAAAAGGGACAGAACGCCAAGTTTATGCCGTCCTCATTAAACACTTTTTCATGTGACATGAGATTAAATTGCCGGAGAATTCTTCAAGGGCAGGATGACATTGTCCTGGTCGGTTTCCCGCAGCGAGGGTTTCTATTTAATTGTCTGAATTGGAATAAGAAGCGTTTCACGGCCAGCGAGCGGCATCTCTGACATGGGTTGTCAGAGTTGATTTAATATTTAGCGATGACACGGGTTCCGAACTGAGAAGTGACTTCTAACACCTTCGTTCGAGAACAGAACTTCCGTTTCAAATGTTACGAGTTACAATACGGTTATCTGTGTGTAAAGTAGGACTAAAATTATCGAATGTCTACTCAACTAGACCCGTAGGACCGTTCCACCACAAAATGGAGGGTTTGAGAAACACCCTTCAACCTGGTTAAGTAATATTTACTAACGTTTATTAGTTATTTCAGAAGGAACATCAATATTTTTTATTCTACAAACACATACACGCTGTTGATGCACCTCAAAGGAGCCATCGATCCATGGTAAGAAAAGTGGTATGAGGTCAACGTGTGACATCATCTGCCACCAGCCATGGGATCTAATAAGTGATGGATTTTAGGAGCTCTGCTTTAGTTTTCAGTGGTTCTGGTCTGGAAAATCTACAAAATTTAATGATTGAAATGTATTGAGCCTCATTTAAATTGTACAGCGCTGAGTAATTTGCGGGTGCTTAATAAATAAAAGGCACACAGAGGACACAAAATTACACACCGCGCCAACTAGCGCTCAGGTCTTCAATGCGGCACATGCCCCTCTCGTGGTTTTATCGGTAAAGATCAGATCCCGTTACCGACACCAAGTCCCTGATTAGATGGGGAGCCTGCGCAGCATCGGGATGAAGGCCCTCGCACGGCCCCGGCCTCACCGGCTGCTTCTGTACTTTAAATAGATCCATAGCCTCTAGCGCCAATTGCAAAGAAACCATTTCTTCCGCTCGACGGTCTCTAATAGACTGCCCTCATTATGGGAGCGCGCCAAATAATGCTGGAAGCAGCCAAGGCAGCTGCGGGGTTAAATCGCTTTGCGGTGGAGATCAGCAGCATCTTTAATGTTAAATGGGCCCTGGAGGAGCCTCGTCACGGACGCTAAGGAATACCCGGGAAGTCTCCGGGTCCTGCCAGGGACTCCAGGTTGTGGGAGCGCCGTTGCAACACACTGAAAATATTCTAGAGCTCCACTAAAGCACCTACCCCTATCACCCTGGCACGCCGGTCTCGTCGGCAGTCTGGCGGCAGTACCACCATTGCTGGTTTGGATCCTAAACCTAGCCACCGGAGCAGAGTTTATTGAACACTTGCACCTAATGTCCAAATGTGTAACCCCCATCTACTGTCCAGGCGTAACCCCCATCTACTGTCCAGGTGTGTTTGGAGGAACATCTCCTGCTATATATTTTTAATGCTAACCAGCTTCACGGATGACTCAGCAAACATCGCTGGGGGTGTCTAACTAGGACCCCCCATGCAAAGAAAGTGTTCTGATTGATTGCCTTTGGAGCACTTTCTGGCAAAGGATCGTCAGCCTGCTAAGGTGGCCAGGAGCTGCAGCTTCTCTGTAAGTTAAGCAATTTTTTTATAGTTTCTTTATTGGCCAGAGAAGTTTAACCAAACGAGTTGGAATCAACATGCATTCTGACATCAAAGCAAGTAGACGTAGTCATTAGAGGAACAATACATTGGGACACAAGTGGAAAGGCAATAAAAGAAACACAATGGTTTCACACGGCAAACAGCTGGACAATGACAGTAACATCAAATAGTGATATAATGACATCATACATAAAACATACAAACATAGCCAACACCCACCCAGGCCAATCCAAGAACCCCAAATACGAAGGCCCGAAACTAAAACCCTGCAATGGCACGAAGACCTCTCAGAACTTGAAGGCAATGCCATTCATCAACAGATAGTTTCCATGAAAAGCCCGATGTGGCTTCCAATTCATTATTATAAAGGAACGAGAAAGGTAGGAATTATAAAAGTGTTTTTTCGATTTATAGGACATATGGCTCAAACTTTTTAGCAGCGGTTTAGATAGAAGTTAAATCAGACGCCAACATTTGGTGTTAAAGAAGGAAATCGCTGTCAAGTGCAGACATCTGGGGTTGTGTTACGGGAAGTTGTGTTGTGGTGGGGGTCTAAGAATAGTTCAATATTGTATGACTTTTGGGAACTATAAGAAAGCAGAACCCATATAAGCCATTTCTAAATGTTCAAACAACCCCCTCCCAGAGGTGCCAAGTCCAACCATACGACCACAGAAAATTGTACGTCTAGAGAACTCATCTGCATAGAGCTGTGAAGGGTCCAACATGTCCTGTTGAAGATATCATCCAATAAACACCGATATTGCTTTGATGAACACCCGAGACGGAATCATTTTCAGATTCACCTCGACAGGTTCTTCATGAACGTTGCCACCAGAGCCAAGTGGCTTTTTATGGCGTCTATAAGACCCGTGCCAATTTAAGGCCAACGTCTATTCATTTTAGGAGAAACCTTAACCTGGGTCATCACAGGATAGGAAAACCTGCCTTTGGAAACTTTGTTCCCGTTTCTGTGTCTGTAGACACGGCATAAGACATCCTGACGCCCCCCCACCACCATCACCGACGCTCCATGAGACAGGATTTTCTTCTTCGTTTTGACAAAGTCTGAATGTCCAAATTTGTTAAAATCAGAGCCCATTTCCAAACCCCGGCGTCACTTCGCTCCGCTCCTCCACCTGCCCCAAAGCTAGGAAGGAGCGCGTAGTTTCGGTTAACACATCCACGAGCTGTCCGGCTGAGATTCATGGAGCGTGGCAGATTGGCAGAGACAATTAACGAGATTAGATCGGAATCCGCGATCAAGAAAAAAGGAGATTAGAGTTCTAAAACTTGATTAACGGAGTCGCATCGTGCCACATCTACGTCTCCAGCCGAGGAAGCAACACACACAGGTCCTCACACTCACATCAGGTCCTCCACACTCACATCAGCTCCTCAACACTCACATCAGCTCCTCAACACTCACATCAGCTCCTCAACACTCACATCAGCTCCTCAACACTCACATCAGCTCCTCAACACTCACATCAGCTCCTCAACACTCACATCAGCTCCTCAACACTCACATCAGCTCCTCAACACTCACATCAGGTTAAGCTCCAGGAAAAGGTGACGCAAGGTGAAATGATGTAAGTCGAGACCAGAGTCGCATTTAATTACATAGAGCGATGTTCCTGGCTTCAATAGATTTAATACTTAAGTCTGCAACAACTCATCAGTTTTTTTAACAGCAAATAGAACAATACGCGGTTAACCGACGCGGCCAACCATTACAGAACACAGAACAGGGAACTTTACAGAGCACGTCTAATGTGTATAACGCTTGGAGGAAAGGAGAAGGTGCGACAAACATTTAAATGCATAAAGTGATTTAACAGAGTGAAGTTCTATTTTAAAGGAAATTGAGAGGCTTAGGAGGAAGGGTAGAAAGTTTTACTCTACTGAGAGGGTGGGAGATAAGTGGAACGGCCTCCCAGCAGAGGTGGTAGAGGCAAACACAGTGAGGGTATTAAACATGCATGGGATAGGCATATGGCTCCTGAATCTAAGTTCACCTGATTACATGAAGAGCGAAACCCCGTCCAACATCAATTTTCGCAGGGCAAGGATAAAATTCTGAAATCAGAAACATACCATTAGTTGCTATAGCGACTGCGCTAAGCTTCAACCAAAAAACTCTATACATAAAACCAAACTGAAATTTCTTATTTGTCGATATAATTACCATCGAAGCTGAAATCTGAATAATGGACCCACATTTTTGAGAAAGCAACTTGCGCGATAGAAGTCACTTTAATTCAGGTTAATAGAGGGGGCTCAGACTGGCCATTAGTCCCATTGGGCAAATGCCCCATGGCGCCTTCCACTGCCAGGTATAGCGCGGATGCACCCATGGCGTTTATCGGCTGCTGGTCTTAGTGCCAAGGCCGGCTTCCGATAGAAAGCATCTCAAGTAGATCCTCTACTCAAGGAACCCAACAAGCGACCTCCGCGGTATGAGAAGAACATCTTTGTGTCGGCGTCCAGTCTCAGCCGACGTCCCCTCGCAGAAAACTAAGCCTTTCGCAGAACGGACCCCCAAAAGTAACACAATATACCTGAAAAGTCTAAAACGTCTCTGGTGCGTAACACCGGTCTGCGACAATAAAACCAGCAACGTCCAATGCCACAAAATACTTTGTATGATGTATCCAGTTACACGGGCCCTACCCATTACTCGTCACATCAGGGGTCCCAAGCGCCTATGTTACTTATATCCGTATGTGGCCAAATCAGGTCTCACCTAGCCACCCTTCAGCTTTGGTGTTAGATAATCAGATTTTTGCTTTAGAAGCGATATTGTAAAGGAAGCCATTTTACCTGCCCCTCGCAGTAATAAAACATGGGGGGGGGGCATGTAAATGCCTAGGGGCTTCCCAGCATTGGCTACCTGGAGATCACTTCTGGAAGCCAGGCTAATCTCATGTAGGGGCAGGGGTAAAACAGGCCAGTCCGTGGGGAGAGAATAAACAGCCACTGGAAGAAATGAGGCCCAGCCAAACGCCAATCCCCCGGAATAAACGAGGGTCCCCAGCAAGGTCCCAGGCATGGCCCTGAAACATGGTGGAAACTGCCCCCTTAGGAACACATACATACAGGGCTGGAGAGAGATGGCACTTTCCTGTCTGGGGGGGGGACCAAACTCTATCCCCATAGGGACCCCACCACAGCCATGTTTTCCATGTGGAAGTTTTCACATACATGCCACACATACCGCATACTGTTCCTCAAGTGGTTTGATGACTTATTTTATGATTATAGGATTATTTATATGCTAAATGGAATGAAGAGATGACCTGCATTTACTCAACACTTCAGCTTCACCTAAAAGGCTTTAACCCAGAATACAGGTAACACTCAGCTGATCTGAAACCATAAGACTAACTAGACACCTGCACTAAAGCAGGGCCGATAACACCTTACCTGCAGCCAGCAGAGGAGGAACTGAACAAACAGAGAGCCTGGGCAGAGCAGGTTTAATTCTGATGGGTCAGGCACAGGAAGCGAGAACAGAGCACCTGATCAAGGCCTAAGCTAACGAGAACTGGGAAATGGATGGCACGTGCCATAGCAATGGCTGAAAGCCACAGCCCATTGAAAACATGCTGATGTACAAAGCGGAGAGTCCCTGTGACCGACAATCCCAATTTTAGGCCACTGCCCCGCATGCCTCCGCGCTATCCTGCTTTTGCGGGCAGAAGGGATTATGGGCCTTTTGGGGAGCACAGCCATTGGCACACTTTCCAGGGTAGTTGCCCCAGTGCCATTCTTTTGCAGGCAATGAGGATCCTGTGATGACCCCTGACCTGCCCAAGGAGCTATAAAATCCATGGCGGTACCAATGCAACTCCCATAATGTGTGCGAGTGACCATACCAATGTCTGATGTTAAGTGGTATGGATACGTATATATATCATTGATACATCGTAACCTCCTCTTCTCAGGATCTGCATGATTATCCCTCCCCTATTAAGTTATCTCTTCCATGTTGTTAAGTTACTGATTGTTGTTGATTGGTTCAGACAGCCTTTGTCAGGAGAGGAGAAGGGAGAGAACTTCCAACTCCAGCAGAAGAAGGTCTGGAGAGGGCCAAAAGCAGCCAACATCAGGCCCCGCCAAACCCCATTCCACAGCAAGGTTCTGAGGAGGAACCCTTAAGACACGCGGAGAAGAAACCATCCAAGAAACACCTGGTGGCGCCACCTTGAGGCTGACACCAAGAAGATGAGCTACACCTGGGCCCAGCCAGAGAGAATGACCCAGGACAGAGGATCTCTCTGGAGATCTGTAGTTGCCCATACCCTGGCAGGGGTGACGGGCATAAGTAAGCTATAACGAATGTGCTTCTGAGGACACCTACATAACTCCCAAGTGTCCTGTTTTTTGTTTGCGGGACAGCCACGATCTCTGGGCCCTGTCCCACGTGTGCTGCAATAGCACAAGCCTTTATTTTGATTTTGCAGCTCCCCTTGGCCAGTCACGGGTCATCGGGGGATCTCAACTGACCCAGGATCTTTCCTGCCCTCAAAAGCAGAACAGTAGGGCAGCTCGGTGCAACAGGGAGACAGAGCCTGGAAAATCGGGACAGTTGGGAGGTATGCAATCTTGGAATAAATGGGCAGATTCTCTGGGTCACAAAGCCTGGAGCTGACATCAGAGCATCCTACTTGCATAACTCCCAACAGTCCTGATTTTCATGGGACAGTTCTAATTTTCGGGGCACAAATCTACCTGCTTGAACACAGATCACTTAATATTTTAACAATAAAGTTTGTTTTAGGTGGGTTTTAAAGGGCATTTAAAAGACGTGATATTCGTTTTTACTGCTTCTTATGGAACATGGCTTCCGGTTTAGCTTTTTTATCGGTGTCACTGAAGCTCTATTCGGGTTCCGGTCGCTTTGGGGATATTTCCTGTAATAGATCGAATGCATTTGGCTTATTCCACCTGAATGCATGCTCATCAATGATTAACGACGGGGCTATTTATACCGCGCCGATCCACTACAACGCATTAAACGCGGCAAGCGCAGAATACACAAGGAGGAAGAAAATGGAAAGCAAAAGGAGACCGATAGTTTTTTGTTTTTTTTTTAAAGGAAGATACAGAATTGCAGGTTTTATAGCTCAGATTACTCACCCCTGACAAGGTTTTTACCCCAGTCTCAGGGTGAAGGGGCAGATTCTGGGGGTCACACAGTCTGGAGCCGACTCCTTCCTATTCTACCCCGCTGGGATCATGACAATAGGTGCCTTTTTCTCCCAGTATGCTATGGTTGATATCCCTGCTTGAATGCAGGTGACTCAAGTGTATCTTTAAAAAAAATAAGTCAAGGTTTCCGTGACGACCGGGATTAGAGCCCTTTGGCGAGCCACTACATAGATTAAAGGGTTAATATTTCAAGTCTCAGGGTCCACTCGTTCCCAGGGTATGAGCTAATATGTTAAAGGTCCATTTAGATAGAACCTTAGTTGGACCCAGGAAACAAATGAACCCTCGGCGGATTTGTCGCTTTATTCGTCTCTCTGAAACTTTAATCACGTTAAAAAAAACACAGAAACATTTAAGTGTTCCCGGCATAAATTATAAATGAGAAGAGTTTTTTTTACATGATAAAAGAGTTGTTTCTGGGAAGTGCTTGAGTGTTAAACGGTACCGGAGAGGATGTTTCCGGAGCCGCACCGGATTCCGTTGCAGAGGATTCTGGAGAGCGGGTGGAACGGCACCTTTAATTCACTTTGCACGATATAATAGCGCGAGGGCCAGGGGCATTTTTAGGGCGGTGAGACGGAACAGAAGTGGAGTAGACAGTGAGTGAGTGTGAGTGGGAGACTGAAGGCTGAGCCAGAGACTCTTTAAATATTAACCCTTTAATAGCCCTATGTGTTACCCAAATGGCCCTAATACCGGCCCTCATGGAAACCTTGACCCGTCATTATTTAAAGATACACTTACTTGAGTCACCTGCATTCAAGCAGGGAGATCAACCATAACATACTGGGAGCAAAAGCACCAAGTGGGAGTCTTATATATGATCCCAGCGGGGAGAATAGGGAGGAGTCGGCTCCAGACTGTGTGACCCCAAGATCTGCCCCGTCACCCTGAGACTGGGGGAAAAACTCATGGGAAAAACCTGAGAGATCCCGGGTATGGCGATGCCATTAACTAGATAGGTCACACCTCCAGCAACAGAGGGACACACATACGTGCTTTCATGAGGGTTCTGTAACCCAGTATGCAGGACGTAAAATATTTTATTTAAAAACGTGATTCATAAAGCCAATTCCTGCTGTTTCTATACACATTATTGGGGCTGTGATACCCTCATAGGGATTTGAGGTCCAAAGAGGGACTGGACAGACTGAACAGGGACACTTGGGAATTGTGCCATGCTTTTAGGTGATTCAGTTTAAGTAATACATTCAAAAATATATATTACAAATCCCTGCCGGGCAACAAGAGGTTAAATATTTCTCGTCTCTATAGAGACGCTTTGATGCCACTAAAGAGGGCGGAGCGTGATGAAAGCCGCAAAGTTCCGTCCCCTCCAAGTAACCGCCCTTAGTTCTCAAACGAGGCCCCGCCCTTCTCGCGGTCTCGTGCGCGCGGTGAGTGGGCGGAGCGTTTGGCGGCCCAGTCTCGCGAGGTTTAGGTGCGCGCCCGTGGCGCTGTCCTCGCGCAGACAGGCAGTCAGGTCTCTGTGTGGTGGTGAGAGGGAGAGAAGCGGCGCGGGTACTCGGTAAGTGGGTGGGGGAGAAGATGGCCGCAGGGGAACGGTGCGACGTAACGGGGGATAAAGAGTAAAGCCTGGGTGTCCGCTATTCTGTATATCCGTGTACGGGCTGTAATAAGAGCTGCGAGGTCTTTAATATTATCTGCCCCCCCCATTTCAATGTACGGGGTGTAATATATCCCCCCCCCTCCGTTATACTATATCATGTATATCAGTGTGTGGGCTGTGACGTCTGTAATAATATCTGTAAATAATATCTGCCTCCCTCCATGCTGTATCCTGTATAGCGCATTATGGGGTGTAAGGTCAGTTTATAATGTCCCCCCTCCCCAGTGTACTATATTCTGTATAGCACATTATGCGCTGTTACAATTGCTCTGAGGTCAGTAATTATGCCCCCCCCCCGTGTTCACTGTACAATGTATGGGCTGTGAGGTCAGTAATAACCCCCCCCCGTATGTTATATTCTGTATATCACAGTATGGGCTGTGATAATTGCTGTGAGGTCGGTGATAATGTCTCCCCCACCCCATATACTATACCATGTATATCAGTGTATGGGCTGTAATAAGCAGCTGTGGCATTGGTAAATAATATCTGACTTCCCTGGTATGCTATATCATGTCTATAAGTGTATGGGCTGTGGGAGTGATAATGATAATTGGTTATACTATATAATCTACATTAACGTATAGTCTGGGATTGGTTATACTATATACTCTATATTAACGTATAGTCTGTGGGGTCAGTTATACTATATACTCTACGTTAACGTATAGTCTGTGGGGTCGGTTATACTATATACTCTATATTAACGTATAGTCTGTGGGGTCGGTTATACTATATACTCTATATTAACATATAGTCTGTGGGGTCGGTTATACTATATTCTCTATATTAACGTATAGTCTGTGGGGTCGGTTATACTATATACTCTATATTAATGTATAGTCTGTGGGGTCGGTTATATCATAAACTCTATTAACGTATAGTCTGTACGATCGGTTATACTGTATACACTCTATGTTAACATACAGTCTGTGGGATCGGTTATACTATATACTCTATATTAGCATATGGTCTGTGGGGTTATGTCTGCATCCCTGGATATATGGTGTCGGCTGGTATACGCTGCAGCTTTGCAGTTGACTTTTTGGTTCATTTGATCGTTTTTCTTCTGTTATCATTATGAATAATTTTAGTTGTCCGTATATTTGCTAAACACACCGTTTCCGTGGTAATTGTGATTTATTTAATCTTTTTTGAATGGTCTGCATTTTATAATCCAGTTAGCTGCTGCTTATAACGGAGCAGTAGTTGTAGTCAGAGCTGACCGGTAGGCCTTACGGCACCGTGTTTGATCCACTTTATAAACTGGATGCGCGGTTTGTTCCTCGGGGGGGGGGGGGGTCGGGGTGTCTCGTTCCTGTCTTCCCTTCTCAATATCTCGTTACTACTTTTCTGTATCCTTTAATGATCCTTAGTTGAGCCAATTTTCATGTTTTTGGGTGTTTTTCGGCTCTGTATAATATTCTCTTTGCGTGTTCCGTCCAGGTCTTGTTGCCCCTAGGTGCTTTCTGTCCGCCTGGCTTCTGACTCAACGTGTAAATTATCTGTGTAAGATTCCTCCCGCTATATATAGTAACTTGGTTGTAGCCTTATTGTATAAGTGCAAGCCTCCCGCCGCCTGCCTCCTTAGTTAATAGAGCCCATTGTGTGACATCTACCTGCTCCGGTTATATACCTATTGTCAGAAAAGTCACTTCATTGAGACAATAAGTAAAATATTAATATTCAGAGGCTACATTTTATAATCTCATTCTTCTTTGAGATCAGATGAAGCAGCGTTATATATGTGCTGTCTCTTTAAAAAGTTAGTGGTTAAACTGAAAATATTTATCTCGTTTTGTCCCAATAAACTCACCTTGTCTGCAGACCTGGAGTCACTGCTGTCAGTCATGTGATATTTTGGGTGACTTTCCCGGCTCAAACACCACACTGAGCTGATGCTTTATGGCGATGCTAATGAAGTCCGTTCCTCCGTAGACATTAGTCAGGATGTCCAGCTGGGTGATTTAGACCGAGCCATTCTGTTTCCCACACGCAGTATGGTAAGGAGTAAGGAAAATCATTGGTTTGGTTTATCTTTAAGCCTTTCGCTCTGGTTTATACTACAATAGAGATATTAAGTCTTAAAATCTCTGTTTCGCTGGATTATTTCTACCAAGAATGCTTTTTTACAACTTTCTGCCGAATGCTGGTTTTATATATTCTTCCCAGCCCCGCTCGCGTTTATTTGGTTAATGGTGGGAGTTATTCCATTTGCGGCACTAAAGGTCATTTCGACATCCTGTCCCCTATTGCGAAATGCCGGGGCGATAATATGACCGCAGCTGGGCCGCGCTCTAATATAGAGAGAAAGCATAAGACGCGGCGGCCTTTATGTACTTATAGAGCTATGGAAAGATCGTATTAAAAAAAAACAATATAAACATTTCGAAATTGAGCTAAACATTTTCTTTTTATATTGCTACCGCCATGTCCGGTATTATCGTGGTAATGTTATTGTCTCTTTTAATAGTTTTCACTCTTTCTTAGTTTTTGTGGTTTTAACTTCAATTATAATTTATAATTATTTGTAAAATGGAAATATCTATAGGTTTGCAACTACAATTGCAATGTGTAATTGTTTTACTATATATATATATATATATATATATATATATATATATATATATATATATATATATATATATATATATATATATATATATATATATATATATATAGCACCTTATGGCAGCACTATCGATTATCTATTTAATGTCTTAAAGTTCCTTGCATTCTTTCCTCCCATCATTTGAAACAATTGCTTGAACCAATCAATAACAATCAGCAACTCTCCGCCATAAGAGGGCGAGAGATACCTTAATGGGGCAGATCCAGAGGATAGGAAACTTCTCCCTGTAGAATAGATGTAAGGCGAGGGTTTTTCTAGATCCATTTTAACCCTTTTAGGAATGAATTCTCCTGCCGTTGTCATGAGGGTAACTACTTGTATCTCGCATGGTTGTGAAATGTATTTACAGCCCTGCTCACCTTTGCATACACATGAGACGAGAAAATAAAAACCTATAAAACCTTTCTAAAGTCAGCCGCTTCCTCTTTTCTCCGGAATGCTGAACGAAAGCCGTAATTATATTGCAGTGTTTTAGTTTTATTTGATCCCGTTTCCCGTTTACGTTGTTTAAACTTTTTATTTGTTCTTTTTTTTTTTCCAGGTATGAGTTGACGAGCCGAGCAGCCGCCGCGAGAATGGAAATTTGCTTTTGTTCTCGTTTTACTCGGCACCCCAGATGTTGATCCCAGCGCTGGTAAACATCGCTAATAATGTTAAATATAGAAGAGGTCGACTCGTTTCAACTGGGAGCCGCACCATCTGCACGTCTGAATCCCAGTAACAGCAAGTTAACCTTTCCACCGAGCCTTGGATAAAATTGGCTGGTTGTCGGTTACTTTTGTTTTTCGATCACGCTTCTCGTTGGAGATTGTTTTGCAGAAAAGAAAAATGAAATTTCCATTTTATTGGTTTGCCACAGACCAAAGCAGATAATTTACTTTACGAGGTTGCAGATCCCAAACCTTTTCGGGCATGGCTACTTACCCGACATGATTGGTTAGCAGTCGCCCATAGACTCATGAGTGGGTATACCATGCTGCGGAATGGGGGATTGGGGAACGGAGGTCAGCCTTGGATGCTACGTTGGTCCAGCAGGATCCGTCTGTCATGGCTCAGTTTTACGTTGTTCATTATACTGGTCTTCTTCCCCCTGATTGCCCACTATTACCTCACCACTATCGACGATGCCGATGACGCGGGTAAGAGAATCTTTGGCCCGAGAGCAGGGAATGAGCTCTGTGAAGTGAAACATGTTCAGGATCTTTGCCGGATCCGTGAATCCGTCAGCGAGGAGCTTCTTCAGCTGGAGGCCAAGCGCCAGGAGCTCAACAGCGAGATCGCAAAATTAAACCTAAAAATCGAAGCGTGCAAGAAAAGCATCGAAAATGCGAAACAAGACCTCCTTCAACTTAAGAATGTCATCAGCCAGACTGAGCATTCGTATAAAGAACTCATGGCACAGAACCAGCCAAAGCTTTCATTGCCAATTCGGCTTTTGCCAGACAAGGACGAAACCAACGTACCATTGCCAAAGTCCAGGAGAAACTGCAGGTTGCACAATTGCTTTGACTATTCTCGCTGCCCGCTTACATCTAGCTTTCCCGTTTTCGTTTACAACAGCGACAAATACCCGTTCGGGAACTACGTGGACCCTTTAATCAGACAAGCCCTAGAGGCAAGCGTCAGAACTAATGTATATGTGACCGAAAATGCAAATATTGCTTGTATATATGTGGTTTTACTGGGGGAAATGCAGGAGACGTTGATGCCAAAACCTAATGAATTGGAACAGCAGTTGCACTCTTTGCCATATTGGAGAACGGATGGCCACAACCATCTGATCATTAATTTGTCCAGGAAGTCGGAAACCCAGAATTATCTGTATAACGTCAGCACGGGACGTGCCATGGTTGCCCAATCCACGTTTTATGATTCGCAGTATCGCCCGGGCTTCGATATTGTGGTTTCGCCGTTGGTCCACGCGATGTCCGAACCCAACTTCCTGGAGATACCCTCCCAGGTGCCGGTGAAAAGGAAGTACCTCTTCAGCTTTCAAGGAGAGAAAATCGAGTCTCTTCGATCCAGCTTGCAGGAGGCCCGGTCGTTTGAGGAGGAAATGGAAGGGAATGCCCCAGCGGACTACGATGACCGCATCATTACCACTCTTAAGGCTGTCCAGGACAGCAAATTGGATTTTGTCATGGTTGAGTTTACTTGTAAAAACCAAGCTAAGGCAAGTTTGCCCACTGAGTGGGCTCTGTGTGGGGAGCGGGATGATAGGCTTGAGCTACTGAAACAATCCACTTTTGCACTGATTATCACGCCGGGTGATTCATACCTCGTTATATCTGCTGGCAGCGCCATGCGGCTTTTTGAAGCTCTTGAGGTTGGCGCCATACCAGTCATTCTAGGTGAGCAAGTCAAGCTGCCGTATCACGATATGATCAGGTGGAACGAGGCGGTGTTCATAATACCAAAACCACGTATCACGGAAGTACATTTTCTCTTAAGAAGCATTTCTGACAATGACCTTCTTTCCATGAGGAGACAAGGGCGCTTCTTGTGGGAGACGTACTTCTCTACATCTGACACGGTGTTCAATACCATCTTGGCCACCGTAAGGACTCGTATCCAAATTCCTGCTGCCCCCATCAAAGAGGAACCGGCAGTGGAGATACCTCATCGAACCGGTAAAGTGGCAGGTACCGATCCAAATATGGCCGACAACGGAGACTTGGATTTGGGTCCAGTGGAGACAGAACCACCATATGCATCTCCAAAATATCTCCGTAACTTCACGCTAACTGCAACCGATATCTATAGAAACTGGAATACAGCTCCGGGGCCCTTCCATTTGTTCCCTCACACACCCTTCGACCCTCTCTTACCCTCCGAAGCAAAATTTCTAGGCTCCGGCACTGGATTTCGACCAATCGGTGGAGGTGCTGGAGGCTCCGGCAAAGAATTCCAAGCTGCCCTTGGCGGGAACGTTCCCAGAGAACAGTTCACTGTGGTTATGTTAACCTACGAGCGGGAAGAAGTACTCATGAACTCGTTGGAAAGGCTAAGTGGTCTCCCGTACTTGAATAAAGTTGTGGTTGTGTGGAACTCCCCAAAGCTGCCGTCAGAAGATCTTCTATGGCCCGACATCGGTGTCCCTATAGTGGTAAGTGCGTTGTTTTATTTTTTTATTTATTGCTTTGTGAACATAAAATGTTTGTTCTCATTGGACTTACGATAAATGTGCATTCACCATCGAGAAAGCGCTTTGTCCTTTGGTGGGAAAACTGCCAGAACCGATCATGTGATTAAGTGATCGGGACATAGCTTCTGAAGTTTATTGGAAATGTTCTGTTTGTGGAGCTTTTGCATTCATCTATTTTTTGTTGTTTGTTTCTGAAAGGATTAAGTGCCTTTTACACTACCCTTATCTCCTTTAACGTATGATCACTGCTCACCGTTTCTGGCTGCCGTCTTGGGAAGACTAATATTTATCTTAACTCTAAGTATATTGTTCTAAAAGATCGTCTTCCCTGGTCGGAGCCCTAGGATATTATCTGGTATCTTTTTTTCCCCTTATATCACGCTGTGCCGTACCTTCATTGAAGATGTGGGATTCCTATTCCCCTACCCGGAGAAGGGGAGATTTGCCGATATTCAGCAGCTGCCGTTCCAAGACCATATCCTGCGGTTTTTCCCAACGAAATAGTTGCTGGTGATTGGAAAGTTAATGTTATAGTTTTCACCTCTTTGGTCGCTCCTTTGGTAACTCAACACAAAATTATCCTTAAATTAAGCCCCCGTTTAATCGGATCGTGTTTTGTGGGGCCCGTTTAATTTTGGCCTTCTGGTCGTGTGACGCAAAAGCCAAGTATAGGAAGACGGATATTTGTATTCTTTCCCTTAACAAGTGATTTTGATTTTAACGTTTTGGCGGATTGGGGGTATTTAACCGCTACAAATTAACCCTATTAGCACCTGCCCAGCCTTTACACTGGTGGCTGCCAGAGCTCCCCACGCCAAGGTGGTTGAGGTGGTTTCTGGGCATATTTGGAACTGGGTGCAAGAACACGCTCCGTACCAGGAATTCCTGCTATTCTCCCCCTTAAGGAAGGAGGCTTGCCGCTCGCTCAGAATATTTCCAGCTGTTGATAAGATTCTCTACAAGGAACAGAAGTTACTCTTTGGAATTTTTCATGGAAGTTCCCATCCCGCTGATCCAGACGGAAGTCGTTGTTTTCACATTCTAGCAATTCACCTTTTTTGCTGTTTAAAGGAATATAGCGCCCCCCCCCTGCAATTTTAGGATATCAAAGAAAAGCCCGCAATAAGTCAATTTGATAAAAGGCACTTTTTTTTTGAAGTTTTTAAACAGAAATTAGAACGTCTCAATGCTGGAGAAGGAAGTTCCGCAACAGAACCCCAGACATGCGTGTAAATAAATGGATTTTGTGTTAAGCAGTTTAATTTATGCTGATATTTGTTGTTTTTGCCCCATTGGTTTCAGTGCCAGCTGGTGGCTGAACCTGTATGTTTATTTGCTCTTCTGTGCCAGACACAACATACATGAAGGCAGCGCTTTCACGTGTCGCTAACCAGCACAGATAAACGTGTCTCCTGTAAACATGGCGGCTGCCTTATCCATCCAGGTATATCGACAGCCTACCTGCGGGAGACGGAAGCCGCAGGGCGCCCCCTCCAACCCCCTGTAAGTAATGCAGCCGCGGGTCTTTTCACGGAAACGGCGCTAATTGCCCCCCCCCGCAGCACGTCTACAAGCGTCGCGGTGAGACGCCATCTTTTTGGTCACATTTGGCGCATTTTAACGAAGACGCAACATTGTTGAGTTAAACGGCCTGGAGAAGTACGGCTGACAGCACTAAGCTAGAAATGTTGGAGGGGAATAAACTATTTTTGAGAATGAAAAAACCCAGTGCAGAGATCTAATCTATCCTCCTACAAACCCACCTAAAACCGCTGACTTCCCACATTTGCGGTCCGGGTGCGAGCTCGTAGTCGCTCGAGTAATATGAAGAGGATCGCGCTGGGTAGGATATATCTCGTATCTTGGAGGTGATTCCAAGCCAGAGATAACTCATTGATTTCACATGTAAGAGATTTATGTTATAGATTCCATACGATAATGTGACCTCGTACACGCAGTACATCCAACACGCACACACACACACAAACACACACACACACACACACACACACACACACACACACAAAAACACACACACACACACACACAAACACACACACACACAAACACACACACAGATACTGTTTGAGAGGCAACCATGAAAAGATGTCATTTTATTTATCCGTTATTTAAGGTGGAAGTCTCACGGGGGGGAGGAAAACATTTCGACAGGCGTTCTGTACGGTGCCGGCACTGACAAAAAACCCGGTCTGATTTCAGTCCTTTATCTGCAGACCTGGATATTGTCAGATGTGATGTTTTGGGTGACGCTTCCGGCTCAAACTCCGTACTGAGTCGAAATGTTAGAAAAAAAACCCCCCCAATAGTTCAGACTTTCCACGTTTAGGGTCCTGGTGCGAGCTCATAGTCACTCGACTCCGATGATTGGGAAACCGAGTGATACGATGATGATGATGAACTCTCTTCAGGATCCGGCTGAGTAGGGAATATGTCCTCGTATCTTGGAGGCGGCTCCGAAGGGTAACGCTCGTCGATGTTTTGTACGATCGGCCACCACGGTCTTGGAGGTGGCTCAAAAGGGTAAAACTCGTCAATGTCTTGTACGGTCGGCCCCCATGGCCTTGGAACGTTGTGTTCATTTTCCCCGCCGCGTCGGCCGGAATCATGGTCGCCCCTTTCAAAAAGGAGGCTGTCGTAGGAAGGAGGATCCCTGCTCATTGACCAATCAGGTTCTCCTGCAAAGTGTGGAGGGGGGGTGACGTCATCACCCAATGTTACAGGAACCGGATGATATCTGAAGGCTTCTGGGTCCTCCTCAGAGTCGCCGTCCCGACAGCTTTTGCTCATACAGACAGCCAGGCTGTAACACAAACCGATTACTGTGAGTGCGATTATCCGCACAAAGCGAGCTACACAGACTTCAGGGGGTTTGTCTGTGTTGGATGCCGGTTTGCAGGCTGGAACCACAAGTCCTGGGATACAAACTATTACCCCGCAAACCAGTAACAGCATCCCGAGTATCAGGAACTGCACAAACTGCCGGCTTTTCCCGCAGAGGAAGCTGCTATCTGGATCCGTCGGGTCTCCTTCTAATTCCCTCCTTCTCTCTCGTTGGGCAGTAAACTCTGCCATTATTAAACATGCCAGCCCTAACCCGGCAAGTACCGGGCCCGTCACCTTGTAGGCGATACAGCTGTCGGACTGGCATGATGTGAACCCATAGACAGAAAGTAGAGATCCGCCGAATAAGAGCGCCCAGCCAAATACACACAGCGCGAATGTTATTCTGCTGCTTGTGCGAGGGCCAGGAGTGCCGAAGCAAGTGCGCTCCATGATGGCTGAAACGTGTATCTGTCGGGTGTCAGTCAAAGATGTTCAGGTGCAGAGACTTGCGCCTATGTGCCGGGTATTCCGTCACACGAATGAAGGCCTTTTACTCTCTGCCTATTTTGTCTTTTCAAAGTCAATAGAAATCGCGATTTCGCTGCCTGTCGTGGACAGGTAACTGTTATGCTCAGTACTGCTACTGCTCACAATCTGAAACAACCACAGTGTCTGGATGTGCTTTTACAGAACATCACAGTGTTGTGACATCACAGCACTATGACATCACAGTCAGGGCAGGCTGTACCACAGTGCAAGAGCCATAGGGGTGTTCTGTCCTGGTTCCAAATATCCTCAGGGCCAATACACAGCTCCCTCTTTCACCAATGACAGTGTTTTATTTCACATGACCCCCCCTCTCCTTACACGAAGTGGTTTGTTCCAAAGAGACTTTCTGCAGTGTTGAGAAGTAAGGGCTTCTTCTGACATTGCGCATGCTTCACAGAAATACTCGTAGATTAATAGATGACAATGTTGAGGATACTTGGACAGAGTTTACATTTAATAAGACAATTAACCCCTTAAGGACCTGACTGTTTATTTTTGTTACCCTTTGTGACCAAGGATGTTTTGACACTTTGTCGGTGTTCGTGTTTAGCTGTAATTTTCTCCTCTCCCATTTAGTGAACCCACGCAAGTTATATATATGTATGTATATATGTATGTATATGTATATATGTGTGTATATATATATGTATATATGTGTGTATATATATATATATATATATATATATATATATGTGTGTATATATATATTTATTTTTTTTTTGCTTTCAGAACAAGAATTTTTTTTTTCATCTAATTTCCTAATAAAAACAAAACAAATATGAGTAAAGTTTGAAAAAAGCACTTTCTGCTCATTTAAAAAATATTTTACTCATCTACAAAATCTAATGAAAAAAACTGCTAAATAGATTAGGGCTGCAACTAACTATTATTTTCATAATCTATTAGCTGGCCGATTTATTTTTTCGATTAATCGGATAATAAAAATGTAAATTTTTCACTTATTTAAAATAATTTAATAAACAGGATGTTAAAAACGGCAGAATGGAAAAAAAACACTTTGATAAAAATGCATTTCTTGTTTTTATTTCCCAACCTGCCCCCCCCCCAGTTATGCACATCTGAGCCCTGGCTTGCCACACTGCCTCCCAGATATGCCACTCCGCCCTCCCCACATATGCCTTATACCCCCTGATATGCCACTGCGCCCCTTTATAGGCCTCATACCCAAGATATGCCTTATACCCCCTGATATGCCACTCCCCACATATGCTTTATATGTCTTATATGATATGCCACTGTGCCCCCTGATATGCCTTATACCCCCAGATATCCCATAGTGCCCTCATAGATTCACAGGCTCGTTCGCAGCACACTGACATCATACTTTTATAAATAAATACAGGATTAATCTTCACTGCCCCAGGATTTAGATTCCCCTTAGTTTGCCCCCCTTTATCTCTAACTGCACCTTAAGTTTACTTTTAAATTAAATTAACCCTCAGTCCTCAGCATTAAATTTACCCTAAAGACCCCATCAACCATAACTGCGCCTAAATTAATCCTGATGACCCCAACCATACCTGCCCTTAAGTTAACCCTGAAGATCCCATTAATCATAACTGCCCCTAAATTAACCCCCACCTCCCCTAACTTTCAGCAACCCAAATATTAATTTTATGCTGGGCCATGTGGATGCTATAGGAAATGGGCGGGGCCTGGAGAAGGAAGGGGCGGGGGCCAATTGGCAGTGACTGCAGGGAGGGACTGTAAGTAGTAACTGCTGCAGTGAGTCACACTGAAATGGGTTATTTTTATCGATTTATAAAATTAGGGGTTTTTTTCAGCGCAAATGCTCTGAAAAAAACCCTAATTTTATAATCGATAAAAATCGATTCAACTAATCGATAATGAAATTCGTTGGAAATGATTTTCATTATCGATTATTATCGATTAGTTGTTGCAGCCCTAAAATAGATTCTACAATTTGTCTTTCCCCCGCCAGGTCCCTAACCACAAGCTTCCCTCTTTGGCCATCCGAGACGGAGCCTGCAGAGGTGTGCGGGGTTTTCCCATCCTTCTTAAGCCCGGTTTATGTAATGAGAATCCTTTCAGCTACAATGTATCCCGATGAAAACGTCACGTTGTTCTAAACTGACCTAGAAGCTTCGTGCAAGGAAGGCAATTATTCAAATTTCTTTATGCTTTTTCCCCCCTTTTTTTTTTTTGCGTGTAATAAAAATGCATTTGAGCAATTTGATAAATTTTTCTCCGTTTTATATGAGAACTAGAGAATTATGCCGTTAGAGGGGCAGTAACTGTTTTCTCCTTGATTCTAACCCCCCAGTCCTGTATACAGTAACCCCCCCTCCCCACGCTGTATACAGTAAATGCTAGTTGACAAAAACCTGATTTTATCTAATTTTCTTCCAATAAACTCCCTTTATCTGCAGACCTGGGGACGCCATTGCTGTCAGTCATGTGATATTTTGGGTGACTTTCACCGGCTCAGACACCGCACTGAGCTGATGCTTTATGGCGATGCTAATGAAGGGCCATCGAAAAAGCACGCCCTTCGTTACTGAAGCCTGCGAGGAAAGAAGGGCCTGAAACCCTACCAGGCATTGAAATAGTTAATAGAGAAACGGGTTAGTCACAAGATGCTAGAATCAAATGTCCCTTCCAAAAATAGATTTAGCCACCATACCAAAAATACACGAGAGGCAGAAAATTGCACTTGTGGTTTCAATTTTTATTTTCCGCTACATCGGTGACAAAAGAGACTCGTCCAGCTGCTGCTGCGAATGCATCGGGCGCGCCGGGGTGAAGCCTTCAGAATGCCCGTGTCTTACAGGGCTAGAATGTCCGCGGGTCACTAATAAGGGACGGGGGTTTGCCTCGCTGTTCGGGAAACTTTTAAAGGGACTGTAGGCAGCGCCGCGCGGGAACGCACGTTTTAGGTGTTTGTGCCCAGCGAGGCTGCCTGAATCTGGAAGCAGCTGCTAGAGAAATAGCGTTCCGTAGGTAATCGGTGGAGGTATCTAACTTAAAGTTCGCATAACGTCAGCCAAGATCGGTGGCAGCCTGTGGCAGAGCTGGCATTATCTGATCAATTTCCTCAAACACCCCCACCTTTCCGCAGCGTATACGCATTGGTTGTGTTCGGTATGTACACGGTGTACTCTAAGCTTGGTTTACTTGGTGGAAATAATCCTATAGAATGTAGGTTTTTGGGAGAGTTTGGTACAGTTCTTCTCAGACGCTCTCTCATCATGCGTGCAGCGCTCCTCGAGCCCCCCGAATCCTGCAGTGCTCCTCGAGCCCCCCTAATCCTGCAGCGCTTCGAGGTAACACATAGTGAACCGCAAAGGAAGTGTTTGGTGGTTTTACGTTTGGTTTCGTTTCTTCGTCAGTGTTCTAGTTACCCAAACGTTACAGAAAATCATGAGGCGAATCGAGTCCGTAGCGAATGCAGACTTACCGATAACGTTAAAATTGGCCGTATAAAAAAACAAATAAGATTGATGACCCTGTTACAGAAGGAGACGACGACCCTGTTGTGTGCATGCGATCTATTAAAGTTTCATAGAAACAAATTAACAATTTAAATTCTTTTTTTAAAGGGTTTTTTTTTTTAGGATTTTTTTGTGCTTTATTTAAAATAGGCTTTGATGGCTGAAGTTTTTTTTTTTTATAGAAAGAAATATTTATTATTTTATACATTTTTTGTTGTGTAATACAGACCACTGTTTTTTTTTTTTTTATTTGAATTTTTTTTAATACGTGTAACTGGGGGGACACCTATAGAAAAGTACAGGAGAGCAGAGCAAGAAGTCATGATCTAAAAGTAGAGTCAGAGGCTTAGATGGAATGCAAGGAAGTCTTACTTTACCGTGAGGGTGGTAGATAAGTGGAATGGTCTCCCAGCAGAAGTGGTAGAGGGTAATATAGTGAGGGGATGTATACATGCGTGGGATAGATATACGGCTCCTGAAGGTTTGAGTGGGGAAAAAATGGGCAAACTAGATGGGGCCGATCTGCCGGCAGATTCTACGTTTAACTCCCATCTGAAGCTTATGTAACTCCTTGTTTAGTTAATGGGTACCTTCGTCAGCATTGGGTCAGGTGATAGACCCCCCCTTCTAATGGACTTTTTTTTTTTGCGTTAAGCCTTTCTGCCCTTCTGCGCCCTGTTCCTTCTCTAAATATGTGTGTTTTGCCTTTTTTCTGTCGTTTGAGTGGAAGGCAGGGATTCACATAGATTCTAAGGTTATATAATAAAGCAAATGTTTATTGCTCCCCGAAAGCAGGTTCAGTAGACATCTTCTTTACTGGGTCCCTTGCTGGTCCATCGCTGGTGTGGCAGAGCATTCAGGGCCGTAACCGATTTATAGCTCCCACCATCAGTCTCTGGCAACAACTAATCGATAAAATCGATAATGAAAATCGATTGCCAACGAATTTCATTATTGATTAGTTGAGTCTATTTTTATCGATTATAAAATGAGGGTTTTTTCAGAGCAAATGCACTGAAAAATACCCTGCGTCTTATAATCCGGTTCATTCAGTGACTCACAGCAGCTCCTGCAGTCACTCTGATGTTTGGCTCCGCCCCCTTTTCTCCCTGTGCCGATTGGCCCCGCCCATTTCCTATAGCATCCACAACTCCACATGGCTAATGTTATGGTTAATGGGGTGATTAGGTTTAATTTAGGGACAGTTATGGTTGATGGGGTGTAGAGGGTTAATTTAGGTGCAGTTATGGTTGATGGGGTCTTCAGGGTTAATTTAATGCTGAGGACTGAGGGTTAATTTAATAAAGTTAAGGTGCAGTTAGAGGTAAAGGGGGGGCAAACTAAGGGGAATCTAAATCCTGGGGGCAGTGAAGATTAACCCTGTATTTATTTATAAAAGTATTGTCGGTGTGCTGTGAACGGGTCTGTGAATCTGAGGGCACTATGGGGTATCAGGGGGTATAAGGCATATAGGGTATATAAAGACATGTGCGGGGGGCAGAGTGGCATATCTGGGGGTATGTGACATCTGGGAGGTAGTGTGGCAAGCCTGGGCTGAGATGTGCATAACTGGGGGGGGGGGGTAGGTTAGGAAATAAAAACATGAAATACATTGTTTTTAACATTGTTATTTTTAAAGAAATGAAAAATGTTCATTTATTTTTTTATCTGATTAATCGAAAAAATAATCGGCCAACTAATCGATTAAATAATAGTTGCAGCCCTACTGGCAACGTGGTGGTCCGGCGGGCTAGCGATCTGGGACTCTGGCAGATGTGCCAAAGAAGTACAGATCGCCGTTCTCTGCCTAGTGTGTAAATACTACAATACCCAGGTCCCCGTCGATGGCCCAATAGAATAACCAGGTTCTGTTTGGATTGTAAGCTCCTGGGAGCAGATCCCCTTTCTCTTATGACCTGTGCATTTGCTGCTTGTCACGCTCTTGTATGTAGGCTTTACCTCTGCCACCTTAGGGCTTTTGTAAATGACTTAATCTTTATATTTTGCGTGATTACACCCAAATTCCGCAGTTATAACGGGGAGATTGGGGAGATGGATGGTTAAACGGGCGCAGACAGCTTTTTCGCCACAGTTAGACAAGAAAATGACTCGGCCACGCTAATAATCCCACGGCATCTCAGCGGAACGCTTCAAACGGCTCGCGGGAAATGCATAAAATTGACAGCTGTCTGATAACAACTGAGTTTAACACAAAAAAAAGTATGAAATGGGCACATTGTGGCAGCACCTCCATAGTTGCCCTATGACTCCCCTGTAGTTCTTGCCATCAGCTCGTGGATTGGGTTTAATTTATTTATTCGCACGCAGATATTTTTTGCCGCAATAAGATTCTGAAAAGTTCTTATCCGGGTTATAACGGGAAGTCGCAGCTTCATACTCGGCTCGTGCGCTCGGCTCATGCGGGATTCTGGATTCTGCGCCAATGACTTTAATTCCACTACGGGACAAAGCAAGCGCCCAGCGGAGGGGAAGAGAAGCATCGCTCGCGCATGCTGTGTATGGACATTCAACAAATGACTTAATATTTGACATTGATAGCGTTTAACCCAAAAAACAATCAAACAATAAAGGTCACGGCGAACCACATCTAAAACTGCATTTTGTTTTTATTTTTCACAATCAATGATCACCTCTTAATCTTCCTGTCCGGGAAAAAAAACCAATATATAAAACTTGCGTGGGTTCACTAAATGGGCGAGGAGAAAATTACAGCTAAACACGAACACCGCCAAAGTGTCAAAACATCCTTGGTCACAAAGGGTTACAAAAAAAATGGTCTTTAGGGGTTAATTGTCTGTCTTTTATTAAGTGTAAACAGGGTTTCTTCTCCTGTCCAAGTATCCTCAACGTTGTCATCTATTAACCCTGCAGAAAGTCTCTTTGGAACAAACCACTTCGTGTAAGGAGAGGGGGGGTCATGTGGAATAAAACATTTGTGAAAGAGGCAGCTGTGTATTGGCCCTGAGGATATTTGGAAGCAGGACAGAACACCCCTATGGCCCTTGCACTGTGGTACAGCCTGCCCTGACTGTGATGTCATAGTGCTGTGATGTCATAGTGCTGTGATGTTCTGTAAAAGCACATCCAGACACTGTGGTTGTTTCAGATTGTGAGCAGTAGCAGTACTGAGCATAACAGTTACCTGTCCACGACAGGCAGCGAAATCGCGATTTCTATTGACTCTGAAAAGACAAAATAGGCAGAGAGTAAAAGGCCTTCATTCGTGTGACGGAATACCCGGCACATAGGCACAAGTCTCTGCACCTGAACATCTTTGACTGGCACCCGACAGGTACACGTTTCAGCCATCATGGAGCGCACTTGCTTCGGCACTCCTGGCCCTCGCACAAGCAGCAGAATAACATTCGCGCTGTGTGTATTTGGCTGGGCGCTCTTATTCGGCGGATCTCTACTTTCTGTCTATGGGTTTGCGACATGCCAGTCCGGCAGCTGTATCACCTACAAGGTGACGGGCCCGGTACTTGCCGGGTTAGGGCTGGCATGTTTAATAATGGCAGAGTTTACTGCCCAACGAGAGAGAAGGAGGGAATTGGAAGGAGACCCGACGGATCCAGATAGCAGCTTCCTCTGCGGGAAAAGCCGGCAGCTTGCGCAGTTCCTGATACTCGGGATGCTGTTACTGGTTTGCGGGGTAATAGTTTGTATCCCAGGACTTGTGGTTCCAGCCTGCAAACCGGCATCCAACACAGACAAACCCCCTAAACTCTGTGCAGCTCGCTTAGTGCAGGTAATCGCAGTCGCACTCGGCTTGTGTTACTGGCTGGCTGTCTGTGTGATCAGAAGCCGTGGTTGTTCAGCGAGCAGGGAGTCTCCTTCCTACGACAGCATCGATTTGGAAAGGGGCGACCATGATTCCGGCGGGGAAAATGAACACGACGTTCCATGGCTGCGCGGGACGACCGTACAAAACATCAACGAGTGTTACCCTTCGGAGCCGCCTCCAACATGCGAGGACATAAACCCTACTGAGCCGGATCCTGAAGAGAGTTCATCATCATCATCATCATCATCATCATCATCATCACCGTATCACTCGGTTTCCCAATCATCGGAGTCGAGTGACTATGAGCTCGCACCAGGACCCTAAACGTGGAAAGTCTGAACTATTGGGGGGGGTTTTTTTTCTAACATTTCGACTCAGTACAGAGTTTGAGCCGGAAGCGTCACCCAAAACATCACATCTGACGATATCCAGGTCTGCAGATAAAGGACTGAAATCAGACAGGGTTTTTTGTCAGTGCCGGCACCGTACATGACGCCTGTCGAAATGTTTTTTTCCCCCCCATGAGACTTCCACCTTAAATAACGGATAAATAAAATGACATCTTTTCATGGTTGCCCCTCAAACAGTATCTGTGTGTGTGTGTGTGTGTGTGTGTGTGTGTTAGTGTGCGTGTTTGTGTGCGTGTTGGATGTACCGCGTGTACGAGGTCACATTATCGTATGGAATCTATAACATAAATCCCTTACATGTGAAATCAATGAGTTATCTCTGGCTTGGAATCACCTCCAAGATACGAGATATATCCTACCCAGCGCGATCCTCTTCATATTACTCGAGCGACTACGAGCTCGCACCTGGAGCCGTCTGTCTCATAAAAACTGAATATGGATGGGCGTCCGTCGCTAAGCAGTGCGTTTCAAATATATTAAAGTTCCGTAATATACCGTATTCGCACAGAACATTTTGTGGGGTCGGAAACCCTCACCGTCTCTGTTATTAGTGTTTCTGGGCAGCGGGGTCTATTCGCTACGGTATGAAGTCCCCGTCCCCAGCGAGCTTCTGCTGCGAGAAACGCTTGGCCGGCCCTGAGTAATGTATAGTTTAGATCAGTCTCCTTACATATTGAGTTATACATTATACAGGTCAGCCTTTCTTGCTGGAGAACTTACCAACATTTGTAATTCTTAATGAATAGTGAAAACCGCAACTCCCCATTAAGTGAATAAAGCCCGTTCTGAAGTGTTGGTTGGAGCTGTGATGGTTCTACGAAGCTCTGCTAAAGATGAATCCGTTTATTGGCCCTCCGTGGTGTACGTTCTAAAGACGCTCTCCAGTGTGTCTATCCTTTGGGGGTCTCCAGGACTGTTGCTTTATTGCATCACTTTTTTTTATAAACTGATTATTTTTTTTTAGATATTGCTGCAAAGCAAGGATTTCTTTATTTAAAGAATAATAGTATTTGACTGACGCAGAAATCGAAAAATCAGCCACCGTAACCTCCTGTTTCTAGCGATTCTGTGGTTATTCCTCCCCGTTAAGATACCTCCTGTCAAGTTACTGGTTGATGATTGGTTCAGGCAGCCTTCGTAGAATTATAGAAAAAGCAGAAAGTAAACTATCGGCAGGTTGTAAACAGTTTCCATGATGGCCTCTGTGTGCAGGTTGCCCTTTGAGATGGGAGCAAATGCGTCGGCCATATTGGAACGCTAGGAAACGGGCCATTAAATATACTTTTTTACCATTAGCTGTAAATTAAGGGATAAGGATGCTAACTTATATTATCTGACCTAAGATTTGCATGCGCAGGTCAGTCTCCACGTAATTCGTGTAGTGTTGAATTTAACTCTTTTATAGCATTTTTAGTTCCGTCCGACGCACAAACCCTTCCTTTTTTTTTTTTTTTAAGCATGTATGATTTCCCTCATTCCTACGTTTTGCCAGGAATGAGTTAAGTCACGTGTAATCTTCAGACGGCTGCATATCAGCCGTTTGTATGATTCTCGCTCTGTTATCTGACTCCCGATCTACTAAACCCCCCGACTCCTTATCATACTGCCTGTGAGAACAATTGAATGGCTCAGTCTTAATCACCCAGTGTGACTAATGAAAGTCTTTGGTATGGTCTATAGTGCGCTGGAGGGGGGTGCTGTAACTGTGTAGAGTGTGCGGGGGGGGCGCTCAAGGACGTCCCCTTTTAAGTAAAAAGCACATGTAATGTTGGTTGGCCGAGGATATGATGATGGGGCCGGGATGTGCTCTTGTATGGTAAGCAGGCAGCTGTGTCCGCCGGAGGGGCAGCCGCTCGGGTGTTTATAGCCCCTCCGTGTGTTTATAGCCCCTCCGTGTGTTTATAGCCCCTCCGTGTGTTTATAGCCCCTCCGTGTGTTTATAGCCCCTCCGTGTGTTTATAGCCCCTCCGTGTGTTGCCGTGTAGCTGTGGGCGGATTATCTGATGCGGTTTGGTGTCTGAGAGGAAGGAAGGGGTGTTTTTTGTTTTTTTGCGGGCAGCCTGCGATGTGCTGCCGACTCACCAACACGAGAGAGAACCCAACGCCTTCATCTACTGCCACACAGAAAATCCCAGGAGCCACTGGGGCCGTTTCAGGGGCCACAGACGGGAGCCTCCATGGTGCTTTGGATTTCGGTGATGTTTAGGGGCCACGGGCCCCTGCGTTGTAGGGCTTGTGTAGCCCTGCGGGGGTTTCATTTGCCCCTCTCCGTAGTCTTCTATGTGCTGGCATGCAGGGTTCAGTAAATAAATAAAACCGGCATGTAAATCTAATCATCTTTATTTAATAATGAAAAGGGACTCGGATGTCTTGTGGAATACTCGTGTAAATGTGTATCTTTGTGTCAATGGTATAATTGTGTTATTTAGCGCCTTCTTGTGTGTGCACCTTGTGGTATATTATATAAAGTTTCCTAAGAAACTTTTATTTCACTTAAGGTGGTAGCTAAGTAGAACAGCCTCCCAGCAGAAGTGGTAGAGGGTAATACAGTGAGGGGTTTAACATGCATGGGATAGACATACGGCTCGAGACCAACGACTGATTAAGGTTTGAGTCTTTACAGCAGCAGTAACGGGCGACTAGGCGGGGGCCGATCTGCCGGCAGATTTTGTTTCTATGAACAGCCATATTAATTGGATACTTTTTTTTTTTATTTATTTTTTTTGAATTATTGCATAACAATAAGTGTCCGGCATCCTGGGGGAGGGGGGTGTCGAGCATCTGGGGTCTGAATACACAAGGTTTAGGGGTTAAATCTGTGCCCTCCGTGGGCTGTTGGGTGCTGTCCTGCCGTGTTACCGGTTTGTCTCCCCAGTCTATATTCTGTCTTTTAAAGTGGGCAGTTGAAACCGGAGAGGTGGAGGGTGGCCCTCGAGCGACTTCCCCCGCAGAAGGTTTATTGCATATTTATTTTGCGGATGAATCACATGAGACGACATCGAGACTCCTGGCAGGCTGTAAAAAGGTCCTCGTGTAGATTGTGGTCACGGATCTGTTTTCTGACCAATGAATCATTGTGAGAGCGTCCGAGCCAGCTGATCACATTCCTGGTTATATTACTGTATACAGCGCTGGGGGGGGGTTATATTACTGTATACAGCGCTGGGGGTTATATTACTGTATACAGCGCTAGGGGGGGGTTATATTACTGTATACAGCGCTGGGGGTTATATTACTGTATACAGCGCTGGGGGGGTTATATTACTGTATACAGCGCTGGGGGGTTATATTACTGTATACAGCGCTGGGGGGTATATTACTGTATACAGCACTGGGGGGGGTTATATTACTGTATACAGCGCTGGGGGGTTATATTACTGTATACAGCGCTGGGGGGGTTATATTACTGTATACAGCGCTGGGGGGGTTATATTACTGTATACAGCGCTGGGGGGTTATATTACTGTATACAGTGTTGGGGGTTATATTACTGTATACAGCGCTGGGGGGTTATATTACTGTATACAGCGCTGGGGGTTATATTACTGTATACAGTGCTGGGGGTTATATTACTGTATACAGCGCTGGGGGGGTTATATTACTGTATATAGCGCTGGGGGAGGGTTATATTTCTGTATACAGCGCTGGGGGTTATATTACTGTATATAGCGCTGGGGGAGGGTTATATTTCTGTATACAGCGCTGGGGGTTATATTACTGTATACAGCGCTGGGGGGTTATATTACTGTATACAGCGCTGGGGGTTATATTACTGTATACAGCGCTGGGGGTTATATTACTGTATATAGCGCTGGGGGGAGGGTTATATTTCTGTATACGGCGCTGGGGGGGTTGTATATCTGTGTACGGCGCTGGGGGTTAAGCTGTAGGAGATTTTTTCTTTTTGTATATGTGCTTTTGGGCGGCAGTTTGCGGTATCCGCTGCTCCAGTTAAATGAGGTAAGATTTGTTTAGGTGAATCTGATTAGTGGCTGTCGGGTAATGAGCGGTGACTTGGCATTAGTGAAAGTGTCGCCGTTTCTGCTCGTGTAGCGAGGTTTCTGAGTAGCCGTGGGGTATTTCCTCGGCGAGGGGGGTAAGTGAGGATAAAGGTTGTACGAGGACCCTCGGGCGTTTGTCTCGTATGGCAAAAGGTGCGGCTCCCCAGCTGTCAATACACGTCGGATACCGTCCGGATACCAGCCGCACATACTCCGCATTCCTCGCGCCGCGGAGGCACGGGGCCCCGATACCGATCTATAATCCGCCGGCCGCAGACCCACAGAGGGTTTGAGCCGATTTATTAATAATGTTCCGTCCATAGCTTCCTATATCATGTGATGCGTTCCAGGCCGTATCTATAAACCTCGTCCCGTGGGCTGACTCTCTCCTGCTCTACAATACCTTTGCACCTACTGATCTACGTTTCTCCTGTGTAGGGGTTAAAATAAGTTTGTGGCCGGTTCTGTATTGATGTGATATGATGTCCCGCAGACAGAGATGTGTAACTCTGGGCCGGTTTTAGTGTGCGCACTTACCCTACACGTTCTACCTCTAGGAATGTTGGCACGTGTTACAATTTAATTTATAAAGTCATTTCCTGCTGTTTCACAACATATTATGGAAGACGGCTTTGTGTATACCATGGGAGCCGCTGTCCTGGTGTATTAGGATCTGCTTCCACTGGAGGTCTGTTCCTGGTACCTACTACACTTCCTGTGGACTTCTGTTTGAAGGCTGGAAAGGTAGTTACCCTACCTTTCCAGCCTTCAAAAAGAAGTTGGGGGCTGGGGGCATTTACACAATGCTTCATGCGGGGCTGCAGTGGTTTAAATGCCCCGCAGTGGCAGGCTGTGTGTTGGGCGGGGTTAGCCCTAGACAGCCTTTAGTGGGATGGATGTTGAGAGGAAGCGGGCGGGGAATGGGCGTGGCAAACCGTATTCCCCCGGGAAATGGCTTTGTGAAACGAGGCTTCCCCCTGAGGGTTCCCAGGTAGAGGGGGCTTTAGCGTATGCGTGCTGCAGTAACCTGCTTAATTTAGGAAATACTTATTAAACTCTGATTTTAACCCTAAATTAGCTGCGGCCCCCACGTTTTCCGCATCGTTCTCTTCCTCTCCTCCATCGCTTTTTATCTCCCTCCTGTATTTTAATTACAGATTATTAGTAACTGGCATTCTCCTGGAGGACAACAGCAATGGATTTAAGTGGCTCTGCCATCAAATATAACTGGCGAGTGTCTCCATGCTGTGACCCTCGTCTTCCTTTGGGCACGGGGTGGGGGGCTCTTAATGTAAATATCCTGTTTCCTGAATCTCTTCTTCAAGGCGTAGCATCGTCTTGGCTGAAGGGATGGGAAACATTAACGTGTCCAACTGCCGAGGTCGGCGTCATGCTGTATATTATAGATACTTGGTATTCGGTATGTAATAAAAAGTTTAAAACAAACTTTTTTATTCTCTCTCTGCAGGTTGTTCGCACAGAAAAGAACAGTTTAAACAACCGCTTCCTGCCCTGGAACGAGATAGAAACAGAAGCCGTTCTTTCTATAGACGACGATGCCCACCTCCGCCACGACGAAATCATGTTCGGCTTCCGGTCAGTACTTTACAGCGCGATATGGAGAACAGCGGTTTAATTGTCGACGTGTAACATGTCTTAATTACAGCTGTCAGCAGGTTCATTGGAGCTGATTATTCCTCCCCAATAAGTCTCTTGCTTAAGGTGCTGATTATTGTAAAAGCTGGCTCTGCCACGGGCTGATACCCATCTCCAAAATTACTACACCAATTGGCAAAAAAAAAAGTAATTAATGAATTGCTATAATGATATTGGTTCCCTTTAAACCTCATATTGGTCTGCTATATACCCTTTTTACTCGATTGACTCGCTGTTCTTACTTCCCCGTGGTGGTATTTATATGCTGTCGATGTGGTCGGTGCATGCGCGGACAAGTCCGATGCTGTTGCCAAATATTATCCGATGCTTGGCGGCATATCCACCTTTGTAAGAGACTTTTGATGTAACCAAATTCTGAAGGTTTGACAAACGTTTCCTGCATCCAACCAAACGCCGAAGCTCAGTGGGTAGCTGTACATCCAGCGCAGGCATATTAATCAACTGACTGAGCGAATTAAGATATCTGTATTCTGTACTAATGCCTGGGACCACTGCCCCGCCCCCCAGTCACTGCCATGTCTTCCGGAGATGTCCTGATGCCACCTCGCCCTCTCCTGGGCGCCACAGGAAGTGCAGCTGTATAAAAATATTACCCTTGGAGTGACAATGTTTTCATTGTCTGTATGATTACCAGAAAGTGTAATCGGGGACAATCACTTAGCGGCTGCCAGAACAGTGTGGGAAATGTACACATACCTTGGATGTTGTAAAGCTCGTCCCGTGCCAGAGCCGCAGGCTGCCCTTTTTTTATAAAATAAAAGCTGTATTGTTTTGCTGGGAAGGATCTCTGTGATTCGCTCATAACCATACCGGGCAGCCCCGTCCTTATGCGCAATGCTTCGGGATCCGCTCTCCTTATACCCTTCACCCTCTCGCAGGATCCAGGCGGAACTTAATCCCCCTGTAGACTCTCTTTGCTGTGCGCCTGAATCGCTCAAAGGTGCATATATTTAACAATTCATGTTTTTGGTAGGAATATGCGGCTGGATCTTTATTCACACAATTAGCTGTGTATGACGTGAAGCAAGCTTGGATTTAATCCTATCCAAATGTTTGGGGAAGGGGGGGCTTCATAGATTCAAGCATGCCCAGATTAATTATATATATATGTATATATTTTGGGGGTATTTAGGTTAACAGGAAGAGGCTATTAACAAAAGGTGGCAGAACTAGCATTATGCATTGAGTTTCCTTGCTTTTTGGCCCCATGGTTGGCTGCCGCAGCGTCACCAAGCATGAGTAACTACTTGTGGGCCTTATGACGGTGTAATCACCGACTACATACTCTGCACTTATAAAAAATAATAATAATAATTAGGGCTGCAACTAACGATTATTTTAATAATCGATTAGTTGGCCGATTATTTTGTCGATTAATCGGATAAAAAAATACATTATTTTAAATTGAAGAAAAATTGCAATAAAAAACGTACAATTTACACTTTCATCTCTTTATTGCAATGGCCTCTCTCTATTCACCTTCTTATTTTACTGACATAATAATAAAAGCTACAAGAACCCAAACACAGTGTTTCTCAAACTAGGTTTTAATACAAAGTTATTAGTAAATATTAATTCATATGTTAACTATTTTTCATATTTAATAAAAACTGAGAAAAAAGCCTTGTTTAAATTTTTTTATTTACCAAACTGCCCCCAGTTATGCACATCTGACCCCCAGCTTGCCACTCTGCCCCCATATATGCCTTATACCTCTTATATGCCAGATTCCACTGTGCCCCCTGATATGCCACTGTGCCCCTGATATGCCACTGTGCCCCCTGATATGCCTTCTACTCCTTATATGCCAGTGATATGCAACTGAGCCCCCTGATAAACCTTTTACCCCCAGATATGTTTATGCCTCCCTGATATGCCTAATATCCATATGCCTTATACCCCCTATATGCCCTAAAAATTCATAATACCCCCCATACACCACTATAACTCACCCATACACCACTCTGGCTCCTCCCCCTCCCATACACCACTCTGGCTCCTCCCCCGCCCATACATCACTTTGGCTCCTCCCCTCCCATACATCACTTTGCCTCCTCCCCCTCCCATATACCACTCTGCCTCCTCCCCTCCCATACATCACTTTGGCTCCTCCCCCTCCCATACATCACTTTGCCTCCTCCCCCCTCCCATACTCCACTCTGCCTCCTGTGAACCTCCGTTTCTGACAAGACACCAGGGAGCCGGGTAGAGAGGCAGAGTGGCGTATGAGAAGGGGAGGAGCCATAGTGGTGTATTGGAGGGTGGCTCCCATACACCCCTCTGACTCCTCCCCCCTTCCATACACCGCTCTGCCTCTCTACTCGGCTCCGTTACTGAAGGCACTTTCACTGCAGCTTCATAGAAGCCTCAGCGTAAGTGAAGGGCAGTAACGGAGTCTGTCTGTGCGATGCAGAGAGGATGATTCTCTGTCAGCCGGTGGGGGTCTGCATCGCACAGACAGACTCCGTTACTCACCTTCACTTACACTGAGGCTTCTATGAAGCTGCAGTGAAAGTGCCTGTCAGCAACGGTGCCGGGTAGAGAGGCAGAGCGGTGTATGGGAGGGGGGAGGAGGCAGATGGGAGGGGGAGAGAGACGGAAGTGAGAGACCGGCCGACAGTGAGGGGAATCCAGGTCTCCTGCAGCGTCGCGGGGGATCTGGATTCCGGTGTTATAATCCGATCTCTGTTTGAGATCGGATTATATAAGGAGAGGAGTTTTTCAGAGCATTTGCTCTGAAAAAAACCTCTCTTTATAATCGATAAAAATCGATCCGATTAATCGATGATGAAATTCGTTGCCAACGATTTTCATTATCGATTATTATCGATTTTATCGATTAGTTGTTTCAGCCCTAATAATAATTGGTGACCATAATTACGGGGAGACCTCGAGGAAGAGGAATTCCCTTTGAATGTTACAGGGGTACTGCTGCCGTTGCAGGTTATATATGATGTATGATATATGATGATCTTTATGTACGTATCATTATCAGCAAGCAGTCTGCGCATATTTCCTGGGAAGAAGTGAATTCCCTAGACGATGACGAGAATGTTTGGCCTGGGGCTTTATCTACTTACTGGCATGCTTTATAAACCACACATTTTTTAAGCTCAAACATAACATTCCTCGTCGGCGTCACGCCATACATCCCTCCGTGCTGTGATTAAAGGGAAGATCTCCAGTGCCATTTACCCTTCTTACTATTTATTTAAAACCTTCATGAAACCTAAATTTACAGCCCTCCCCCTTTTAATAGTGAATATTAATAAATTAAATGGTATACTCATGTCTCGATAACTTGAGTATTCAAAAGGGAGGAATAACTGCGAGTTGAGATGACCGTGCCTGATACATAACACCGTTGCATGTGTAGGATTTGGGAAAGGTGTCGGGCGTTTAAAGTTTAGCAAGCTTTGTCATGCTTTTATGTATTAAGCACAGACAATAAAACTGTTGAAGGCATGAGCTGTCTGTGCCTGGCAACGTAGGCCTGCAGCAACAACTCCTAAAGCCATCGCCTGGACACGTCAGGCGGTCTGCCCGTTGGGTCGTACGGGGAAGCTGAAACCGTGTCCATGGACGTCAGAGAGCCGACCGTTTTATATAATCCCACACAGACTGCGGGTGGGCCGCGGGGGCGTCTCGCGGACTCTATTTTTGTTTTGGTGCCACGGGGTGCAGCCTGCGATCCCCCTGCGTGCCGCTCAGCAGCTTATTGTAATTACGAGCCGGCGGCTAATGACCCGCTAGCGGGATCGTGGCCGGAATCTCTATAAAGTA
Organism: Spea bombifrons; assembly: GCF_027358695.1. Lineage (NCBI taxonomy): Eukaryota > Metazoa > Chordata > Amphibia > Anura > Pelobatidae > Spea > Spea bombifrons. The sequence continues at coordinate 117,563,008 of NC_071089.1, read as the reverse complement.
ACTTCGTTAATGATGTTCTAAACGGAACTCTGTGTTCATTTAAATAACGAGGCTCTGCGTGTGCTTTCTCGGCAAGCCTTAAGTAGCTGCACATATTTTTTTCTGCGTATTATGTAAATTTGTATAACGCCAAATCTTCAACATTTACTTAAAAAAACAAAAAAAAAAACTTGTGCGACTGGCGATTTGTGCCTTGGTTAAAAATATGAACCAAAAAAGAAAATGACGTAAAATTCTTGTTCATAGTTTTTTGTTTTTTTTTGTAAAGGAATGCTTAATTATCACGTGACACAAGCATGCAATGGTTGTTGCCATAGAAACAAGAAAAAAATAATAAAATGATAGCTCCGGTAAGGGGAATTTGCTTAACGTGTAAGAGAGCTCTGTTTTCCTTTGGTTTCCGTAAACATGGCAGCCGAGCGGCCCCAGTATCCGGATGTCGGCGCGCGTCTCTCCCCGCGGGGCAATTAGTTGTAGCGAGGAAGCTGAGATCCTGGATCGTTACAGCACCGACCTCCCTCGACGAGGGCCCATGCGCGGCTAAATCCCTCGCTTCCTGGGTTTCTAATAGGAGAGACAGACCAAGGAATTGTATCCGTCGGGAACACTGGAATTTGTCGGGGTGAAAAAAACAAAACGCATGGTAAATCACTGCACCGCTACGGCCGTTTAGGGGAAGGAGTTCCTCGAAGGCTGGAGAGCCACTTACTCTTTCAGCCCTGGTCACCCTTCATTGGGGGCAGACAGTAACAGGATTTTGATACCCTTAGGGGGGATCACAAGCTTAAACAGCGAGGCGTTCTCCGCACAACGGACAATAAAGTTCTGGAATTCTGTGATACTTTCTAGAACACCTGGGCGAGGAACGTATACAATTACTGGTAAGATTTACGGTGTAAACGACGGCTGGACGAGAAATCCGGGCCAGAGAAATGTTTTCTGTTTCTGGGCAAGGTTGGCAGGAGTGTCGCAGGGTGTCTTGTCTGTCATCTTTGTGATCATTGGAATTGGGGGATACTTTGGAAAGGGGGGGGTCGTCTATTTTCTTATGTAACTACGGGTAGCGGAAATTGTTCTTTTCCAATGCATTACGCAATGTATTTGATAAAATGTGTCGGAATCAGGAAGAACCGTTTTTATATTAATTGTAAAAGATGTTTGTTTCCGTGAAGGTATCTTGGTGAATTTGGGGCGATTCTGGGTTTTGTATCTATATGTATCTCTCCGGAACATAGCAAGCTGTTGACGTCGGAACACCCGTCGGGGCGATCAGCCTGGGGCAAAGCATTTTCTGCAGCTTGATGACCGGTACTTTCCTTTAAACAGGGTCTGGCGAGAGGCAAGAGACCGAATCGTTGGGTTTCCCGGCAGGTACCACGCGTGGGACATCCCTCATCAGTCCTGGCTATACAACTCCAACTATTCCTGTGAGCTGTCCATGGTACTAACCGGCGCTGCTTTCTTTCACAAGGTAACCCCCGGCTGTGTATATTTTAAATATTTTGGTGCAAAAACACGTTAAATCTGGCAACTCTCGTTTGCCTGCCGCACGCGTTAAATGTTGATTATTTGGGGTGAATTGGGTGCATTTTCACAGGGCGGTGTCATTCCTGCTCTCGTTATTTGATCCATACCTGGCAGTGGGTTTTGGTGGAACATGATACTACAATGTAAAGTTCAAACGTTTTTTATGTTTTGTCTCCCCCCCCCCACCAAAGTACTACGCCTACTTGTATTCCTATGTGATGCCGCAAGCAATCCGGGATATGGTGGATGAGTACATCAACTGTGAGGACATCGCCATGAACTTCCTGGTCTCGCACATCACCAGAAAGCCCCCCATTAAGGTAGGTAGGCGGCTAGGAGGGGCGCAAGCAGGTTCGGCTTCGCTTACTGCAAGAAGAGCTGTAACGATTGCTTGCCGTTAACAGGCTGTCTGCCGCAGCGAGCGCGGCGATGGTTACAAAGTCTTTAAATACTTAGCAATTGACTCAAACTGTAGATGCTGGGCATGAGTCCAAATCTTTCTTGCTTGGCAGGTCTTGATACTTTCTGGAAGTGGTGTTTATATTCCCACATTACTCCAGGTGCTTATTGAGCCCTTTTAAGCTTAAAAAAGACCCAGCAGGCCGTTCTTTCGGAAATCACAGTATCCGTGATGCTCACAAATAACCACGTATGAGTTTTTCTGGTTCTCTACAGTTGAGCGGCACTGCGGATGGCATAAAACCTCTATTTTCAGGCAAATTCCTGCCTGTAAATGGACGATCCCCTCTGGAAGTGGCTTTATCACACTAGACCGAAGGGTGGACGCCCTGATTTTGTACTTCTGGTTTCTAAGAGAACATTTTGTAGGGAATTCAATGAGGACTCAACCCAGTCCTCTACGCAACGCGTATGAGAACCACTATAGTGTAACAAAGAACCCCCGCTCAGCCAGCTTTCCAGGCCTTAGGGTCATCACCACAAAGACAATATCTCCAGTTTGATCTCTGCTATCTCCGGTCTTCTCTATGGCTTGTCCATCGACAGCAGTTTTCACAAGAGGGCTTAGCAGGGATCTTGATAAAAAATGACAAATATATACAAAATAGCAAATTCACCGGACGGTCATTGATTGGTTAATAGTTTGCGTTGGCATTCTGAAGTTACTGTATCTGACCTTACAGCTGATATAACGGATGATGCGTTTCCACAGATAACGGAGAACGGATTATTCACATAACAGATGAACGATTTCCTCTCAGGGGAACTGATGTCTTTTTTTCTAGATAATACAATATATTGTTGATTTCAAACCCCCCCCTTTTTTTTTTTTATTCTTTTATTAATTTTTTTATTTTTTCTTAAACTTCGGCTTGCTCGGGTCTTTAAAAGAACTTAGCGTTATTGGTTATCGTAGCGTTCCGTCCTGAATCGCGCCGATCAAAGCGTGGCGTACAACATTCTAAATGTTTTTTGTTTTGTTTTCCTGCAGGTCACCTCTCGATGGACGTTCCGCTGTCCGGGTTGCCCGCAAGCGCTGTCTCACGACGACTCCCACTTCCACGAGCGGCACAAATGCATCAACTTCTTCGTAAAGGTCTACGGATACATGCCTTTACTGTACACGCAATTCCGAGTAGACTCGGTCCTCTTTAAGACTCGGCTTCCCCACGACAAGACAAAATGTTTCAAGTTCATCTGACGCTGTTCAGTTGGAAGCCATACAGAGATGTTTTTTGTTTTTTTATGGCCTTTCCTGGATGTCCTCTCAAGTGTTCTCTCTCCAGTCTTAAACACTAAATAAAACTTTAAACTGTTGAAGAATTATAACACTAGAACATCTTAGTATATTATGTACGCTGATGAAACGGAAGACATCGGTCAAATTTTTTTTGTATATTGGACAACAAAAATCAATTTTATTATAATTTTTTTTTAAATTTGCAACGCGAAACTTTAAATCTGCTTGGTGGAACGTCTCTTCTTTTGGGTAACTGTAGGTACTCTGTTCGGAAAGCTGTGTGCATGCGGTGTTAAGGTCCTTAGAAGCGAAACCCAAACCCGCAGGACGCTGCGTCAACCTCCTAATCTAGATGACTTAGAAGATAGATCTTTCTCCTGAGCTTCGTGGAAGAATAACACGTAATGTCGACTAACCTGGTTCAGCACATATGTTATGTGTGATTTTCGTACCGCCTGCTGAAGAAGGAAGCATTCACTGTATGTTACTTTTTTTTTTTTTTTGTCTCCGGCACGAGAGCGAATGTCGGGGGAATTCTCCGGTACCGTTGCAACGCACAAAAACTGCCATTTTAGCTACAAAATTCTTGTTCGATGTCTTTGTCCGGTTTCTTACCCGGTAGTTTATTCTCCCAAATTAATTGTGACACAAATTCTTTTTTTTTTTTTTTTTTTTTTTAAAAAAAAAGCACAGAATCACAGAAAATTATTTGTACCTTTAATAAATTGTTGAACAGGTCAAGAGATGCAGGGTGTATGTTTAGCATCGTTTCGGACCGGTGTTCGGGGTCGCAAAGTGGTTTACAAAGAGGTGACGCTCTAAGCATTCGATACGGCTGGGGATGCGTTTTGGAGTTTACCAAACCCAGTATTTACTGATAATTAATACAAAAGTCGAGGTGAATATGGAAATTGAATCTGATTGGGCACATGAGTGTAAGACCCCAGAGGGTTAATTGTGTAGCCATACCTGTGGATTTTTTTTTTATTTTTTTTTAGCTGATAAATTTGAATTTTCTTTTCCTGGCTAGACATGAAATCAACAAACTCTGACCCTATTCATTAATTCCTTTCCACATGGTCAGCTTTGTGCTAAATTCACCGAGCCATGTGGGGGAAAAAATTTGTGAGCCTCAAGTTTCCCATTACTCTCAGCCAGAGAAAGGCCAAACAAAGCCTAATCTTAAACATGGGCTGAGGGGAGGAAACAAAAGGACCCTTATTATGTTTGGCACCCAGGGATCAGAACGTTCTTCTCCCCCCTCGCTGATTCTCCCGGGGGTTGTATGTGTAGGTAACCCACTATGGGCCGTGGACAGAAAGTGTTATGCTGCACCTTAAAGTATTCCAGCTACGTTACGCTGAACAAAACTGTGGGTTTTATTCATTGAAGCAAATAAAATGTGGTCTGTTTAACTTGCGTTTTGATCTCAGCGCTGTCAGTCGTTTGATTCCAGGCAAGGGAAACTGCCATGTGGAATTCTGGCACACATAGGTTGTATATAAGACACAAATTAGGTGGAAAGTCATTAAGTGAAGCCTTCCAGATCTGCATGACTTCTACCGGTCATTCTGCCCTAACCCAAATATATGGATATATATATATATATATATAGATATATATATATATATAGATATATATATATATATATATATATATATATATATATATCAACCTGGAAATCTGCTTTTTAAATTGATTTAGACGATGTGCCCCAATCGCTCAAAACCAGTGTCTGCTGAACTGTTGTAATCGGGTTAAGGTTAAGCACAAGCTTTTCTATTGTCGCCTTTGCAGTAGGGTGACCTGATATCCTTTTTTAACTAGGGGTCCCCCGTTTTATTTTCTTGTAACATTCTCTGATGATTTTATCTATTTGGCCTTTTAGGAGGATTTTTTTTTTTTTTTAATTGAATATTTTTTTTACTGAAATTACTATTTTTTCTTTTTTTGTTTGCGTGTTTCATACACATTGCAGATCTTTTAAATTGTTTACATATATATGCATAATTACAACAAGCCAGTGTATGATGATTTGAGGTTAAGGCATTTTAATCTCCTTCTCACAGACTGGTTTTACGTTTACAAATCCTTTGTTTTTCGGACCGCCGTAACCTATAATACGATGGATGTCTTAATAAAGTATTTCACAGGATTTTCACCATGGTTGCTGTTTAAATCAAGGGATGTTTTCGTTTCATTATTTTGTCACCCCTCTGGGTAACATTGGGTTAACATTCACCCTCACACAGCCTTATGCCATTCATCGAGGCTATTAGGTTCTTTGGAATATTCAATCAGTCCCAATGTATTCGATCTGCCGGTGTCCACAAGGCGCCCGATGCTCGTCTAGCTTGCTGTTTTGTTACAGAAGATGGATATCCAACCTTTTAGGATATTTTAGGGGGATTAATAGATTACAATGGGGTCTGGTGAAACCACCGGGGGGGGCTGCATATGTCTGGCTTTAACTTAAAACATGACTTATAGGTAGCGGAATGATTCATTCATCATACTTACCGGATTAATCAGCGCAGCGAGTTTAGAGGGCGACTGTTTATTCGATTATCTATTACAGACGTAACAAAGACCATCAATTGTGTTTCAGAGCTCTTCATCCGCCTTAGACGTGGCCAGGGGAATTCATGCACATTTCTGTTTGTTTCCCATGACCCCCCCCCAGTACAGACGGTATTGGGAGTCCTACGGTCTTTCCGAGCAGGAAGTTGTAAGCCGCTTCCTGGACTCTCCCTGCGTTTTTAGTAGTCTGCGCATGAGCCCGCAGTGTTCCCTCTGTGTCCCTTTGCCTCATTTCATTTAATGCCGACCTTGTGTATATCCCATATTGGAGGCAGGGTCCCCAGATTAACCCTTTAATGACACAGCCTGTACATGTACGGGCTCAAAATGCACTGTTTTCAATGGGTTTAGGGACTGCCCATTGTCCTTAAGGTGTTAAAACAGTAGGACATAAAGAATGAAAAGACCCTAAAACTGCCCCAGTGGTAATACATGTATCTGTGCATGTAGCCGTTTCCCCAAATATTACATTTTACGTTAAACTATATCAACCTACATAACTGTTACAGAGTAACGGTAAATGTTTGCAATTTCAATAAATTGCGTCAGAATGACAGCCGTGTTAACGCATCGATGTCATACGTTACAGACTGTGCCCTGGAGTATGCGGGCCGTATCCACTAAATGACTCACGCACACAACATACATGAAGGCAGCGCTTTTACATGTCCCTAACCAGCACAGATAAACGTGTCTCCTGTAAACATGGCGGCTGCCTTATCCATCCAGGTATATCGACAGGCTACCTGCAGGAGATTCTATACGATAATGTGACCTCGTACACGCGGTACATCCAACACGCACACAAACACACACACACACAAACACACACACACACACACAAACACACACAGATACTGTTTGAGGGGCAACCATGAAAAGATGTCATTTTATTTATCCCTTATTTAAGGTGGAAGTCTCATGGGGGGGAAAAAAACATTTCGACAGGCGTCATGTACGGTGCCGGCACTGACAAAAAACCCGGTCTGATTTCAGTCCTTTATCTGCAGACCTGGATATTGTCAGATGTGATGTTTTGGGTGACGCTTCCGGCTCAAACTCCGTACTGAGTCGAAATGTTAGAAAAAAACCCCCCCCAATAGTTCAGACTTTCCACGTTTAGGGTCCTGGTGCGAGCTCATAGTCACTCGACTCCGATGATTGGGAAACCGAGTGATACGATGATGATGATGAACTCTCTTCAGGATCCGGCTGAGTAGGGAATAGGTCCTCGTATCTTGGAGGTGGCTCCCAAGGGTAACGCTCGTCGATGTTTTGTACGATCGGCCACCACGGTCTTGGAGGCGGCTCAAAAGGGTAAAACTCGTCAATGTCTTGTACGGTCGGCCCCCATGGCCTTGGAACGTTGTGTTCATTTTCCCCGCCGCGACGGCCGGAATCATGGTCACCCCTTTCAAAAAGGAGGCTGTCGTAGGAAGGAGGATCCCTGCTCATTGACCAATCAGGTCCTGGAACCGGCTGATATCCGGAGTCTTCTGGGTCCTCCTCAGAGTCGCCGTCCCGACGGATTCCGCTCACACAGACAGCCAGCCAGAAACACAAACCGATTGCGACTGCGGTTATCTGCACTAAGCGAGCTGCACAGAGTTTAGGGGGTTTGTCTGTGTTGGATGCCGGTTTGCAGGCTGGAACCACAAGTCCTGGGATAAAAACCAGTACCACGCAAACCAGTAACAGCATCCCGAGTATCAGGAACTGCGCAAGCTGCCGGCTTTTCCCGCAGAGGAAGCTGCTATCTGGATCCGTCGGGTCTCCTTCTAATTCCCTCCTTCTCTCTCGTTGGGCAGTAAACTCCGCCATCATTAAACATGCCAGCCCTAACCCGGCAAGTACCGGGCCCGTCACCTTGTAGGCGATACAGCTGTCGGACTGGCATGTCGCGAACCCATAGACAGAAAGTAGAGATCCGCCGCATAAGAGCGCCCAGCCAAACACAAACAGCGCGAATGTTATTCTGCTGCTTGTGCGAGGGCCAGGAGTGCCGAAGCAAGTGCGCTCCATGATGGCTGAAACGTGTATCTGTCGGGTGTCAGTCAAAGATGTTCAGGTGCAGAGACTCGCGCCTATGTGCCGGGTATTCCGTCACACGAATGAAGGCCTTTTACTCTCTGCCTATTTTGTCTTTTCAAAGTCAATAGAAATCGCGATTTCGCTGCCTGTCGTGGACAGGTAACTGTTATGCTCAGTACTGCTACTGCTCACAATCTGAAACAACCACAGTGTCTGGATGTGCTTTTACAGAACATCACAGCATTGTGACATCACAGCACTATGACATCACAGTCAGGGCAGGCTGTACCACAGTGCAAGGGCCATAGGGGTGTTCTGCCCTGGTTCCAAATATCCTCAGGGTCAATACACAGCTGCCTCTTTCACAAATGACAGTGTTTTATTCCACATGAATCAACCTCTCCCCTTCCTTACATGAAGTGGTTTGTTCCACACAGACTTTCTGCAGTGTTAAGAAGTAAGGGCTAATGATGGGAAGTTCGAATCAGTAAAGTGAATCGGATCATTTCTAGTCGTTCATTGAAATGATCCGATTCATGATCCGAATCTTCGGATCACTCAGTGTGACTCACAGGAGTTACTGTTTCCCAGTCCCTCCCTGCAGTCACACTGACGATTGGCCCCGCCCCTTTCATTAGAGTCTATGAACCCTCCTGCCTGCCTGCCTGCCTGCCTACTCTGGTGATGTCACTGAAGGCAGAGAGTCATTCAGAGAATATCACTGACACCATACTTTTATAAATAAATACAGGGTTAATCTTCACTGCCCCCAGGATTTAGATTCCCCTGAGTTTGCCCCCCTTTACCTCTAACTGCACCTTAAGTTAACTTTATTAAATTAAATTAACCCTCTTAAATTAAACTCAGGACAAATAGTAGAATCTATTCAGCAGGTTTCTTCGTTAGTTTTTGCAGATGAGTAAAAGATTTATTTTTTTTAAATCACCATATTTTATCATTTTTTATAGTAAAATAGATGATATGATAAAAATAATGGTTTCTAAAGAAAGCCCTGTGTATCCTGAAAAAAAACAATATATAATGAGAAAGAAGAAAATCACAGCTAAACAGCAACACTGAAAAATGTTAAAAGAGACATTGTCCCAAAGTGTACTACGAGTAAGAAACGGTCATGTCATTAAGGGGTTAATAGATGACAATGTTGAGGATACGTGGACAGGAGAAGAAACCCTGTTTACACTTAATAAAAGACAATTAACCCATGAAGGACCAGACTATTTTTTATTTTTGTTACCCTTTATAACCAAGGAAGTTTTGACACTTTGGAGGTCCCTGCGGACTTGCATAGATTTATCCCCTCAATCCCAGATACCTGTTGGCGCTGTGGGGCCAGTGGGGGCACCCTGTTCCATTTGTGGTGGTCGTGCCCCACGCTCCAGATTTTTTGGCGCACTGTTTGGGAGGTTTTGGAGGTGGTCTGCGCTCCTGATATTCAGTTCACGCCTGAGACGATGCTTCTGCACATGAATCCCCTCCCCCATGCAGCTTATAAACGTTCCCTAACGATACGCTTACTCAATGCCGCAAAATCCTTCATCCCAAGATATTGGAAATCTCACAACCCCCCCCCTTCTACAGACTTGGCTCCTACAGGGTATGTTTATAGCTCAAATGGAGGACCTAATCTGGTCCGCCAGAGGTAAGGGTCATCAGAACGACCTCCGTTGGTTTTGGTGGCATACGTTTGTTGCGTCGCCTGACTTCAGGCGTATATTCGGGACTCCTGACGGCTCCCCTTAGATGACACGTTCTCTCCTTTTATGGTTATTGGTTTTTTCCCTTTTTTTTTTTTCCTTCTTTTTTTTGTGTGTGACGGACTTGTACCCCTGGCTCTTTATACATTCTACGTTACACATTATACGTTATATTGCCACGCACATGCATTCACAATATATGTCATATAATGGCATGGTACACACGCCTTTGTTTATCATTTGTTTCAACTCCTTGTTACTACTCAGACATGCGCCGACGGTGCCTTTCCCTGTGGATACTTTTGTCTGTTTGTTTTCCAATTGCTGTTGATGGAGATTTTCTGTTTTTCTTCTTTATCTCCGTGATACGATAATCATATCCTCGACTCATGAGCTGTTCGATATCAACTGTTTTCCGTGACCCCGCCGTTGGCGGCCTACGGTGCTGCTGCTCTTCCGTTTGCCCCATGTAATGCTTGTACTATGACATCGTGATACATTGTAACATTTGTATTTGCATTGTATGTACTCTTGATATTGTGTACTTTTTATTCGCTGTATCAATAAACGGAGAATTGATAAAAATAAATAAATACACACAATACACACAGGTACTAACACGTCACAATGTTTCCAGACTTCACAAACACACTAGAGTGTAGAACTGCAACAACCAATCGATAAAATCCATGATAATCGATAATAAAAATCGAATTTTGTTATGTATTAGTTGAATCGATTTTATCGAATATAAAATGAGTGGTTTTTCAGAGCAAATGCTCTGAAAAAAACAGAGGTGGGTAAGGCATTTCGGGGGCACAGTGGCATATAGGGGGTATAAGGCATATTTTGTGGGGCAGAGTGGCATATCTGGGGGTATAAGGCATATCAGAGGGCACCGTGGCATATCAGGGGACCAGAGTGGCATATCTGGGGTATAAGGCATATCAGAGGGCACTATGGCATATATGGGGTATAAGGGATATCTGGGGGCGCAGAGGGATATATCTGGGGTTATTAGGCAAATCAGGGGGTATAAGGCATATAGGGGATATAAGGCATATCTGGGGGTATAAGGCATACAGGGGGTATAAGTGGGAGGCAATGCAGCAAGCCTGGGCTCAGATGTGCATAACAGAGGGGGCAGGTTGGGAAATAAAAATAAGTTTTTTTTTATTCTGCTGTTTGTTTTTAACATTCAGTTATTTTAAAAAAAATAAAAATTGACATTTATTTTTTATCCGATGAATCCCAAAAAATAATCAGCCAACTAATCGATTATGAAAATAATCGTTAGTTACAGCCCTAATTGCGTGAGGCGATCAGTAGTCACAAGTTGTTACGATCGGTTTGGATAAAACTTGTTTTGATTAAAATTCCATCTTCTTGCACAATTTTATTGCGACAGATGTTTTGTTTACAATGTTTTAAAATCTATAAAGTTTATTAGCTGGATGTTAATTTATGTCTAAAGGCAAACGATACTCAGGTTACTGGTCGGCTGGTATTATGGACCTTATGGGGGTGTTTAGCGGGGGAGGGGCGGTCAGCAGGCCTTTATTTTTAATTCTTTCTTTGCGCTTTCTTTTGCCACCAACATTTCTCCCTCTATCACTCTCTGGGCTTGGTTCTCAAAGGTTGAAGTAATGTTGAGTCAACCGAGTTGCTAAAACCGAGCAATTCTCCTGTTCACGAATTTCATCACAGTTTACATCAACTTGACTTGCCTACTGCTCACTCCCAGCAAGTTGCTCTTTTGCCAATGTTTGGCACCACAGCTGAATTACTAGAATTGGACAAAATGAACCCAGAACTCCATTTACCCCAAATAAAACTTAATGGGGGGAGGGGAGATGTGATAGAAACATTTAAATAGTTAAAGGGATTTAACAAAGTACAGAAAGGAAGTTTATTCCCAATGAGGATAAATGTTAGAACAAGAGGCCATAATCCAAAAATACACGGTCAGAGGCTAAGATGGAATGTAAGGAAGTTTTATGTTACTAGAAGGTAGTAGATAAATGTAATATCTCCCAGCAGATGTGGTAGAGGGTAATACAGTGAGGGTATTAAACATGCATGGGATAGACATACGGCTCCTGAATCTAAGACGAGACCAACGACTGATTAAGGTTTCAGTCTTTACAGCAAGAAAAATTGGGCAACTAGACGGGGGCCGGATGGTTATCATCTGCCGTCTATATGTTTCTATGACTATTGACACTCAACTAAGAGACTGGGTAAACAGACTAAGCCACTCACTCACACTCACCTGTTGACTTGGCCTAACTTGATGACAATGTCTAACTCAGCAGGACTTTCTACCAACAGACAACATGGCTTAGTAGAGCGATTTCAAGATGTCGGTGAATTACTCTTGTACTTTGAAGGACAACTTGCCTTGACAACCGGCTTTGGTGGACTCCTCTTCGCCATGAACTACACTTTCCCCCTTTTTTAACAAGCTTCTCAATGTAAAGATTTTACACCAAGGTCAGCCGTAACTCCCTTTTGATTCATAATGTCTATCGCCATTGAATGTTCAGGTTCTCTCAATAATAACCTTGTTGGTCACCATTTTTCCGGTGACAATATGACTACTTCTGCCGTAGGTTAAGATAAGATGGCGTCTTCAGCTGAAGGCGATACCATTTATTGGTCCAATGCATAAAAAGATGGAGTCACGTGAACCTCCAGGACCTCAAATATCTTTTATTGAGATAGAATGAAGAAGAAAACTCTCAGGTTCTAAAAGCTGAAGTGACGGCATCTTTTTTTCTATGTTAACCCAATAAAAAGTACCACCTTCAACTAAAGACGCCATCATCCCAATGTGGCTACATCCATGTTCATTGTCCTTAATGGGAATTAGTGGAGACCGGGACACGTGAAGCCTTTGTGAAGAGAGTCTCAGGATCTAGAGGCCTCCTGCTGTCTGGTCTTTCAGGACCTTTGGTCCAATCTTCATTTGGAGATCAGGTCTTGACATGAAGCCTACATTCCACCCATCCATCCTTCCCAGTTCTCCAGCCACCTCACCAATTATCCAGTCGAACCATGACCATCATCTAAGAACATGTGAAAGGAGTCTTAAACAGAACCCTATCAGCACAACGAGGTTGTCCCACCCAGCCTGACATCCCGAGATAGTTCCTAAAACAGAAGACGGAAAAGCTTGGAGATGTAGAGTCGAGAGGGTGCAGTGTCGGCAGCCTTGGCGGTGCCATAAAAAGTAGTTTGCGTAGGAAGCTATTTATTCGATGCACCATTATTTATTTTTTTTGCAGAATAAGGCGTTCTCACTTTACCCCAATCGCATTTTAATCAAACCGTCTAAATCTTAGAAAGAAAAGGAAAAAAAAAAAAAAAGAGGTTAACCACAAACCCCTCGTACGGAAGCCGTTCGACAGCCCCCCCCCTCCACAAGCACCTTCGTTAAGTTACATTAGGGCCAAAGGGTCGCCAAATTTCTCTAACAAAAAAAAAAGTCTTGGGTTTAATAGATAGTAAAGTATTTGAACGTTCTAATTGTCTTACATCATTGATTTTACATCAGCAATAAAATTCTGCAACATAAACTTTCAGAGAAAATTGTTATCTGGACTCCTGGGGGGGGGGAGGGGGAAGAAGAGAGGACAAAAGGTGGAATTCGCAATCATTTTGTTTTCTTGCTGGCGCTTTATGGTTGTCCTGACCTTGGTTTGTTAAGAAAAAGAAAATTAACATAAAACAAAAATGTAGGACGCCGTCATTTCTAATGAAATAATTACCAACGTAAACGCCTTGTAAAATCATCAGGTTTATTTCTGAAGACATCGTAAAACGAGACGTTAACTCGCAAAACGAGAGCGGTTTTATTTTCCTATTATAAACTAATGATTATGTTTTCATAATTAGCCCTATATTTTATTTGCAAATCCGGGTAATTTTAATTAAGTGTTCTGTTAAATGCTTGTATAGAGAATTTCACTTTCCTCCCAGTTCTAACATATAGAATTTTGTTTCAAAATGTGTTATTTTTGCTACTTTATTTGTTTTTTTGGTTTATTTCCCATAGCAAATTGATAGAGAGAAATGAGATCATCCAAAACTAAAAAGGGGATTAAAAAATAAAAACATTTACATATTCTGCTTTTCTATATACTAAATATCCTGTATTTAAAGCCAATTCTTAGCTAATTATACATAAATCACAATGGAGCAATTAAGAGTGGGTTCAGCCCTACGGTTTCTGGCACCCCTAGGCAGACCGAGTCTCTCTATTGCCCCCTCCTGCATGAATGTGATGGCGCTACCCCATACATGCCTAATGCCCCAGGCATCTGCCTGCTTTTGCCACCATGGTAAGACTAGCCCCGATTATGCGATGGCAGCCAGAAGAACCCATGATGGAAAAACTTTATGGGGTCTCGCTGTGGCTCTTGTTGCCTCCCACTTGCCTAGGGTGGCCACGTCCGCCATATTGTCCATCTCTCATGTGCGTAAAGCTACCATAAAGAATGAATAAGGAAGTGTCAGGGAGCTGTATATTGTATAACCAACAGATTGGTTTGCTGCAGGAAGAGTTAATACCACAGAAGAAGCTCATTAGGCTGCCCGACCTAACCTTTTACTCTTCCGGAGTCCGTTACGGTGACCTTTTTGCCATAATGGTTAATATATCAGGAGTCCTCGGCCCCAGGAAGCTGGTCGGAAGCTGGTGCTGGAGGACATTGCCCACCAGACCACCACAGAGGGTCTCTCGGCATGTAAGAGGAGAGCTCAGACCAGGAGGCCGGGAGCTGCGCATGAGCGGAAGGGTTTCACTTCATCCCTGAAGATGTGTCATGTCTTTGGGGTTTATTAACCGAGTTGGCAGGAGAGCTGCAGTTTCATCTCCCTGAGGTTACGACACATTACGAAGGTCCAAGCCCACAGAGCTTCTGCTGCTGGAAGAGCTTGGCTGGTCCTGTATGGCAGATGGTTAGACCAATGAGATTGCCTGAATGTCTCCTTGCACATTGACTTATACATTATACAGGGCCAGCTCAGCCCTCATTCCAGAGAATGATTATTATCCCATCAGACATTATGTTTAAAAAAGTGAAGTTTATCTTTTACTTAAATGGCAGATATTACAACATTAAATATAATAAGAAAAAGCACAAAACTCAATCTCAACTAGAAACGGAATGTAGAAAGACACAATCCTGCCCCAAAAAGCCATAACGTGTAGATCTAAAATACCATTCAAACCTCTTGGGAGAGGAAAAAGCATATATACAGCTATGTACAAACACAGCGGGGTCCGTGCCAAAGACAGGAGCCTCTCCGCTGGGATACTCACAGATCCCATTTCTTTTATTAAAAAAACATTTTTAATTATAAAAAATCTAAATTTCCATCCAAAAATACATACTATTTGCTCTTTATCAGAGTCAGGTTGTGTTTCTAAATTTTCTTTTAGTTACGCTATTGTTCAAAAGTTTGGGGTCACTCGGCTGTTTTCATGGAAAACAAGGACATTTCTGCCTGTAACATAATTACAAAAAGGGTTTCTAACCATCAATTATTATCCTTTTAAACTTAAACTTGGATCAGCGAATACAACGTGCCATTGGAGCACAGGAGTGATGGGAGTGATAAAGGGCCATTGGAACACAGGAGTGATGGGAGTGATAAAGGGCCATTGGAACACAGGAGTGATGGGAGCGATAAAGGGCCTCTTCCATTAAAAATCTGCCGTTTCCAGCTACAATAGTCATTTACAACATTAACCCCATCTGCGCCGAATTTCTGATCCATTTCATGTTATGTTTAATGGACAAAATCTGCTTTTCTTTCAAAAACAAGTGACCCCAAACTTTTGAATGATAGTCATACACAGATTAACAGCCAATTCTCAACCTATAGTCTGTTTTCTTGGAGGCCGACAACCAAGAACTAGAGGCCTCCTAAATCAGTGTAAGGATCGATTTGACTCAAAATATCGAAGAAACAAAACTAACAAAAAAAAAAAAAAGGAAAACCTTTAAGGAAGGTAATATTTTGGGTGAATTAAAACGACGCACAGATGTATGTGAAGAAGTTCGGTTACAAAGTAACCTGAAGATTGTTTCCTTCTAGTTGAACCTTTTTTTGTGTTGACCACCTGTCCAGCCTCACGAGGGGGGGGCAGTCTGTCCGTCCTACCAGTGTCCCCAAAACTGTCCGACTCATAAAAGACTCCGAATCTAGAATTTCTGGAGGAATTTCAGGACCAAGTCCCGCAGTCTGACTCGTAAGCGCTCGTCGTGTTCGCAGATTATGTGCGTGGAGTCTTCTTCGAACTGGATGAGGGTGTCGGCCTCCTGCAGGTGGACGATGTGTCCCTTTGCCGTGTCCTCGATCTTCAAGTCGCTAAATCCATGCTAAGACATTTTTTTAATAATAATAAAAAAAAAAACGAAAAAAATTTAATAAATATTAAATAATTATAAAAAAAAGATTATATGTGATTATTCAACAGGAGCGTCTTGAAACGTAAAACATCACCTGGAGACTCCCCGACAACCATTAACAAACCCAAAAAATAAAGAAAAAAATAAAAACAAAACTCGAATATACAGGAAATTATATATTTATATCAAAGTAGGGTTAAAAATATGGCTGCGATAAACAGATACTGATCTCAGTGTGGCACATGTATATTTAATGCTTAATTGATCATTTATTACTGGAATATTAGTATATTCAAATATTTAATAATTTAATATATTTAATAGTATTATTTAATAGGACGTTTTTTTTTTTTTTTAGGAGATTAAGGCAAACATGGCGTCTGGATTTTTGGTAACGAGATGATAATCACACAACTCACCCTAAAGCTGGATTAATATTGTGGTCTGGCTAAACACAGGCGGTCTTCCGAAAAAGTATCAGCTAGACCCAATCCGCTAGGAATTTTCATAACATTGTTGGAGATATTGAGAAATGTAATAATAATAATAGTAACAGCTCCATCTCTGAGCGAATAATTCAGAAGGAAAGGAAAACACTACTCAGCAACTAAATCAAAACAAAATAGTTTATATTTATATATATTCTCTATTTTGATTGGCTTATGACCAGTTTGATTTATCCAACTTGTGCCATTGGCTCCCGGGCCAAGGAACTCTGACTAATCCAGCGCCGGCGGACTCACCTTCTCCAGCGTCTGGACGAATTGCTCTACGGGGATAGATCCGCTAAGCAGTGGTTTAAAGGGCTGGCTCTCCGGGGTTTCTTCTGTGCCTCTCTTCCTTTTCTTGTTGGACTGGGGCTGGACTGGTTTTGGAGTCGGCTAAGGACAGAGAACCAAAGCCTTTTTATACTGGGACTTCACAATACCCGCCCCCCCCTCCAAAGTTATCACCCGGTCAATTAGGGCTGCAACTAACGATTATTTTAATAATCGATTAGTTGGCCGATTATTTTTTCGATTAATCGATTAATCGGATAAAAAAAATTAATGTAAATGTTTCATTTATTTAAAATAATTTACTAAACAAATGATGTTAAATACAAACAGCAGAATAAAAAAACTTTGATAATACATTTCTTGTCTTTATTTCCCAACCAGCCCCCCAATATATGCACATTTGAGCCCAGGCTTGCTACGCTGCCTCCCAGACATGCCATGCTGCCCCCCCACATATGCCACGCTGCCTACCACAGCACTCCATGCTGCCTCCCACATATACCACACCACGCTGCCTCCCACATCTGCCACTCCATGCTGCCTCCCACATCTGCCACTCCACGCTGCCTCCCACATCTGCCACTCCACGCTGCCTCCCACATCTGCCACTCCACACTGCCTCCCACATATGCCACTCCACGCTGCCTCCCACATATGCCACTCCACGCTGCCTCCCACATCTGCCACGCCACGCTGCCTCCCACATCTGCCACGCCACGCTGCCCCCCACATCTGCCACTGTGCCTGATACGCCTTATACCCCCTGAAACACCACTCCATCCTCCCCAGACATGCCACCCTGCCCTCCCCACATATGCCACGCCATGCTGCCTCCCACATCTGCCACTCCACAATGCCTCCCACATATGCCACGCTGCCTCCCACATCTGCCACTGTGCCTGATACGCCTTATATCCCCTGATACCCCACTCCATCCTCCCCAGACATGCCACCCTGCCTCCCAGACATGCCACTTCTCTATCCCCAGATATGCCACTCTACCCCCAGATATGCCTTATACACCCTGATAGACCACTCCGTCCTCCCCAGACATGCCACACTGCCCTCCCCACATATGCCTTATATACTGTATATGCCTTATACCCCAGATATGTCACTTCACTGCCCCCAGGATTTAGATTCTAAATTAACCCTAAACTTCCCAATTAACCATAACTGCCCCTAAATTAACCCTAAACACCCCACTAACCATAACTGCCCCTAAATTAACCCCCACCTCCCCTAACTTTCAGTAGCCCAAATATATATATATATATATATATATATATATACACACACATACACATTATATATATATATACACATATACTTACAGTTAGATGAGTGTCACAGCCATGTGGTTCTGGCCTGGAGAAGGAAGGGGCGGGGCCAGTTGTCACAGTGATTACAGGGAGGGGGAGTAAGTAGGAGCTGCTGCTGTGAGACGGTGAGTCAGACTAAACGGATTATATAATGAGGGGGATTTTCTGAGCGTTTGCTCTGAAAAAACCCTCATTTTATAATCGATAATAATCGATTCAACTAATCGATAATGAAATTCGTTGCCAACGAATTTCATTATCGATTATTATTATCGATTAGTTGTTGCAGCCCTACGGTCAATAAAAGCCACATAATAGAATAAATCACCAACCACGTATAGCACCAGCAGATACCATAGCGCTATTACAAGAGGGACAGTGGACATGAATGTTAAGTCATACTGGCACAGAAGGAGAAGAGCTTACAGTCTATTAAGCTTTATTACATCTCTCTCCACGGATCTCATAAAACCAGCGTCGTTAAAAATCTCACCTTTAAGACATGCTTGTTATCTTTCGTGCACAAAACGGCCGAGACGGTCGCCAAGGAGACCCCGGGTTTAATTTCCAGCGGTACCAGGGATTCTGCAAGCTAAACAAAGACGGAACATAAAATAAATGCACAAGAGGCATCTTCATCGCACGATAAACCGGAGGCCCCTGAAAACGGCAGAAAGTCATTAAAAAATACAGTTTACCTGTGAATTTTCTTATTAAGAAGTCGGAAAACGAGCCGTTTAAAGAGACAGTGCATGGGGGGGTCAACAATTTAATGAATTTACTGCAGGGCAACAGAGCGCGTGTCATTTACGGGGTTAAACCTGGAGACTCCTCTCTAAAGGAGTTAATACCGCCGCACACACACACGCACGATTACCTTAACGAAGGGGCATTAACCCCCCCCCGCTCAGCCCTCAGTAACACATCCCCCCCCCGAGGATCCCCAAAAACAAGCCAAAAACCCCCAAAGCACTCACCTCCGGCATGATGTCAATTTTCTCGTAGCGCCGTTTGAAAGGCAGGGAGAGGACTTCGGCTCGCCGGTAGGACATGGGGGGAGGCTGGCAGTCGATCATCAGGTCGGAGCGGTGGGACTGGGAGGCCGGGGGCTGCGTGTACTGCTCCGGACACACCACGTGGAGCGGCTAAACGCAGGAGAAAAAAATATATATAATAAAAATATTTTATAGTATATATAAAAAGGTTATCTCACCGTCAGAGATGAGATCGGTGGCAGCCTGTGGCAGAGCCAGCATTATCCGATTATCTTTAATATTAAAGTATTCCTCCATCGATATGAATGAAGTCCTTTTGGGGAAACGAATGAACAATTTCTCCAGGAATGAAGGATTCTGCGCTGCGGTTTCCAAGCCAAGGTCCCGCTTACCAGGCTTGTAAACTAGTAGTGGGCGCAGGGTACATTCTCCGGGCTGCTGGGGGGGGGGGGCTGCTCGATGGAGGCAGCGTGTCTTACCTGGACTTCTTTAAGAAGTTTGGAAACTTGAATGAAGTTCAGCCGCGTGTCAATGGGGCAATAAACGCATTTCATGGCGAGAGGTTGGTACGGCGCCAGAGCGTCCAGATAGGAAAAGTCCGGCTCTAAAAACACAAAAGAAAAAAACAAAACAATAATTACACAAAAAATATTCAAAATACCAAAACATGGCGAGTGTCTCGACTCATTTACTTTAAACAGGCTGATTGTAAGAAGAGGAATGACCAGATTGTTGTGCTCACCGGTGAATATAACCGTGTTAAGGCCGGACTTGCCCCACAGCTCCATAAAGTGCACCACGTCCCCGAATCGCAGGGTAGGATGCCCCGTGAACACCACGCAGGGCTGTTTGAAGTCATTACTGAAGTCGCCGTGTATACTGGGATAGTGCTTCAGCTTGTTGGTTTGTATCAACTGAAACAGAAAAGGAACAACAATTTTCCATTAGGCGTACAGACACAGCCGCTATGGCTACAGTTATGCAAGCTTTACTTTACTAAGAGGGTGGTAGATAAGTGGAACAGCCTCACAGCAGAAATGGTAGAGGGTAATACAGTGAGGGTAATAAACATGCATGGGATAGGCGTACGGCTCCTGAATCTAAGACGAGACCAACGACCAACAAACAATTATAGATACACACATACAGAACAAACGGCAAGGTCCTACCTCAGCGTGAGGGAAAGGCGGCTCCGGCAGGTAGACCTTCGACTGCTTGTTATGACACAACCTAGAAGGGATAGACAGACCATATCGCGTTCTGAGAACCACCGCTGCCACCTAGTGGTGAACGAAGTACATTGCAGAATATCTCGCACAAAATAATAATTAAAAAAAGCGCATCTTTTGGAATCCTTTCAAGGCCAACTTTAGCATTTAAATAATATATATATTATTAAATAATATATATATATATATATATTCACATAAATAATATATATAAATAATGTTATAATAAAACAAATTATAAATAATATAAAAATAATTATATATATATATATTTTTATTTATTTTTTTCTTTAATTTTTTTTTTTTTTTTACAGGTACCAGTTCATGGAGAATTCTGCTTACTAAGCTATGTATTGATATAATGGCAAAACACCCCATAGCGTTAAAAAAAAAAAAAAAAAAAAAAAAGAAGAAGATTTAAGAGGGGAGAAATTCCTTTAAGACTTTTCATTGCAGGGAGCGCTGTCTATACAGAAATAAACAGCATCATTTACGAGGAGGGGAGAGAGAGGAGATGCGTGGAACGGGCACAGTGGATCTCTATGAGAGGTCAGACGCCTTGAAAGAACCCAAGAAGTGGACGCAGTGATAGCAGGAGAGTTGGGGAGGTTGCAGGGGAGGAGAAGCCATCGCTTTAAATGAGAAATGTGTATATGACGGAGGGCTGTTAACCCACATAGAAACGGTGGATATTTCCAGTGTGTTCGTAGCTTGTTCCAGCATCATTAGATAGACCTGGGCTGGTCAGGTCCTGGTTCAGACTCTACAGTCTTTGTAATTAAAGGCTTAGATTTGAGGAGCTTCAATTAGTCTTTAATATCTATTTCTTGATTAATTAAACCCATCAGCTACCCATCCATTATTCGAGTCTCGAACAGGTAGAACCTACCACTCAGCAAAGATCTGGGAGAACTCCAGGGAGCTGTTGGCCACCGGAGAGATGAAGTAGAAAGGGACGTTGGAGAGGCCGGCAGAGTCTATGTATTGGTACAGGCACTCTAACAGGTCATAGATGACCCCTGACGGGTAACAAGGTACCAGCACGTTGCCGCCGTTGCGTATGGTCATGGCTGCAGATGAGGAAAGATAGGATGAAGTCAAATGACTGACGATAGCCAAACAAATACATGCGCAAGAAAGAATAATACAAAAAAAAAAGCCATGCATGGTTGCCACCTGCGCAGGTCAGCATTTTTTATGTCTGTCTTGTACCAGCATGAGGTTAACTTACCCAGGTTACTACAAAACTCTCCCACCATGCCGTCGGGGTTGGCCGTGGGAATCTGGGTGAGTCCGGTCAGCAGGAGGACATCGCTGTTCTTCAGAGACGTCTGGTCCATGGCCTGAGACGAAGAGCATTAAAGAACGTTAACATCAACTGGAAGGAGAGCTGCAGCTTCTCCACCCCTGGTCTCCATCATGCAGCCATCTTCACTAACGAAGCCGCTTTGTTAATACAGATTCCCCGGCTACCTGAATTCATAAACGAAGCTTTTATGATTGCAGAGTTAAGAATGTTCTTTGGAAAAGGATTAGTAATTGTATCATTTACAAAATACCAGCACATTCATTCTGCAGACAACGCGTGGTGTACAGGACTGGGGATAACGATCAGGGAAACACGGCGGTTACTGTACCTGCGGGTGAGTGGTAAGGAGGGATGATCCCGACACGTAGGAAACCTTCTCATGATGCGATTGGATGATCCAGTTGCAGCTGCCGAGGGCATAACCGGAGCTCAGAGGGGTCACCTGCACCACGCCAAACAGCTCCTGCGGGGGGGGGGGGCATAACCGACGAGTATAGCTACAGGCACACCTGGAAACATCAGGACTTCAGCTACCCGGAGCCTTCCCTTCTGGGGATGCGGATAGGTGGTCCCGGTGACGTCGGCCGGCCGCCCGCAGAAAAAGGCTGAACTATACACCACTATAAGTGCTTTTACCAGGGATGCAAGGGTTAACTACCGCATCATACCGCACTATTCCGTTAACAGGTAAAACCTAAACAAGATATAAGATTGTACGGGGGGGGAATCTGTGGCATGGGGGGGGGATTACTTTAGGTCAACGGGGGTACCGGGTCCACTTAGCTTTATCCCCAAGAATGATTTGGATCGGTTTATTTTCCCAAAGCGCTGCATAAAATGACGCGTATCGGGTCCACGCTATCCTTAATGTATAGCTACCCCTAATCACATCAATAGAGGCGAAGAATCAAAAATAGGTAACGTCGAAACGATATCCGAGGGTCTTTAGATTGAATCAGAGCGATATGTATAGAAGTCGGGCGTTAAATAATAAGGGGGACAGTCTGCCAAACGGGGTCTTTAAATGGTAGATTTGTCCTTTGCCGCTGTTTGACGAAGAGCGAAACGCCTGGTTGGAGTTCATACTATTTATTGGGCCAACATAGAAGAAAGGAGAAAAGACAGAGTGACACGAGGACCTCTTTGAGGTCAAACGGAACCAAGAAACCTCTGAGGTTCTGAAAACGGCGACTTCATCAGAGCGCACTGAGATATGAGAGCGCCGAACGTGTTTAACATGCGCGGGAAGCGGCCGGCGCCTATCCCGATACTCACTATCTTCTGCGAGTATCCGACAAGCTGGATCTTACTGAGGGCGGCATTCACCTCCTGCATGGAGTAACACTTCCGCCATGTGAACACCTCCACGGCGTCCTTCAGAGGAGCGGGGAGCAGTCTGCAAGAAAAGAGGGAGGCGAGATCCGTGCGACATCAATACCAGTGCGGGGTACGGCCGAGTATGACGTGAATACCTGGAGGAACTTTTTAAATGGGGGGGTCCAGACACGTTAGCCTACCGATGACCCCCCCCACCTGGAATGGAAACCCAAAACATTACAGATAACCTGGCCCTCCCCACCATAAAAAAGGAGGGTCTCTACTAACACGCCGACCACGCGGCGGCCGACGGGTTAAATCAGATTGATTTCTTAATCTGAGCTCTTAAGCGACCGCCAACCTTGAGACAAATCTTAATCTCCAACGATTCTAGCCGCGGAGCGTCTGCCAAGGAATGAAGCCGTCAATTTGCTTTCCGACGCATTAAGACAGACGCCATTAGCTGTTGAAACCTCTACCGCTTATAACCTCTCATGGCCGACCAACGAAAGCCCCATACGGGGAAATACTTCAAACCCCCTACTCTGCCAAGCTTTGCCGAAAGTTTCTCCCAGAAATCAATAGAACTGCACCTTTACTTACTTCCTCGCACAAAGAGACGACGCCATTAGCGGGTCAGGATATTCGCTTTTGACGGAAAGCACAAAATTCCTTTGTTTTAACCAATTACGGTTGCTTAAAAAAGCAGACATTTTTCAGGGGTTATTTATACCTGGTGGGTGTGGAGCTCCGAGCCTCAAAACAGAACAGGATTTATGTAAATCCTTGTTTTTAACACACGATTTAACCAAGTTCAACCATTTAATTCCTGGCCCTGTTTATTGCCCTTGAGACCTGGAGTTTGACCTCGCTGGGGGGGTTATATTACTGTATACAGCGCTGGGGGTTATATTACTGTATACAGCGCTGGGGGGTTATATTACTGTATACAGCGCTGGGGGGTTATATTACTGTATACAGCGCTGGGGGGTTATATTACTGTATACAGCGCGGGGGGGTTATATTACTGTATACAGCGCTGGGGGGTTATATTACTGTATACAGCGCTGGGGGTTATATTACTGTATACAGTGCTGGGGGGTTATATTACTGTATACAGCGCTGGGGGGTTATATTACTGTATACAGTGCTGGGGGGTTATATTACTGTATACAGCGCTGGGGAGTTATATTACTGTATACAGCGCTGGGGGTTATATTACTGTATACAGCGCTGGGGGGTTATATTACTATATACAGCGCTGGGGGTTAAATTACTGTATACAGCGCTGGGTGGGTTATATTACTGTATACAGTGCTGGGTGTTATATTACTGTATACAGTGCTGGGGGGTTATATTACTGTATACAGCGCTGGGGAGTTATATTACTGTATACAGCGCTGGGGGTTATATTACTGTATACAGTGCTGGGGGTTATATTACTGTATACAGTGCTGGGGGGTTATATTACTGTATACAGCGCTGGGGGGTTATATTACTGTATACAGTGCTGGGGGTTATATTACTGTATACAGTGCTGGGGGTTATATTACTGTATACAGCGCTGGGGGGTTATATTACTGTATACAGCGCTGGGGGGTTATATTACTGTATACAGCGCTGGGGGTTATATTACTGTATACAGTGCTGGGGGTTATATTACTGTATACAGCGCTGGGGGGTTATATTACTGTATACAGCGCTGGGGGTTATATTACTGTATACAGCGCTGGGAGGTTATATTACTGTATACAGTGCTGGGGGGGTTATATTACTGTATACAGCGCTGGGGGTTATATTACTGTATACAGCGCTGGGGGTTATATTACTGTATACAGTGCTGGGGGGTTATATTACTGTATACAGTGCTGGGGGTTATATTACCGTATACAGCGCTGGGGGTTATATTACTGTATACAGCGCTGGGGGGTTATATTACTGTATACAGCGCTGGGGGGTTATATTACTGTATACAGCGCTGGGGGGGTTATATTACTGTATACAGCGCTGGGGGTTATATTACTGTATACAGTGCTGGGGGTTATATTACTGTATACAGCGCTGGGGGTTATATTACTGTATACAGCGCTGGGGGTTATATTACTGTATACAGTGCTGGGGGTTATATTACTGTATACAGCGCTGGGGGTTATATTACTGTATACAGCGCTGGGGGGGTTATATTATTGTATACAGCGCTGGGGGGGTTATATTACTGTATACAGTGCTGGGGGTTATATTACTGTATACAGCGCTGGGGGTTATATTACTGTATACAGCGCTGGGGGGTTATATTACTGTATACAGCGCTGGGGGTTATATTACTGTATACAGTGCTGGGGGTTATATTACTGTATACAGTGCTGGGGTTATATTACTGTATACAGCGCTGGGGCGGTTATATTACTGTATACAGTGCTGGGGGGGTTATATTAGTGTATACAGTGCTGGGGGGTTATATTACTGTATACAGAGCTGGGGGTTATATTACTGTATACAGAGCTGAGGGGGGATTACTGTATACAGCGCTGGGGTAGAACAATACATTATAAACTTATTACATATAAAACATCAGTAAAGTAAATGTTACTAGCTGCCTGAAGAAAAACTACAATAAGTATAAAACAAGTAGAAAATATAAGTGACACCATATGCAAATTAAATATACCCCAGCTGTAGTTCATCTGCATACGCCGTAAATTCAGAACACATTAAATTAAAGGATTAATTAAGGATGTTGGGAAGGGTTGAGGCATTTTACAGCACTAGGAATACTGCATTTGGTTACCCAGAATTCAGCAGACTAGGTGGAACAGCACCTTTAAATATATAGTAGTCAGAGATGTGAATGAAGGCTTTGGCAGAGGTTAGAGATTAAACGGCGGCTCTCGGTACCTCTGCACTTCCTTATGCTTCCACATGGTGGCAGTCTGAGCCTTCGGAACGCGCTCCACGAAATTAACCAACTCCTCCATCAGGAGCCTGCAACGAGAAGCATTACAGACAGAAAGAACGATGAGCATAGGAATACATCGCAAAAGTGCGAACGAAAGACAAGAAAAGAGAGGAACAGAAGAGAGAAAAAGAGGGCAAAAAAAGCGAGAGTGAGAAAGAAGAAGAGAGGAGAGTGCGAGAGAAAGAGAGAGAAAGGAAGATTGTGGCGACGGTCCTTGTGTGACCAGTCCTGGCTCCACGAAGAACAGCCACAGATCGGAGGAGCGTAAAGCGGCAGGAAAAAGAATCCCGGCCTCCTGCGCTTCCCTTCTTTACAGCGCCCCGAAATACTGTCTGGAAACTCAAGTTACCCAAAAGATCCGCAGCATGACGTAGCATGCGTGAGGTCTAGAGCATCTCTAGAACGACCGCGGAGGAGTAATAATAATAATATGAAAAAGTGTAATCCAGCGGGCAGCAGTGTATTCACTAAACGGTGTTAAAAATAATAAAGATGGAGAAGAGGGATAAATCGCGTGTATGTTGTGCTTTTCTTTTTTTTATGTTCTACCTGCCGATCTGAACGGTGGGCTCTGTGGCGTAGACGGTCCCGGTGAATCCGGTGCGCTCGGTGATGTACGGCAGAGCCATCATACAGTGATAGTTAGAGATGAGAATCACATCTACGGTAGACAGATCTATCAACTCCGTCTGGAAGCAGAGAACAGAATATTAAACGTGCCTGCGGCGGGCGGCTTCGGAGAGCCATCCATCTGGCAGCAACAGACTAGACGGATGCCGTCTAAACATAGAGTCTAAAAGGGACTCCTCGGTCAAAGTGTTACTGTACCGAGGGGGTGGTAGATAAGAGGAACAGCCTCCCAGAAGAAGAGGTAGAGGGTAACACAGTGAGGGTATTAAACACGCATGGGATAGACATACGGCTCCTGAATCTAAGACGAGACCAACGACCGATTAAGGTTTGATCTGCCAGTTGCCCCATCTGACGACTAATTGCCCGAGGCTTAAACACAATCCTACAGCTAACATGCAAAATTTAAACCGATTCATAAAAAACCCCCAAAATGTCCCGTATAGAGGAGAACTTTAATAAAATAATCACTGGTCTGCGGATGTTCCCGAATCAGCGGATCCATACTTACTTCCGGCAGACAGAATTCCGGCACGGAATCTACGAATACCCGACCGGAACACTCCTTCAGCTCCTGGAAACCAGAACAAACCCAACTATTATCCTCCGCAGGTCTGCCGGTTATACCTAAATCGCTGTCGGCAAGAACTCCAACTGGCGGGGGCAACGCATGGTCCCATATCCCATAATGCAATAGGAAGTAAAAGAAAAGGCCACCTCCCCAAAAAACATTTGGGGCATATTAGGGTTACATGGAATATATAGATTGTAAGCTCCTTCTGTACCGATATGTTTAACGTGTTAATGATATTTAAATTGTCTCATTTACTTTCCCTGCACCCTATAGTAACAGCGCTACGGAACCTGTCTGCGCTATACACACGACCGTTGAAAAGTTTGGGGTCACTCGGCTGTTTTCATGGAAAACGAGGACATTTCTGGCTGTAACATAATTATAAAAGGGTTTCTATCCATCATTTAGCCTTTTATACTTAAACTAGGATCAGCGAACACAACGTGCCATTGGGACACAGGAGTGATGGGAGTGATAAAGGGCCATTGGGACACAGGAGTGATGGGAGTGATAAAGGGCCATTGGAACACGGGAGTGATGGGAGTGATAAAGGGCCATTGGGACACAGGAGTGATGGGAGTGATAAAGGGCCATTGGGACACGGGAGTGATGGGAGTGATAAAGGGCCATTGGAACACGGGAGTGATGGGAGTGATAAAGGGCCATTGGGACACAGGAGTGATGGGAGTGATAAAGGGCCATTGGAACACAGGAGTGATGGGAGTGATAAAGGGCCATTGGGACACAGGAGTGATGGGAGTGATAAAGGGCCATTGGGACACTGGAGTGATGGGAGTGATAAAGGGCCATTGGGACACAGGAGTGATGGGAGTGATAGAGGGCCATTGGAACACGGGAGTGATGGGAGTGATAAAGAGCCGTTGGGACACAGGAGTGATGGGAGTGATAAAGGGCCATTTCCAGCTACAAGTCAATTACAACATTAACCCCGTCTGCGCTGGATTTCTGATCCGTTTCATGTTATTTTAATGGGGAAAATCGGCTTTTCCTTCATTTCTATGTGACCCCAAACTTTTGAATGGTAATATCAAACAGTTCACGGGACGCAGAGATGTTGAGTGACGAGTCTTTTCTTCGTACGATCGTCTGGGTTTCCTCCTCGGCCCCCATAAAATCGTTAAACCTTGAGATAAAATCGATTGTGTCAATGCCAAGACTTTACTACAAGAAGCTGACGGCCGTAATGCTCCTGGAGTCAGTCCAGGGGGCCGATTATGGGTGGGCTTGACTTTTGTTAGCTGGTCTCGGGTTACAGGATCTGTTAGAAGACAACGGCTTTACCTTCTCAAACTGCGTATTCCCGTCTTTGGTGACCCATCCGGGAAGTTTGGACAAGCGGGGGCTGCAAAGCAAGAAACATTTTTTTATTATTATTATTTATTTATTATTAAAAAAAAAATAACCAAGTCCCTCCCACCCTCATAAATCCCCCAACCAGAAGCTGTTGTACAAAAGAGTCTGAATGTCAGATGGAACGCTGAAGAAGAGACATCTGAGGTCTCAAAAGCTCATGTAGCTTTACAATAATATTCACGTCATTGAATGTTTTTTCTCCATGTTTATACCTTTATCTACGCGACGTTTCATCAAGTCGTCTTTCTTAATTCTCTGTCTAAATAGTTTTATTTTTGAACCAAATCGTCAAAATTGTACACTGTCCATATAGAAACATTTATGAAACACCACAAAATATACACCACTGTCCAAAAGTTTGGGGTCACTTAGAAATATCCTTGTTTTTGAAAGAAAAGCCCATTTTGTCCATTAAAATAACATGAAACGGATCAGAAATCCAGCGCAGACGGGGTTAATGCTGTAAATGACTATCGTAGCTGGAAACGGCTGATTTTTAATGGCATCTCTTCATAGGCGTACAGAGACCCTTTATCACTCCCATCACTCCTGTGTCCCAATGGCCCTTTATCACTCCCATCACTCCTGTGTTCCAATGACCCTTTATCACTCCCATCACTCCTGTGTCCCAATGGCCCTTTATCACTCCCATCACTCCTGTGTTCCAATGGCCCTTTATCACTCCCATCACTCCTGGGTTCCAATGGCCCTTTATCACTCCCATCACTCCTGGGTTCCAATGGCCCTTTATCACTCCCATCACTCCTGTGTTCCAATGGCCCTTTATCACTCCCATCACTCCTGTGTCCCAATGGCCCTTTATCACTCCCATCACTCCCGTGTCCCAATGGCCCTTTATCACTCCCATCACTCCCGTGTTCCAATGGCCCTTTATCACTCCCATCACTCCTGTGTCCCAATGGCCCTTTATCACTCCCATCACTCCTGTGTCCCAATGGCCCTTTATCACTCCCATCACTCCTGTGTTCCAATGGCCCTTTATCACTCCCATCACTCCTGTGTTCCAATGGCCCTATATCACTCCCATCACTCCTGTGTCCCAATGGCCCTTTATCACTCCCATCACTCCTGTGTTCCAATGGCGCTTTATCACTCCCATCACTCCTGGGTTCCAATGGCCCTTTATCACTCCCATCACTCCTGTGTTCCAATGGCCCTTTATCACTCCCATCACTCCTGTGTCCCAATGGCCCTTTATCACTCCCATCACTCCTGTGTCCCAATGGCCCTTTATCACTCCCATCACTCCTGTGTTCCAATGACCCTTTATCACTCCCATCACTCCTGGGTTCCAATGGCCCTTTATCACTCCCATCACTCCTGTGTTCCAATGACCCTTTATCACTCCCATCACTCCTGTATTCCGATGGCACATTGTGTTCGCTGATCCAAGTTTAAGTGGCTAATTCATCTTTAAAATAAACTTTTTGTAATTATGTTACAGCCAGAAACGTCCTTGATTTCCACAAAAACAGCTGAGTGACCCCAAACTTTTGAACGGTAGCGTATATATTATATTAGGGCTGCAACTAACAATTATTCGGAAAAATAAATAAATGTAAATTTTTCGTTTATTTAAAATAATTGGATGTTAAAAACAAACAGCAGAATAAAAAAAACTTTGAGGAAAATGCATTTCTTGTTTTTATTTCCCAACCTGCCCCCCTCAGTTATGCGCATCTGAGCCCAGGCTTTCCACATTGCCTCCCAGATATGCCTTATACCCCCCCGATATGCCATATACCCCTCTTCGCCCCTCCCCGATATGCTTTATACCCCCCTTTATGCCATAGACGCTATATATGACGCTGGTGCTCTATGATAGAAGCCCCGACGGAAGTGGAGGACAGTAGCAGAGGATGTCGGTGCGCATCGCATCGCACTGACGCGCCCCGGCTGTCAGAGAGAAGGATCCGGGTCCCCTGCAGCGCTGCGGGGGATCTGGATCTTAGTGTTTGAGGTCGGGTTATAAGACGCAGGGTATTTTTCAGGGCATTTGCTCTGAAAAAACCCTCATGTTATAAAATCTATTCAACTAATCCATAATGAAATTCGTTGGCAACGATTTTCATGATTAGTTGTTGCAGCCCTACACTAATATATATATATATGTAGCGTATACATTATAGATATATGTGAACGGTAGCCTATTTACTGGTTTTAAACTCTATTCTCGTGGAGATTCTTTCCTGTCAGGATCTTTGAATTGTCGGGAAGCTGCAGTAACGCAGACGTCAGGACAGAAGTGTGATGGATGAGTTTCTGCAGACGGCAAACGTCGATGGGCGCTCACACCGCTCGTGACAGATAATGGTTAGACTTTAACCGTCCCAGGCTTCCCGGTATCAGGCAGAGCGTTATTTAACGCCGCCTCACAAAATCATTAAACAAACAGAGCTCATCGGCATCATTTTTATACCCTTTCCATGCAAAATATACTTTTCACTAGAAGCACAAGCCCACTACGGGGTTAAACCGACTCCATTACGCTTGGTAGGATAAAGATATATATTAGAATACAAACCCTTTCGTATTACACAGCCGGTCACTCTTACAAGCGACATATCTGGAAGGGTAAAGCTGCAGCTTCTCCTCAAACGGTTAAAGCATAGAAGGATCAGATCAGGGATCTAGTACATGCAACCGGCTTTTTGTAGCTGCCACTTTTAATGGCTATGTTTGAAAACCAAAAATCAGACCAGATCAGACCCCCCCCCAAAGGTTCCTGATTAATTAAAAACTCAAATAGGTCTTTCAATTTAACCCCTTAAGTACCCTAAATGCTATTTTTATTATGCTATTTTATTTCTATATTAACATAATCAAGATTCCACTTTTCAGTGTTTGCGCAGAAAGAAGACTCCCTCTTATTTTGGGGACAGGTAAATAACTCTGAGCGATGAACAATCATTATGTGGATGTCAGGGCACTCAGAAGTCCGTGCGGCTACGGAAAAAGGCAGGACGTACCAGTACGTCCTAAACGACGTCTTGTCTCACCCTTAATAGACATACGCTTACATCAACAGGGTAGCGGAAGGGTTAAGGAGAGTTCGGATCAGATAAGCGAGATGTAAGATTGGGGCACACCGACATAATGGCGGAATCCCGAACATGCTATTTTATACAGGATTTGCATCAATTACCAAAAAAAAAAATAAAAAAAAATATGTATGTATATATATATATATATATTAGGGCTGCAACAACTAATCGATAAAATCGATAATAATCGATAATGAAATTCGTTGGCAACGAATTTCATTATCGATTAGTTGAATCGATTATTATAGATTATAAAATGAGGGTTTTTTCAGAGCAAACGCTCTGAAAAATCCCCCTCATTATATAATCCGTTTAGTCTGACTCACCGTCTCACAGCAGCAGCTCCTACTTACTCCCCCTCCCTGTAATCACTGTGACAACTGGCCCCGCCCCTTCCTTCTCCAGGCCAGAACCACATGGCTGTGACACTCATCTAACTGTAAGTATATGTATATATATATATATATATATATATATATATATATATAATGTGTATGTGTATGTATATATATATATATATATATATATATATATATATATATATATATATATATATATATTTGGGCTACTGAAAGTTAGGGGAGGTGGGGGTTAATTTAGGGGCAGTTATGGTTAGTGGGGTGTTTAGGGTTAATTTAGGTGCAGTTATGGTTAATTGGGTGTTTAGGGTTAATTTAGGGGCAGTTATGTTAATAGGGTGTTTAGGGTTAATTTAGGAGCAGCTGTGGTTAATGGGGTGTTTGGGGTTAATTTGAGGCAGTTGTGGTTAATGGTGTGTTTAGGGTTAATTTAGGGGATGCTGTGGTTGATGGGGTCTTTAGGGTTAATTTAGGGGATGCTGTGGTTAAGGGGGTGTTAAGGGTTAATTTAGGGGCAGTTATGGTTAATGGGGAGTTTAGGGTTAATTTAGGGGAATCTAAATCCTGGGGGCAGTGAAGTGACATATCTGGGGGTATAAGGCATATACAGTATATAAGGCATATGTGGGGAGGGCAGTGTGGCATGTCTGGGGAGGACGGAGTGGTGTATCAGGGTGTATAAGGCATATCTGGGGGTAGAGAAGTGGCATGTCTGGGAGGCAGGGTGGCATGTCCGGGGAGGATGGAGTGGGGTATCAGGGGATATAAGGCATATCTGGGGGTAGAGTGGCATATCTGGGGGTAGAGAAGTGGCATGTCTGGGAGGCAGGGTGGCATGTCCGGGGAGGATGGAGTGGGGTATCAGGGGATATAAGGCATATCAGGCACAGTGGCAGATGTGGGAGGCAGCGTGGAGTGGCAGATGTGGGAGGCAGCGTGGAGTGGCAGATGTGGGAGGCAGCGTGGCATATGTGGGAGGCATTGTGGAGTGGCAGATGTGGGAGGCAGCATGGCGTGGCATATGTGGGGAGGGCAGGGTGGCATGTCTGGGGAGGATGGAGTGGTGTTTCAGGGGGTATAAGGCGTATCAGGCACAGTGGCATGTGGGGGGTAGAGTGGAGTGGCAGATGTGGGAGGCAGCGTGGCGTGGCAGATGTGGGAGGCAGCGTGGAGTGGCAGATGTGGGAGGCAGCGTGGAGTGGCAGATGTGGGAGGCAGCGTGGAGTGGCAGATGTGGGAGGCAGCGTGGAGTGGCAGATGTGGGAGGCAGCGTGGCGTGGTATATGTGGGAGGCAGCGTGGAGTGCTGTGGTAGGCAGCGTGGCATATGTGGGGGGGCAGCATGGCATGTCTGGGAGGCAGCGTAGCAAGCCTGGGCTCAAATGTGCATATATTGGGGGGCTGGTTGGGAAATAAATACAAGAAATGTATTATCAAAGTTTTTTTATTCTGCTGTTTGTATTTAACATCATTTGTTTAGTAAATTATTTTAAATAAATGAAAAATTTACATTCATTTTTTTTATCCGATTAATCGATTAATCGAAAAAATAATTGGCCAACTAATCGATTATTAAAATAATCGTTAGTTGCAGCCCTAATATATATATATATATATATATATATATATATATATATATATATATATGCAAAGAATTATGGGATCCCTGCTTACATACACAAGGGAGCCCATGTAACCATCTGCGAGGAATCAAGAAGCGAGTTATAATCCGGCTAATGTGTATTTTATACTTGATTTTGTTTATTGGGTATAATTACGGGATATAACCCTCTGGTGTATAGAACTCATAGCGGTCATATAACCAGATCAACTAGCGGCCCGGTGCATTGATGTGATGAGAGTCATAAGACCCCCTTTCCGAATCACCTTTTACATTTAACTCTCATTATTACCGTCGTTGGCGGACAAAGATCAACCTTACTCATAGAACGATCGAATTCCTATTTTTGGGGGTTTTATTTTTAAAGAGACACCGTTATATAGTGCAAACGCAAACCAGCAGAGCGCTGTGAAATACCCTAAGGGGTTAAAGAGAAACGTCACGCCAACGTCCCAATAACCTTTCTTTTATAATCGAAATGAAAATAATATCGACTGAATTTATTTAATTTTTTTTTATTAAAATGACCCCAGCAGCGACGTATCCTTGCCTAGGACGACCGGGTTAAGGGGGCAGCAGTCCTCCTGCTGCAATACCCAGGGCAAACTGCCCTCGGGGGTGATCAGGCCTCCCAATACCCCACTGCTCAATGGACCGGGTATAGGGGGGACCTTTGTTCTCCCCATGCGACCCATTTATTCACGAGAGGGTAGTAGGTAAGTGGAACAGCCTCCCAGCAGATGTGCCAGACGTTAATAAGGGTCTGATCTGCCGCCACATTTTATGTTTCCGCTACTAGTAAGCGGCGATAGATAACATCTACAAGCTGGGGGAAAAAATTCTGGGAAAAGTACCAAATTGGTGCTTTTCCGAATTCTCCTTGAAATGGATTATTTGTCATTACGAAGAAAATCATAATTTTTCCATTAAAAATAATAAAAAATGGTTGTAGACAGGGGGCGACAGACAGCTCCCGACACGCGCTGAGACGGGCGGCGTGCGCGTCGGCGACGTACCTGTAGACGAGAGGCAGCGGCAGGAAGCTGAGCGCCGACGTCATGTCCAAGCTGCAGTCCAGCATGACGGTGGTGGACTTGAACTTGAGGATGTTGCAGGGCAGAGTCGGGTGACCGGACAGGCAGTACTGCAGCGAGATAAATAACGAAAACCCCCCCCTCGTTAACAGTCTGGAGTAACAGGAGCATCAAATATTAACGAGCCGGCGGTGAACAGCGGTCGGGGGAAAGCACGGCCCGGGGGTGAGAGATGAGAGGAGTCCGCTGGCTGTGTGACAAGGGCTAATGCGCAGCGCCCGGCTCCAATTATCGCTGCATTAACCGCCGCTAAATTGTTTTACTGCACTTAACCGGACCAGAGTTTATCCTCGGTCAGCGGTCTCTGCTGCCCCGTACGCCTACTGCTCTTATTTAAAGGGCCGGTAACGCCAGACGACTGCTCACTTCATCGAGTCTTCTGTGAAGACAGCTTTGGGACGGGGTCTATAGTTAAAGAGGAGCCCCCCCCCGCTAAATGATTTTATTATCAGTATCCAATTAAAAGTAAGTCTCCAAAATTGTGGTGACTAATAAAAGTTTATCTTAAGCAACAAACTTTATTAGCATCGCCATAAATCATCAGCTCAGTGTGGTGTTTGAGGCAGGAAAGTCACCCAAAATATCACATGACTGACAGCAACGGCGGCTCCATATTACTGTATACAGCACTGGGGGTTATATTACTGTATACAGCGCTGGGGGGTTATATTACTGTACACAGCGCTGGGGGTTATATTACTGTATACAGCACTGGGGGGTTATATTACTGTATACAGCACTGGGGGTTATATTACTGTATACAGCGCTGGGGGGGTTATATTACTGTATACAGCACTGGGGGGTTATATTACTGTATACAGCGCTGGGGGGTTATATTACTTATACAGCACTCAGGGGGTATTACTGTCGGGGGGGGTATCAGTGAATACATGGGACTTTAAAAAGGCTGAATGATAAATCAAACAAAACCTTGATCAGCTTCTAAATCTGGAATCGTTATTTCCCAGGCAGGTAATGAAACGGTTACAGGAAAGTTACGCAGAAAGACAGCGAGCTGAAGTCACAGATTTGTCTGAACCCGGATATATAATTAACCATTTATTTTATTAGATACTTGTTTGCATATATAATTAAACAACTTTCTAGTCTGGTTTTATTTAGAAAGTGCTAAAAGGCATCATGAAGGAAATCTCAAGTTAAAGGGACGGTGTAACGGTACAAGACATCAGCCGAACACAACTCCCCAACCCCCTGCTTGACAAGAGGTGTGTTTGGATGGCGTTTTCAGGTCTAACATTATAAGACACATCTCCTGGTGGATGGAGAGATAAAAAATCAAAGAATATCAAGGGTCCGTAATGCTGAGATACCCCCCGGGGCTATATGTATAGGGCATATAGTATACGCAGCCTCGGTTCAAAGCTTGCAATCCAAACAGCCTTATTCTGGTAGTCTTGTTAAAAATAAATGAAAATAACGCAATCAGCCGAGTATTAAAAAAAAAACAGCTGAAAGGTACAAAAGCAATTTTAAATTATATTTATATTAATAATTTATTTTAAGCGTTCGGCACCAGTCATAAAGTTACAGAGATTTAAAGGGGCCGCAGAGGACTCAATAATTACGGAAAAATAGATTTAGTAAGCGGAAATATCAAAAACTGGAAAATCATCTTTGTTAGCTCAGCAGTTAGTTTTTATTAAATAAATAAAAAAACAATAAAATAAAATGATAAATATATATAAATGGGCCAGGGATTCTAAAGACTGGTTAAAGTTTGTGTCTTTATAGCAGGAAAAGGGTAAATTCTGAGAATGTGGTTTTAATGCCAACGGACCGGGTCTGGATACCCCATGGAACAGTTGCTATAGCGACAGGACTAGCACCAAAATAAAGGGATGCAAGTATAAAACATTCCCATACTAGAATATATCGCTTACGCCACATAATAAAACAAACCAAAATAAACGTATATAAATATATCTGCAGAATAAGGGAAATCGATCGGCGTACCCCCAATGCTTGTTTTGCCCTTAAACAATAATATGAATTAATAAACAAATATATTTATATATTTTTTCTCCAGCGCGCTTACACCCCAAAAAAGAAACAATTTGCTATATATATATATATATATATATATACACATACCGGTATATATGGTGACCTTACTACACAAGATAAATAATGCTGTACAGTGCGAGTCTGAGCCTAGCGCACAGCATTTTATAAACCGTTCCCATTTAATGCAAACCAGGCCCTATGCATCATACAGCCCTGAGGTATATGGTGGTGCTATATATGAATAAATAATAATAATATGCTGGGCAGCATGCCCGTTAGGCACATGTTTACCTGCATGCTGCCAACATGCTACAAGCAGCCCATT
Source organism: Spea bombifrons (assembly GCF_027358695.1). Classification (NCBI taxonomy): domain Eukaryota; kingdom Metazoa; phylum Chordata; class Amphibia; order Anura; family Pelobatidae; genus Spea; species Spea bombifrons. The sequence continues at coordinate 117,526,064 of NC_071089.1, read as the reverse complement.
ACTAGACAGACTAATGCTTACTTAAACCGGCCGGGGAAAGCATTAATAGTATTGTTAGTATTTTAATAGCAGTTATAATGGAATTATGACCGTTATGATTATTGTTGTTATTATTATTGTTATTCCGTACAGTTGAAAGGCTATAAAACAATAACAGGCGGATATTCAGCACCAAAGCCTCACCAGCTTCATTCTCCACTTGTCCAGAGCACAAATGCCCGCTTCCTGTTAGCGCAAAGGCTCTCGGGATTTGTAGTCACGCCGTACGTCACTATGACGCATTACGCCCGGGCTCCAGACACGCACGGTGTTTGTGTTATATCCCTCCCTGTCTCTGTGCGCGTGAGAGGCTGGAGGAGGCGTGGCCTGACTCGCCGCGTTGCTTTCTGGGACGTGTAGTCTGTTTCCCGCAGTGTTGCTGTCGCTCCCCGGGGAGAAGCCGACGGTGCCGGAAACTACAAGTCCCAGAGTCCCGCGGATTTTTTCGGCTGGGAGCTGCGCGGTGCTGAGTGTCAAGATGGCGGCTGGGTGGCAGACAAAGACAAGTCGGGTTCGGATGTGAGCGGCTGGGTGATCGCGGGGATCTGCAGCTCAGAGGGCGGCCACCGTCACCCTCCCGGACTCCCGTCTGCACCCCCAGGAGGCCGCAAGGGTAAGGCTGTTGGCCGGCACCTCGGGAAGGTGAGACAGACGCAGCAGCTCCTGCCCCGCACTCCTGTCACTCAGAAAAGTTCGCGCAGCCAGTCGCCGGCCGCGCGCATGGCGCCTGCATAGACCGGAGAGGGGCTGCTGGTGCTGTGGCAGCTCTTTCCGTGTTAGTGGGCTTCGCGCCGGGTGGCAGCGCTTGTGGCAGCCGTCACTGGCGCCTCCGTGGTCTCCGGGAGCAGAGTTGGTGTGCTGTGCAGCTTGTGTCACTAGTTGTGTGGATCTGAGGCACTTTGCTGCGCGCTGGGCTGTGTCTGTCAGGGTTGTGCTGCTGCTTTGTGCGCCTGGGTTGTGTTGCTCGGTTGTGTTGTGCACCATGTGCTGTTGCTGGTTGTGTTTTGGATCTTTTTACCCCTCTGGGTGGCAGCTCTGCCCATTTGACTGGTTGGCACTGGGGTGGCAGCCTTGACTTTGGGTGGGTGTGCTTTTTACCCCTCTGGGTGGCAGCTCTGGCACTTGTGGGTCCTTTTGCCCCTCTGGGTGGCTGGCGCTTGGGGGTCCTTTTGCCCTTCTGGGTTGCAGCCCTGGGTGGGGGTCCCTTTGCCCCTCTGGGTGGCTGGCACTTGGGGGTCCCTTTGCCCCTCTGGGTGGCTGACTGGGGTGCAGTGTATTGTGCATCACTTGTGGGTTTCGCGGACCCCCTTTGGCGTGTTGCGGTTTGTCTATTATGACGCGGTGCTGTATAATCTGACCCTGCAGCGTCGGTTTGTGGCAGCCCCATAGGCAGTGGTGCAGTACAACATCCCTGCCTTCTTACAGGTTATCCCGTTAACACGACCGTCACTTCTGTTCGTTAAACGTATATATATGTTGGTTTAACCCCTGCCCTGCCGTACTCCCTGCGCGGCATCTTATTCCCACATAATGCGTAATAGAGCAACATGCGTTAGGATTATAAAGTGTTTGCGGCTTTGTGAATGGGAGTCTGATTCCATCTGGGTTAAAGAGCCAAATTAATCTTTGGTAGCGATTTGCAATAGTTGTGAAATCCCCACCCCCCCCGTTAAATTCCTCGGTAACCTGTGTCTTTGGACACCAGTTTGGGACGGAGGGCAGATTTGTCGGCTGAGGGTGTCCAGAGCAATCACAGCCCCGTCCTGAGGGTTTGTTTTGGTTGCCGTGTCTGGATCCGGCAGGTGCTGCCGTGTCTGTGAATAAGACATCAGGGGTGCTTTGTACCGTTTAACCCTCGGCGTCGTGATCCCCTGAGGATCGACCTAATGACACTTACAGGCACTGTATGTCTAAACGGCCGCTGTTTGTGTCATCGCCTCGTGTTAAACTTTTTGTGCTAAAGCTAAATAAATAGAATTTAATCCGATTTTCATATTGCAGCAATCTGTATTTATTAATATATGTAACGCTGGGCGACGTCTTTATTTCCTACGAATATTCATTATTAAACGTGTATTATCTTTCCTGCCCGTTGCGTATGTATGTTCTGCGCGCCGTTTAGATGCGTTTAGCATCCTCACTAGAGTTGTCTTCCAAACCTATTTTTTTTTTTTTATTAAATTTTTACTGTTTTACTACAATTTATTTTTTTTTTATTAGAAATTTCTTTTAATTGCGTATTAGCATTTTTTCGCTATGAACTTTCGTTTAAAACTAAATATATATTTTCTTATTACTGAATGTTATAATTTTTTTTTTTTTTCTAGAAAAATATATTTTGTTCTACATAAAATAAATAAAATAAAATATGTATTTAAATTTTTTATTTATTTTTAGCTTTCCAAACATAAGGCTTGTTTATCGGCGTCATACGTGTTCCCAGCAGGTGTCGGATATGTTAAATGTCTCCCGATCTCTTATAGCAGACGCGGCGAGGACGCGCGTCGCGTGTACAGGTGGCGGCGGCGGGTTCAATGTATATCTGTCTGTCGTCTTCTATTAATAAAGCATTAGTCAGCGCGTCTGCCCTAACTTGTAAGAGGTTCGATGGGTTATTATCGGGACGGATCGCTCCGTTTCTCGCCGTCTGGCCGAGACGTTTGTGTTTTTTTTTGTAATACTTCCTGTGCTAAATTTGGAGTTTTCGTCATTCTCTCTGTTCATTTGGGTCACATTTGCGCAGAGAAGTCCTTGAGATGCGGGGACACGCTGTACTCGCCGCTCCGGAGTTCCTATAACGCAGCCGTGCAAAAAATGAATTATTCATGATTTTTATTTTCATTTTTTTTTTTTTTAAAGCAGATATAATTGGTCGAAGGCCTTGCATGCGCAAGAATTGGGTTTTAACCCCTCGGAGGCTGGGTCAGGGTGAAGAGCACCGGATGCTATTGCAGCGGGTGAAAAAAATTGAATATTTTGCTTTAATTCGGTGCAGCTTTTTTTAAAGGGAGTCTGAACATTTTGACCCAATAAATGTTATGAATTCAATTAATCTGTTCGGAGAAATGTATCATGATATGAGAAGTCGGGTGCCGGCGGGAAACTTCGGGTAGCCAGGCGGCTACCTGTCTTTTAGCATTCTCCAGAGAAACCAATCGTATTAAATGTGTGTGTGTGTGTATGTATATATATGTATATATATATATATATATATATATATTCCTGCAATGTAAGAATTAATGTCTTTGTGGTTTAATGAAACTGTATGGAAGTAATTTTTTACTGATAGGGTGGTAGGTAAGTGGAACAGGCTCCCAGCAGAAGTGGTAGGGGGTAATACAGTGAGCGGATTTGAGCATGCATGGGATGGGCATACGGCTCCTGGTTTCATATGGTTCTAATGAAAGTTTTCGGAAGCCAATCTCGCTTGGTAGATGATGACTGTCACTGGCGCCCGTTGACAAGTCTTCACTATCCGTAGAAAGATTGTACTCAGGGCCGGTGGTTCCTTTATTGGTCTTCGAGAAGAGTCCGAGAGCACTACGGATTGGGAGAATAAGTAAAATGAGCGGACGGCTGGCCGTGGACTGGCATCATGCGCGATGCTGCTTTAGAAGACCAGCCTTTTATCGTTTGCCATAAATATTGTAGCGGACTGTAAGCCACGGGCAAAGTCGGGCAAGATGATGACGAGCCAAGCGTGCCAATATGCTTCTTGAAGGCACTTGCTGCCATTTTTTCCCACATTAACCATTGAAATAAACTGAATATTTTATAGGAATACCCCACATCCACCATCTTGGTTTTAGGAATGGGGGATCCAACTGGTAGCCCACCAGAGGCTGTGGAACTACGACTCCCATGATGCCCTCTTGGTCGTGCGTAAGCCATGGGAAATCTGGCTATCATGGAGGCTTACATGATCTGTGGCTCTAACCCCTGTCTGACTACTCCTGTTTTGGCCCCCTTGAGCGCATGGGTTATGTACCCTTTCTCCTGGCAAACTATAGGGGCTTCTGGAAATGATGTTTTAGAAGGGATTTTTTCTGGTTTTTATTTTTGGGTCGTAGGGGGTCATAGCAGAATTTCTTATTTTATTTAACACTTTGTTTTCTGCGCAGCTCCTTCAAAGCAGGATTAACGTGATTAGAGATCCCCAAGGGTCTTTCCATTAACTAGAGCAAATCCTCAAAGACTTGCTTATGACACAAATTACAACATTCATATTTATTTCGAGATGTAGTCTTAATCTTATTTGGATTTTAATTTTTTTTAAGTTTTTATTTTTTTTATTTTTTGTAGACATTTATTTGTATTTAATCCTCAATGGTTTACGCTCAAACTTTTAGCATCTCACCATACATACGCAATATTTGTCCTTCTTTTGGCCATGCGCAGGCAATATCCCGAGCGAAGAAAAGGACATTGTCTCTACCTGGGGCAATGGATCTGGTCCGGAGCTCTAACCAGCAGAGTTTGCCCCCCTTCCAGCCAGTGCGGCTCGTATAATCTCAGGCGATGGTACTCGGGTCTCCTCTCGCTGGCAGACCCCGAATATAGCTGCAGCGGAGGCCGACGAGATGTTCCCCTGCAAAGTCCCCTCTAGTAAGTTGCGTTAATGAGGGTGAACAAGCTGTGCGATCCTGCGCGACTCAGTAGGAGAGGACGCTGGACGGGATTCGCGTATAAACCATGGAGACGTGCATGGACTCCAATGACCACACAATGCTTTGCGTTTAGAAAGTCTTCTCCCTCTATTGCCACTTTCTCCCGGAAGCATACTTAAGTATGCTTCCTGCGCATGCATCACGGTACCCCCTTCCCCGCAGTAAATCCCCATTAAATACAAAAGGGACCATAATTTGCCTTAAAATTAAACAAGGGGGGGGCATCTGTATCTTCCTTCAACACAGATAAAATATGTTTGGAAATTGACATATACATATATATATATATATATTATGATGTATACCTGTTAAAAATGCTCCTTTTTGGATTAAACCATTTGTAAATTTAAAATATATAACCCGTTAAACCAGTTTAACCCTTTCTCAACAATACACGATCCTCCTTTCAAAAGTAAATTCTATCCTCTATAACGATGTCCAAGGTTCAGTAAATCTACCTTTTTGTTATTACTAGAATCCGATTGAAAAATGTTTTGAAACGTTACATCCAGATTTCTTTCTTGTTTTTCTTTGTTTTTTTTTTTTTTTGTTTTGTTTTGCTCTAGGTGCGTAATGTTTTCAGGCAGCTGCATATCAGCCGTTTGTATGAGGTTCTCACTCTTATCTGAACCTCAATCTACTAGACAAACACCCCGACTCCTTATCATACTGCCTGTGGGGAACAATAGAATGCCTCAGTCTTAATCACCCGTGAAAGTCTACAGAGGAACGGACTTCATTAGCATCGCCATAAAGCATCAGCTCAGTGTGGTGTTTGAGCCGGGAAAGTCACCCAAAATATCACATGACTGACAGCAACGGCGGCTCCGGGGCGGCTGTTCCGCTCAAAAATATTTTTCCGTCAGACTTTCTGTTTTAGGCATCTTTTGTAAATGCTTCTCCGTGTTTTGTTGGTACATAAAACCTCACCGTGTGATCTACATTAAAATGAGCTGAAATACAGCAGAACGGCGTTTCTTCTCTAACCCGCTTAGGATTCGGGAAGCTGACGGCGTGGTTCGAGACGATGCAGAAGGAGCTCGATCTAAAACATAACGTGATTTGTCTTATTCTGGGAAGAGCGAAGCCAGGGCGCCCGCCATTCAATTCCCTCTGCCTCGTTTTCTGGGGGGGAGGGGGGTTCCCTGGCTTTTAACATTTATTCCTTTAAAACAGACGTCACATTGACATTTGTCAGAATTATTACCAGGACTTTAATCCACGAAGCTATACTAACCGTTTTATTTTTATGTAATTTTTTTTTTTAAAACACAAATTAACCCTTTCTGAGCGTATGGGCCCATTTCCCGTTGGGTCACAGGGTTCTTAAAGGTGCAGTTCCACTTAACTGAAACCATAGTGAACGTTCAATGCATATCAAACTCCTGTGTAAGGATTCTGGAGAATTCCCCCCCCCCCCACATGCGTTTGCAAGGTGGTACCACAGAATTTTTACCCTTTCACACCGATTGACGTAGTATTACGTCACAGTGTTCTGGCAGTCAACGCTGATTAGTCCCGCTGGCTAAATTATGAATTAGACACTTTGGATGATGAAATGCTTTTGGGGAATTAAGCAGTCTTGGATAATTCTGCATCTTTGATGAGCTAACGGGACCCGGCTAGAGGGAAGTTTACTTTTTCTTAATTATATATAAACTGTATCTGAGTGTTTAAAGAAAGATTACCTGGGAGGACTAGGGTGAATGCGTGAAGGCCTTCTAGTCATGAAACGTTCTGCAGATTCGACGTTTTTAATTTTCCATGGCAATAACCTATCGGTATCTGCCGTTGTCACATGACAATTAAAGGGACACTCCAGCCATCATATGCTAATTAATGTCTTTAAATGTTTTTTTTTTCTTTTTTTTTTTCTGTGGTCTGATTTGCTATCGTATGGGGTGGAATTTGCAAATTGGGCTGCTATACCCCTCCCCCCTCCAGTCACAACTAATTGGCTGCTTCATCAATCGCTGCCATCGATTGACAGGTTAAGCCACCAATCGGTACCCAGAAACTTCTGAGCATGGAGGAAAAGGAAGATCTTGCAGGATGCCGATGACATTAAACTGTCCCTTTAAGCATCCGCGGCACGATTTTGCATTCTTTTATGGGTGACTTTGTGCGTCCAGCAGAACTAGGAGTGCCGTTTCTCATGCGGTATGTAGTCATAGGTGGAACAGCACCTTAAATAAAACATTTGAGTCAGTGGTGCCTGGTAAGAGGGTATTAACTGCCCCCTTTAAAGTTTTTTTTGGGGTTTGAAAGCCAACATAATCCCAAACATAACATCACAGGTTATTTTTTAATCTCTCCTGCTCTCCGGTGTTCTTACTTTGCCGGATTCTTTGCGTTTCTGTATTAATTCTCCTAAAATAAGTCATTATTTCTGATATTTCTCGCCGCCGACTATAATACAACCAAAAAGGGGAGACGCTGTCGGCTTTCTTATTCCACGTTAATGCAATTTATTCAGGGTTTCAGAACGCGGTCCTCTCCGTCCTTTGGCAGCTTCAGATATCGACTGTAATTCTCACAATCCTCAGCCAGCACTATGGGAACTGTAGCCTACTTTGGATTGTACTCGGGACAGCAGTCATTGGCTGTGTATGCGCAGGTGCGTGGACGTAGTTCGGACGCTGCTGGCCTTAAAGTGACGGGGTTGCTCTTCTTCCCCAGTCTCGCAGATCTGCTGCACAACCCCACGTACGCCGTTTAGTCGCCACGGGCCTTAAAGTGCCAGTGCTGCTTTTTCTTCCTTTTTTGGGGGGGAGGGGGGGCCAGAAAATGCTTAAAACTTTTTTGCCTTTTGCTGTTTTCAGTATTTCTTGATTGATGCGGCAATTTCATTTTTATTTAAGCCCGATCCCAGCAGACATGACGGCGGAGACCCACTTACAGCATAACGGCGTCCTCTAACAGGAAGCGCCCCGGACCCCCGCTCGTTACAACCCATAAACGCTGATCCGAACAGACACAAATCTATTCATCCCTTAACACCGTTAACCTCTCCACGCCTAATACGTGTTAATTTATTATTGATTTCTGTGGCATAATGAGTGCATTATCTCCTGCCGGCGTTGGGGTCAGCTCTTTGAAACGGCGATCTTTCATATATATACGTCCGCGACCCCCTAACCCGCCGTACATTCGTTTCCCAAATGGCTCGTTAAGAGGCAAAATTAAGCATACGCTCAGCAAAGTGTCCTACAGAGACCATTAGAAATGCACCTGTCCTAGCGGGAAGGACACGGACCAAAGCGGCGACGGCTGAGCTTTTATACGGCAGCACTAGCGGACTACAATTCCCACAATGCTTTGCCAGTAACTGTCACACCAGAAAGTATCCATCGGGGTCTTTTTATATACGATTCATATATCTTGTGTATTAAAGGCTCACAAACCTCATGTGCTTCATAATAGAAAGAACGGGGGGCATCGTCTTGCCTGGTGGGATCACTTTCTAGCTTACAATATGTTTTGGGGTCACCATTTCTAAGGGGTCCTCAAATTCTGAGTCTATAAGGCACATTAAAATCCAGATTTCTGTAAGACATTTATAACAACCAAACACAGACGGGTGTCCTCTAAATCAAACCTGCAACAGATGTGCCAACAGATAAATATTAATATAATAAATATAAAAGAATAAAATAAATATATACATATAATATAATCCCACCTTTATGTGTATTAGATCGGGAGCAGAGATGTTAACTTCCTCCCCAATAAGTTATCTCCCCTGTTATGTTGCTGACTGAGCCCCACTAAAGAAGAATTCATATTAAAGTATTTTGTGAGAAGTTTAATGGTGCATTCTTTAAAAACTAAAATAAATTAAACTTGGCTTTGGTAGAAGCTGCAGCTCTGGAGCTACCTTCCTCCTTACATGTGAACCACGGTGGTCTCATTAAACCCGGAGCCACCCTGGGGGGGGGGGTTCTGCAGAATCACACCATACATTTCTGAGGGGCACGCTATAAAAAATAAGGCTTGCAGCTATTGTATGCATTAAAGGGTATATGATGGCTGGAGTGTCCCTTTTTAAATGTCTACCAGATACTTTTACTGATAAAACACAAGCCGTCGGCCGCCGGGGTAAATGTCTTGTTACAGTAAACGCTGCGGTGGTGGCACTGTCCCTTTAAATGTTTCTGATTTCGGCGACTGCCTTTCTGTGCAGCTTCTTGACCTCTTAATGTGCTTTCACACAGATGTTAAGATGCGGGTTCTCTGCTCCTTGCTGACGTCCCCCGGGCCGGAGCGTCGCTTGCTGGATGAGATTGCTGGGAGTTGTAGGATTTCTGCGGCCCCCCCAGCCCGGCCGTAGCTCGCCGAAGGGCCGCGTTGCTCTGTAAGGAACGCTATGCGGGGGTTTCAGAGATTCATTGCTTCTCCTAACTGCGAAGCGGCGCTCCTTTCCTGGAACCGTGAGTCAACAAGCGGCAGAAAACAAACAGTCCGGATTTATAACGCGCTGGACCCCCCCCCCCCCGCGCCGTGAGCGACCCGTCTTCCAGGGTACGAAATGTCACGCCAGCCCCTTCCAGGATAGGTGCAAATGTCAGACAATTTATGAATACTTTCTGGAAGATGCTTGGGGGGGGGGGATTTTAAACCAAATTTGTGTATTTTATACGCGAGCCCCATCCCTCCCGGCGATGATTACGCAGTCATTACCGAACTTCTAATGTACGGATGTTTCATCCCGTTATCCGCCCTCCTAATAGATTGTAAGCTCACAAGAGCAGGGCCCTCTTCTCCGTCTGTGCCTGCGCGTCTTCAGTTTGTTCGTCTTTTTATAGCGTTGGTTTTAATGTTAATTCGCTGCCCCCTGTTGCGCCGCGGGTATCTGCTGCCGCTCCGTCGTCGCAGTGTAATATAGAAAGTTTTGGTATATAACCTCTGGGCTGCATAAAGATTGGTGTGCGGGGTGGAAAGGGTTAATCGGGGTTTAGTGCTTACATATGAGACGCGGGTCTTTTTAGTGTAGTTGGCAATGAATCTACCACGCGTCTGTGTGTTACTGAAGAGCTTTCGCTCCACGACATTTTCGACATCCGTACACTTATGCAGTGTGTATGCACGCGCTCCCTCGCACTCCCTCGCCCACCCTCGCACTCCCTCGCCCACCCTCGCACTCCCTCGCCCGGATCTGCATGACTTTTCCTACATATGTCTTTTATCGCGTTCCTGATTGCTGTGTTTTTGGGTTCAGAAAGCCGCTCTCGTCTGTCGCTCAAATATTATCAAGGAGCGAGAGCTCTCTGTCAGACAGACCGTACGTTACAGGGTTTTCTTTTTCTCGCTCTGTTATCTGAGCCTCGATCTACTAGACAAACACCCTGACAAGAGAAAACAATAGAATGGCTCAGTCTTAATTACCCAGCTGGGCACTCCGGCCAATGAAAGTCGAATGGACTGGACTTCATTAGCATCGCCATAAAGCATCAGCTCAGTGTGGTGTTTGAGCCGGGAAAGTCACCCAAAATATCACATGACTGACAGCAACGGCGGCTCCAGGTCTGCAGATAAAGGGAGTTTATTGGAACAAAATGAGAATCTTTTTTTTTTTTTTTTTTCAGGTCACTGACCAACATTACTGTATACAGCTCTGGGGGGGGGGGTTGTATTACTGTATACAGTGCTGGGGGGGTTGTATTACTGTATACAGTGCTGGGGGGGTTGTATTACTGTATACAGTGCTGGGGGGTTATATTACTGTATACAGCGCTGGGGGGGTTATATTACTGTATGCAGTGCTGGGGGGGTTATATTACTGTATACAGTGCTGGGGGGGTTATATTACTGTATACAGCACAGGGGGTTATATTACTGTATGCAGTGCTGGGGGGGTTATATTACTGTATACAGTGCTGGGGGGGTTATATTACTGTATACAGCGCTGGGGGGTTATATTACTGTATACAGCGCTGGGGGGTATATTACTGTATACAGCGCTGGGGGTTATATTACTGTATACAGCGCTGGGGGTTATATTACTGTATACAGCGCTGGGGGTTATATTACTGTATACAGCGCTGGGGGTTATATTACTGTATGCAGCGCTGGGGGGTTATATTACTGTATACAGCGCTGGGGGGTTATATTACTGTATACAGCGCTGGGGGGTTGTATTACGGTATACAGTGCTGGGGGGGGCGGTTTTATTGTATACAGCGCTGGGGGGGCAGTATTACTGTATACAGCGCTGGGGGGGGTTGTATTACTGTATACAGCGCTGGGGGGGGTATCCGGCATGAGATGCAGTGGAGACCACGGAGATCTTCAGACAGCCTGATGTCCCGGTAGGGCGACCTCACCCTAGGTCTGCGTCATTGTTTAAACCCTTTTCATGTGTTTGTTCAGGGATCTTCCGAAATGAACGCCAGTGGTTATTACTAAACGTTAGCTCTGGTGAAATATGGTAAAGTAACCAGGGCAGCGCAGCAGAACCGTCTCGCTGGTTACTCTCAGAATCTCACCGAGTTTCAAACTTTCCACCAGAATTGCTTCTTATTAATAACCTGCGCTGTGTCCGCTCCCCAGCACAGGGGCGAGGCTGTGGTCCGGTGCCGGAATGTTCTATGCCCGTGTGGTTGGCGTTCCTGTACCCGTAAGCGCTCCCCGGTGCCGGCTTGTCCTATGTCGATATTTATACATAAAATGGGTGATATGGGTTACTGGTTTAAGGCCAGTACTGTTATTTATAGGGGGCCGCATCTGCTTTAGTGGGGTCTTCGCAGATCTAGCAGCCCTGAATTGCGTCCATAGTTTTTATTTAACACTCGCCCGGATCGGGGTCCCGCAGCCCCGCCGGCTGATTATTCTGTATCCGAGTTTGTATTTTTCCACTGAGCTCTCCCCGTGCGGCTGCAGTACCGGCTTTTATTACATTAAACCCCCGGCCTTTGTTGTCGGCCGCGCTGGGCCGATGCCTTTGTTCGTATCGCTCGTTGTGCCGCGTCGCCCGTAATGAGTCCTGACAGGCTCTTGCCTTCGCGTTTCTGAGTTATTAGCCGTCTCGGGGCTGGTAAATGTACATCTCCGGCCGCCGATTCCCCCGTAGTGCGGGAACGAGTCGCGTGATTGGTAGGAGTCGCGTGAAATGTAGATCTGTTCCTGACGGGGGAACGACAGAAAAGCTTATATCGGATACATGTACCCAACACGCTTCGAGGACGGAGCTTGACCTATACGCCACGCTAGCCAAGGTATAGGTGAAATCCGTAGCCTCGATATACGGACCTCCTTAAAGATAATTAACTTCGAGGATATATCGTCCCTCGGCCCAAGCAGTTTAACCCCTGATCTTGCCGACAAAAGACAGGAAGTGGGAAACTTTAACCCCGAAATGTCCGACCTCCCTCCAAGCGTGTGCCGTGCTGCCTTGTTTCTGCAGTTAGTTTCTGTCTCAGACGGCGATATTGATCGATGGCAGTCTTTTTATGTAAAGAGGTTCCGTCCTTGTCTCTCGGCTTTACTTTTCTCTTCGTTCCGCGACGTTTCGGCCAAAGTCTGTCTAATCTCCGTTCCGAATCTATACTCCTCACGCTTGTAGTCTCGTTACATTGCGCTCTCTTCTTGACAGCGGGAGAAGTGTGGCCGAGGCGTGAATGGTTTCATGTAGAATGTTCTAGGTGTTCTAGGTATCGCAACTACCACGAGATCAGGAACGTGACATTGCACAAGAAACGTCTTAGGAGACCCGTCTAGGGTCTGTAACTGGCCGTGTAGGTCTCCTGTGACATCATGGCAGAAGAATAAATGAGCCTATGTTTAGACATTTAAATCCTTGCCGATGCAAGCATTTGGTGTAAGGGTGGTACATAAATTGAACAGCCTCCCAGCAGAAGTGGTAGAGTGAGGGTATTAAACATGCATGGGGTAGACATACGGCTCCTGAATCTAAGACGAGACCAACGACTGATTAATGTTTGAGTCTTTACAGCAGGAGAAACGGGTGACTAGACGGGGGGCGGATGGGGCCGATCTGTCAGCAGATTTTGCGTATCTGTTTATGTCCGTGGCTGTTTTGCTTTAATGTTTTCTCTTCACGCAGGTTCGGAACCGTCTAATATCCCAACCCGAGAGGACACCCCCCCCGGAGCGCAGTAAATACCGATCAGGACCGGCAGTGCTGCGCAGGCTCCCCGGCATGTTGCCCGGCAGCGACTGGCACAGTTTATGAATCTTCTGATATGCGTCCGTCAGCAGACAGCAGTGCCCTGAGGTGAGGGTCTTAATATATTGATAATGTTATTCACTAACATGGGGGTTTACAGGATCACTCTGCGTTATGAAGAGCCCGGGGGGGGTGTCTCCTGGCCCTTTATCTGGAGGCCGCCATTGCTGTCCGACATTTTGGGTGACTTTCCCGGCTCAAACACCACACTGATGCTTTATGGCGATGCTAATGAAGTCCGTCCCTCCATAGACTTCCATTAATGAGTCTCTGCATGGGTGATTAAGACAGAGCCATTCTATTGTTTCCCTGCAGGCAGTCGGATAGGGAGTCGGTGTGTTTGTCTATAGATTGGCTTAAGATGATGACTCTAAGGAGGCAGGGTAGTGCGATTCTATGAGATGAGCTGATTTCTTATCTAATATGTCTTGAAGGCCAAACTCCTAGCCTCAGATGGCTCTTCTTCAGCCCGTGAAGGAGCTTTAGCTCTCCCTTTAACCCCTGAAAGAGAGCTTTTATTCTGCGCACGTCTTACACGCCGTGTAAACTCTGTCTCACGCGGGTCCTTAGCGCGTCCTCTGCCGCCCTGCGTTTCATTCACCGGTCATGGATGATAAAGGGGAGCGATCTGGGAAAGTGCTCTGCGGGGACCCGTTAGGACTGTTCTAATAGCAGGAATTACTGCGGAGAAGGCGCGCAGGTCCTCGGAAATGTCCTCGGGTATCCGGGGCCTTTCGCTGCTCTTCAAACACTCTGTTCATCCAGCGGCCGAAGCGCCTTCGCTCTCTTCCCGTGTCCTAGGAGGTCAGACAGCTGACGTGTTACACATAACGGCCACGCTTTAGAAGACTGACGCGACTCTGTTGCTAAGCAGCACCAGTATCTCAATAAACATTTCACTGTGGTTTTTCAGCTTTGAGTATCGTCGGGGAGAAGATGATAAATGTGACTTTGAATTCTTTTACGTGATGCCGCACTTACCTTGCTGTGGAATAGCTCTTTTTAAAAAGTTACATTTTTAAGCATTTTATATAGAATTCTACATCCATCGACATTCTTGATTTCCAAGTATGTGCCAGCGACTCCAAACCTGGTCAACCCTGCCACGCAAGGGTCTGTATTTCCCCCACTGTGGTTATTCTACCGCCGCTGGTCTAAATTACCCCTGTGCTACCCCCGGGGGACCCCTGTGTTCCCCTCCCATTTGTTTAGGATATACCCCAGGCTCATATACTAGGAAGAGGGGTAATAGTGTGAACCGGCCCCATTGGATTTTACCTGCTGCTTGACCAAGGTTAAGTTATTTATTATTTATATAGCGCCAACAATTCCCGTGGCGGTTCTTCCAGTCCCTACATTCCAAGGGTCTGACAAAACTAGAACCGACAGACTAAGACAAACCGATACATTATATAACGAGGGCCTGGCTTACAATCCAGAGGTTAAAAATGTTTTTTTTTCGGTGCTCAGAGTTGTCCGCTTTGAATTGTTTTTCTCTTTTTTTCTTTTTCTTTGCAAAGCAATTACGCGGCGGTCATTAATCACCCCGGACGGTTTGCACGCGGAGCCGGTGACACGGTGCGATACATACTCATTTTTCAGAATAAAGAAATCAGGAGTTTGAGGTTGATCAAATGATTTCGCTGCCTTTCGAAAAACATTTCCAAGAAGCGATTTCACAAAGCACAGCTTTCCTTTTTTTTTTTCTTTTTTTTCCCACTTTATTTTTTATTATTTATACTCGGCTTGGCAAGCTTTCTCATCGACTTATTTAAGGATCTTAAGAATTTGTTACATAGAAGAAGAAGAAAAAAGTTCTATTTAAAATATTGTGTATTTTTCTAGCTTAATACTATTATATAAATGCTTCCCTTTGTTTTGCCTTTTTGAATTCTATCAATATGTATATATGTATATGTTATATATGTATATGTTATATATGTATATATGTATATATTATAATATAAGGCATGGGTTTTTTTTATATATATAAATCTCTCTAATGTGTCTAACCTTAAGTTAAAAAAAAAAAAAAAAGTCGATCTGTCATATTTATTATTTATTACATCTGAAAGTTTAATTACATAAAAACTTTTCAGAATTTTGTCCCCTCCCCCCATTTTCTGTGTCGCCAACCAATTAGTACCTGCTTTAGTGTCACATGACAATTAAGCATTCCCTGAAAGAAAAAAAAAAGAAAGATTACTTGAGTCTCTTTCTTGGGAAGGACTCGGATGTCCTGCGGTTCCGGGAGCGATGTTTAGTTACAAAAGTATTTTATTTTCATGTTATTTTGCTGGAATTGGTACATTCAGTGAATATTTTTGGTTTTATTCATTTTAGGCTTCTCACAACCTTCTAAAAGAGCGGATTATTTACTTCTTTTCTTCGTTCCTTTGCAGTCTGCCAGAAACCATGTCGCATTACACAGACGAGCCGAGGTTCACCATCGAGCAGATAGACCTGCTCCAGCGCCTGAGACGTACGGGGATGACCAAGCACGAGGTCCTCCACGCGCTGGAGACCCTCGACCGCCTCGACCAGGAACACAGCGACAAGTTCGGGAGGAGGTCCGGCTACGGGGCGACGTCCTACAACAACAGCACCGCCAACAACGTCCCCGCGTCGTCTTCCACGGCCACCGCGTCCACGCAGACCCTTCACTGCGGGATGTCCCCGTCCCCCAGCAACAGCTGTGACACCTCCCCGCAGCCCTGCACCACCAATCAGAACGGGAGAGAGAGCAACGAGAGGCTCCCCACGTCCAACGGGAAGCTGTCGCCGTCGCGCTACCACGCCAACAGCATCGGGCCGCGGTCGTACAGCTACGAGGCGTCCGAGGAAGACCTGGACGTGGACGACAAGGTCGAGGAGCTGATGAGGTCAGGCTCTGGCGTCGCCGGCGCTATTTATTAAAATGCTCGCTTTTTCAACCAATGTTCTTGTCTTGTAGGTTTTAAGGAAGGGACTGTTTTTCTTTTCTTTAGGGAAGTAGGGATGTGTGGGGAAAAGATGGCTTAACTTGAGTATCTAATTTCTCAGCCCGAAGTTGTCCATCGCCCGGCCTGTCTGAACCAGTCAACAACAATCAGCAACTTAATACGGGAGAGAGTCCTTAAAGGGACAGTTACCCACAAAAACCTACCTGAGATAGAAGCTGCAGCCCTACAGGTGCCCTCCTCCACGGTCCAAAGCCTTAGGATAAAGCAGCCAATCAGTTTCTGTGGACCCCCCCCATGCATGTGCAAGGGGGACACTATGGAGATTTAAAGTGCATATGATGGCTCGAGCGTCTGTTTAATGGGGAGGAATAATCCTAAAAAGCCTGAGAACACAGGGTTTCTTTATAGAACTGTAAACCGCCAAATACACACCAGTGTCCACATAGTCAGTATACGGTTCGTATTAACCCCTTGCTCACTAAAGAGATTTCTAGCCTGTGTTTTGTCGGTGGCAGAAATATCCATATTTCCCCCTTTTTTTGTTTCCTTTTTCCGATCCCGTCTCGGGAGAAGCGCCTGCCTGAGGTTTGGCGGGCGGCAGAGTAATAAATCAGCGTGTACGGTCGTCTTCCTAATTGGTTTTTACGTTTCCCAGCTAAACGTCTGACTCCTGACTTCTCTCGGGGGCCGCGATGATTTAGCCTGAGGAGCGCGATGCTTTACCGGCTCCCCGCGTCTCATCTTCTCTGTGGTTTTGGGGGGGCAGGGGGGGCAGTTCTCGCTCTCCATTGACTGCGGCTCGTGTAATCGCTCGTCTGGGTGGATTAAGCGGCAATAAAGCGCTGTTTTAGAATTGTTAAAGTTACGATCCGCCAGGGACGGCGACGGCTGCGTGCTTTGTGCTCGGTTTACAAAGCTGACAATCTATTCGGCTGGCAGTGTTTGGCGTGGCCAGTGGGACAGACTAACGTTCCTTGCCCCCCCCCCATCTAAGGAGGAACGTGAGTAGTTTTATGTATTCTTCAGAAATAAACACTTACCTGACCTAGAAGATGCAGCCCTATTGCTGCAGCTGCTGCCTTCCCCTGCAGTCTGTCATTTCACACCTGCTCGAGGCGGCCAATCAGTGGCAAGAAAGCGCTCTCGTATATGTCCTCCCGGGATCTGCGCTTTGAATAGCGAGTAGAGAATAAATTACAGGTCCTCGGACGAGTGTGAGACTGACAATGAAGTCAAGCCCACGGAGACCTGCTTAGCTTGGGCTCCGACCCTGGCTGTCGTATGGTGACGAAATGTCCCGTCGAGCAGCCATTGGGTTCCACCAACCCATAGGGACCCTCATCCCACCTCCACCTGCCACCCCAGGCCGGGGCCGGAATACGCAGCCGGACATATGGAGTGGGACAGGCGTCACGGTAACAAGCCAGTAAACAAAAAGGACACGTGGGCGCCGTCTCGCTGATGTGATGTCATCAAAACGCACATTTTTAGCATCTAGTTCTTTTGTGGAAAGAGGAGAAATGGCCGAGAGGTCCTAAACCCAAAGAGTCGGAGGCTTAGATGTCATAAGGAAGCTTTACTTTACTGAGAGGGTGGCAGGTGGAACGGCTTCCCAGCAGAAGCGGTAGAGGCCAATACAGTCAGGGTATTGAAACATGCATGAGATCGGCATATTCAAGGACAGGCTAGATGGACTGAAAATGGCTCTGCTTTAAATATGTACATTTTATTTGTAGAACTTTCCTTTTAAGTAACTTAAAATACTTTAAATCTGTATAAACCGTGTTTTATTGATGTCATTTTTTAATGGGGGGGTGGGGGCCGCGGAAAAGGCATCTGCAACTACACCCAACCTTTAGTAATGTCTTTTAAAGGGCAAATTATTTGATAAAAATCTGGCGTTTGGGATGGCTTGGCGCTCGGAATATAGATATATTTGCCAAACAAATACGGTAGGTTTCTCTCTCCCAAACACTGTAATTGGTTTTGAAATTTCTCATTTCTTTTTTTAATTAGAAAACAGATTAAAATTCTGTTTTGGCCTTTTACTTGCAGCTGCATTTCATTTCTTGGTTTAATTAAGTGCTTTCTTTTCTTAACTTAGCAATTTGCCCTCCTCGGAAATATTCCGTACCGTTCTACATCTCGGGTTCCCGGCCTTTCCAGCGAGCGGCGTGACTCTGTGTGACACGGGGGGATCCGGGCTAAAGGACGGCATAACTGATACATTTAATAGGTCGCAGATAGTAACGCCTCGCTTTGCACGATTAGGGTGCCAAATTAAAGGGTTAAATATAACACGTAAATGTTTTTAACATGGAGAAGTAGTGGCCCCAGAGGGAGCCGACCTCCTGCGTGGAAATCTCCATATAGTCATTGAAGCTGATTTTATAAACGCCGTATGCCCAGCACAACCTCCTGCATTGTAAATATATACATTTTATTTTTTATATACGGTATATTGTATATTATATATATATATATATATATATATATATATATATATATATATATATATATATATATATATATATATATATATATATATAATTTTATTTATTTTTATTTTTTTTATCCAATGACTGTATGTATGGAATAAAATAAAGAAATTATATATATATGTATATAATCTGTGTGTGTGTGTGTGTGTGTGTGTATATATATATATATATATATATATATATATATATATATATATATATATATATTACATACATATATATATATATTACATATTACATACATACATACGGTGCATTTTTGTTACATACAGAAATGTTTAAAATAAAAATAAAAAAGTGGGAAAAAAATCACTTAGCCTGACAAAACATTTTACACAAATGACACTTTTGCCCAGATATGGAGCAAAAACATATTTGTGACTTCATGGGCAGCCAGAATAATCCCCCAGATCAGCAGCCTTTCCGTTCTGACGTATAGGGGTCTGTGTTTATTATTATTTATATGTATATATATATATATATAACACCCACTAAATGAAATAAAATCACATTTATAGAATTTTTTTTTATTATTATTTTTTGGCTTTGGGTTTTGTTTCTATAGGTTTTGTGAGAAAATGAAGAGTTTTAGGAATGTCCAGAATATTTACATAATTCAGTTATCTCTTTGGCTTCGGGTTACAGCCTCTAACCTACCTCGATCTTCAGATTCTTGATTCCGCTCCTGGTAACATGTAGTCGGAATGATCGTTTTAAGGGTGTCTTTTTTTTTTTCCCCCCATTTCGGCGACGACTCATTTTAGATCAGGACTGCATAAAATTGTGATTAGTCGGTTTTATTAAAATAAAAAAGAAAGACGGAGTGCTTTTTGTAATAGAGGTTTCTGCCGTGCCCATTCCTCAAGGATTTGTGAAGTGCTTCAAGCAATCAATAATAAATTCTCAATAAATCACGTTTTCCAGCAAGCCAACCAGACAGGTTATAATATTGGTTTTTGGTGTTATGTAATGCTAGCGGTGATTTACAACCTGCCTTTACGAGCATCTCTTTTAAAATGCTAAATCTGCTTTTCACTTTAGTTTTTTTTACCCCAAACTCACTTTTTTTTTTACCATTAAACTTAATTTACCAGTTACCATATTTATCTAATCATTGCATCCTGTAAACTTGTGTCGTCACAAATAATCAGAAGTAACGTTCACAATGTGGGCACTGGAGAAAATCCAAACAGCCCTTGTGCGTAACATTACATTTATTACTAGATCACCGGCAGCCTCCCCTAGTAGAGCCCTGCGCGGGGCTGCTTTATAATCCCTCTCCTGCTGATTTTTTTTGGTCAATCCCGGCCGCTCCCGCCACGTGTGTGGCCAATCACGCCACCTCCTTACCTGAAGTGCAGATTTCCCGCTCAGTCCCGCAAGGCTGTCCTCGAGTTGCTCCCTCACAGCGTCTCTTCTCTTGTTCCGCCCAGGAGCAAGGCGGAGTCACGGGAAGTGATGTCACATCACGTGACTCTGTTTTGTTCCTTGGCGGAGCAAGAGAAGAGACGCTGTGAGGGAGCAGCCCGCAAGTTTTTTTGGCGGGACCTGCATCCCAATGCAGTCCTGTATTCCCTAGCGCTATTACAATGGGGAGGGTAAAAATGAACGGCGACAATATACAATTTGACAATAAGATTAGCGCATGTAGAGAAGGAGGGACCTGATCGTGTGAGCTGAATAATAGAACTTCCCTCCCGTGATGGAGGAGAATGCCGTTCCTAGAGGTTTATGTTGCGCGATACAAATGTAGTTAAGGCCCATATGTATTAAATAAACCCACAAAATCACGATCCTTGCATTATCGTCCTATTACGAAAATAAGTCAGCCCCTCCCCTGACGTTTCACCAGAATTTCTGTGTAAAATTATATTTATTATTATTATTTTATTATTATTATTATATTTTTTATTTTTTTTTTTGGTGCAGATTAAAGTCTGTTTTGCCGGGGGGGGGTCCTTTGTGTGAAACCGCATACAAATCCCCTGCTTTACGTTCCGGTTCTGGTGGAGACATAAAATGGGTTGACTTTAGCTGGCTTGTCCTTTATTACTGCGGGGGGGGGGGGTTTAACGCTGCCCCAATATATTGCAGTGCACAGCGTTTTGGTAAATTGATAGATCACCCCGGTTTGTCACCGGGGGAGGGGAAGCCTTGCGCGTTCTCCATCCCTTTTCTAAAGATCTCATTCGGGAGAAGCAGTCGGGGCCGGAGGAAAAGTCCATCTCGTATCAAACCTCTCGTAAAGCAGCACCGCACGCGGTAAAACGCGTCGGCGTCCTCGCTAAATGGGCGGTACGCACTTAGCAGAGTCCCTTACAGACGTTTTGTTCCGGCGGAGTTAACCCCTTCACTGCATGGGCACTCCCTATTCCACAGAACCGCAGGCACCGCTGAGGTTAAGTCGCCAGTTTAACCCCTAGCAAGCCGCAGCGTGAAAGGGAATGTTTGTTTCTCGGCGGAATACCTCCTGAATTATTTACCAATAAATTATGCAGCCGCCGCTGCCTTAAATCCATACCCCCCCCTCGTCTTATTTTTATGGCTCAGGTTTTATGTCTGATGTGTAAGATTTATGCCTCCCCTCAGTAATGAAACTTTCCGTGTGCCATATGGCTCTCGCACACCTTACTCAACCCGCCGCGAATTACCCTCATCCATCCTCGCGTTATGACACTTCTGATCAGATATGACACTCATTAAAAGAAATGTCAAGCAGCAAGATACTTTATGACATTTTGCTTTTGCGAGTCTGGCCCCTGGCTCTGCGCTCTAAGTTGCTTTTTTATTTTTTTTATCTTTTTTTATTATTAACCCTTTGCTGCTCCCTTCCCACTACTGCGACATTTCCAAGAAAATAAATATGGATTTCAGCAGGATTTCAAATGGCATGAACGGCTGTACTATGTATTTATTTATTTGTTTATATGTATAATATATATATATATATTAATGTGTGTGTATATATATGTGTATATATATATATATATATATATATATATGTATATGTGTGTGTTGGGGTCACTTTGACGGTGATGGTATACACACAATAAGTTTTAATGCCTCAGTCCACTATCTATATAGATATAGATATAGATATAGCTATAGATATATAGATATATATATATATATATATATATATATATATATATATAGATATATATATATATATAGATATATATATATAGATATATATATATAGATATAGATAGTTAGTGGACTGAGGCATTAAAACTTATTATATATATATATTCACATATTCACACCTTCATGTGTTGGGAATAATAGTAATGCCCTTCTAACCTCTCACCTGTCCTGTATCTGTTCTTTTACCGCAGGAGAGACAGCAGCGTCATCAAAGAAGAAATCAAAGCCTTTCTTGCCAACCGGAGAATATCTCAGGCTGTAGTCGCGCAAGTTACAGGTAAAGATGACCCCCCAGCCCCCGCCCCCCCGTGTGCTACATCAGGAAGGGTGCAGATGTCTCTGCATTGCGGTGCCGTTTCGGCGGCTCCAATCATCATAATGCACGCGTTTGATTTAAGAACCCCTGTCCCGAGCATAAAACATCTTTAAATCAATTTAAAGATTTTTTTTTTTCCCCTGTCGCTCTTGATTTAAAAGGTGTTCTTACAAATAAGTTACGATTAAAACTTCAGAGCTGAGTTTGTTAAACTTTTCATGCCTGGTGCCAGACGGATACCGTTAGGGATACCTGGTCAGCGCATGATAACCGAATAAGAATAAGGCAAACCCTTTCTATTCAAAGATAGGGTAGTGGATAAGTGGAATGACCTCCCAGGAGCCACCAGAGGGTTAGCTACCCTGAATATAAGACAAGACCAAGGACCAAGTAAGGGTTGCAAGTGCAGCTAGGAAAATGGGTGCACTTTGTAGGGCAAAATGGCTCTTATCTGCCACCAAATTCTTTCAACACCCTTGCAATTTCTTTGTCAAGGCTCATTATGTCCCAGGATCTTCGGTAAGAATGTGGGAGGATATCTGGACATGCGCGTAAAGAATATTATGCTGCCCAAAAAAATCAAAGTAAGACACGGTATAAACTTCTAACAAATGAGTCGATCTTCACTGATTGCCCCGCTTTGCCCCTGCTGCCTCTCGGAGGGTTAACCCATGCTAGGTCTGTTTCCCATGATCACTCCCTGCCCCTCGGAGGGTTAAAAGGTGTAGAGTCCCTCTGCTTTTTGCACCAGGGCTCTAACGAGAACGTCTGTCCGGTTTTGCCGCCGCAGGTATCAGTCAGAGCAGGATCTCCCACTGGCTGCTTCAGCAGGGGTCCGACCTGAGCGAGCAGAAGAAGAGAGCTTTCTACCGATGGTATCAGCTGGAGAAGACCAACCCAGGTAAATAAGACCTAGCGCTTTAATGCAGACGTTACAGGACGGGGTAACCGCGCTTCTACTGAGTACGGCAGATCCGGCCCTTATGAACATCGGGCTTCTCTGCTCGTTTGGGCGTCTGATATGAAATGGTTAATATATATGATTGCTTTAGGTATGGCGCATGTTGGTCAGTCGTGTGCTTATCCTTAGCAGGAGAGGCGGTCGCTCATGTGCAGGAATTTGATGGCGCTATGTAAAACAATAAATAATAATAATAATTGTCTAGCATGAGGAAGCGTACCTGAGTATCTTCCCTTGCTAGGGATGCCAGCAGGGTCTGGAGACTTAAAGACTCGTTTTTGGGAACGTACCTTTTAAATCACATTAATCTCTACAGGACACAAAGCGCCGTCTCCCTGCTGTCTGATTGACACGCGTCATTAAAGAACGCGCCTTCGCCCCGGAATGCTGCGCGTTGTTTTGTCACATTATATTTTTGCATGTCAGGTGTGTGTTTTTTTAGCATTTTGTTTTGAAAAAGGCACAGAAAAAATAGATTTATTTTTATATTTTTATATATAATATATATTTTTATATATTATATATATAAATGTATTTTTCATCTCAACTTATGAATTTTAGTTATTAATTTGAAACAAGTATGCTTATTAGTAAAGTGGCCTCATATAGGTGCTGCTCTTACTGTATAACCTCTGTAATTATATATATATATTATATATTTTTATATTTAATATATGTACCCACATTTCTACAGTATGGGGGAAACAGAATTTGACAGCCCATTTAGTCCACCCCTTTTTTCCTGCTTTAAAGACTCAAACCTTAATTTGCCTTTTGGTCTTGTCAAAATAGATTCAGTCTAATTAACCCCTGCCACTTCTGCTGGGAGGTTGTTCTGTTTATCAACCACCCTCAGATAAGTATACTGAGGGTGTTTTTTTATTTTTTTGAGTGGGGCTGGCATATACTCTGTGTTTGGGGTCACCCATATTACATATTAACCCTTAGTCCGAAGGAATGAATCATAAATGCTGCTTTTTTACAGCATAAAAACATCTAGCAAAACTTCTGTTTTAAAATCCTCCGCTGTTGGCCGGTACATTTTCCTTCAAAATCTTTCCTTCTAAATTATTTTTGGCAGATTATCCTGTCGGGTGATCGTTCTCTCCGCTACGTGGGGTGGCGGAGCCCGGAGCGCCGTCTAAAATAAATACATGAGATTATTCTGTATTACGTAAACAATTTTATGGGGAAAATGCAATAAATCAAGGATTTTTTTTTTATTTATTTTTTTTTTTTAGTATTTTTATCTGCATAAAATCTTTTTTTTCCTCTGTAAAGGATCCCAATGCGGGTATGTTGGGAGTCCTGTGTACTAGATTGTCCCCCGTCCCCCGTCCCCCCGGTGTTACAGTACTCGATACTGATAATTAAGATGTCTTGCGCGCCATTTCTATATCTTATTCAGGTGCCGATCGTCCAACTGGATTAATTCTAGATTATATATATATATATATATATATATATATATATATATATATTATATAAAATCTAGAATTAATCCAGTATTAATTATCGGTATTGAGTACTGTAACACCGGGGGGGTGGGGGGGGGTCTAGTACACAGGAATCCCAACATACCCGCATTGGGATCCTTTACAGAGGGGAAAAAAGATTTTATACAGATAAAAATACTAAAAAAAAATTCCCCATAAAATTGTTTACGTAATACAGAATAATACAGAATAATCTCATGTATATATAATTAGTACAAAAATATTATCCGTATTGAAAGCCACCTCCTTATTCCTCTGAATAATCACTTTTTCTTGCCTAAACTCTGGGATAGGAGGTTGCAATGTGCAGGTAAAGGGACGCTATTTGAATATATAAACGTTTTTTGTAACTTTGGGTGGTTTTCCCCTCTGCTTCTTTATGGAAGCTGTGAAATGTGTTGTTCCCCATAGATGAAACCACGAAGGAAAATAGCGGGCGACTGCAAGAGAGCGGCTTTTGTTTTATTGACTTCTCTATACAAAGGGTGCCCCCCGGAACATGTATATTCAAAGGGACAAGGACTCGCTTAGAACATAAAAGAATTCAATCATTCAGTGGCTTCCATTAAGAACCAATGCATTATATGTTGCGAGTCCATGAGATCTGGCGGCCCTTAAGAAAAGGAGTATAAATCTTGAATAAGAGTGAACGCGCCAGAGCCCCTGCAGAAGTTAAAAACCCCGGGATATTTATCAGGACTACCGTAAGGTCTTATTTCCTTTCTTTAAAAGTCTTCTCCGCAATACCAAGGGCTGCTCTTTATTCTCCGCTTCTCGGAAGCTTCAAATTATACTTCTGATTATCTTGAACAGTACCTTGTGGGGTTAGTAAATCACATTTCCAACCAATTAGACTGAGATCTGATGCAGTGCAGCTCACATAATAACATTTTCAACAATGTAACTCAAGGCACTTGGTATATTTCATATAGTTTTATATATATATTTATAGTTTTTTATATATATATATATATATATATATATATATATATATATATATATATATATATATAATGTTCCCCCTTCCAGAAACCTGAGCGCACCTCCTTAATGTCCCCTTTGTGTACTCTTTGAGGTGCTATAATCAGTTCTGTTTTGTGTCCTAAACAAATGATCCTAAAGCTCGTGCGCTTACATCTTGAGTGGAGCTCGCGGGACTTCCACCGTTCAAACACAAAATCGTTAGCCGATTTCTTGAGAGCATACATGGTAATATGGCGTCTTGGAAACCAAAGGAGATACCAAAATTCCATGATAACATAATATCTCCTTGTTTCTTTTCAAGTTCTGTTTCATTTTCAAGTCACTTTTGGGGGTATATCTTAGCACAGTCCTGTTTTTCTGTTAAGTGCTTCCCTATGGGGGTGTTCCTCGGTCTTCAGAGTTTTGCGCGACACAAGGAACGTTCAGATTTTATTCTCCTCAACCGGATCTTACTTAGGATCTTCTTTTCAGTGTTGTCTCATGCCGTACTGTGTAAATATTAGCGGTGCGATTGCCTGAGATTCCTTCAGGGGACGTCTCTCAGCCTGTTTTTGGATGAATTGTTTGTCATATTAGAAACATAATTAAAATGATTTCTAAGTAAATATCTTGCGATCGACAACCATATTCCTTTATCCAGAGGTTGAAGGTAATTTCCTTCGCACCAACATTCTTGGCTTCTAAGGTTCTCGATGCCGCTGTATAGAGATTGTCACTCGTCTGGTTAGGGCCGCCATCTTGCGGAAAAATGTAAAAGGGAAGCAGTTAAATATTTAATGTCCGCAATGGACTCTAATATGATTCGGGTGTTCAAGAACTCTAATTGTTGGTCTGAGTGTCTGGTGGACCTCTGCAAATCGCAATTTCATTACCGTGCTTCCTGATGCTCAAATTCCACTATGTGTTCCAGGTGCTACTCTGAGCATGAGACCTGCACCTACCCCCATAGATGACCCAGAATGGAGGCAGACACCACCCCCCGTCACCGCCACCTCCGGTACGTTCCGGTTGCGAAGGGGAAGTCGGTTCACCTGGAGAAAGGAGTGCTTGGCTGTAATGGAAAGGTAGGACTGGAGAATGAATCCGCTAAAGTCTCATTTGTGTAGCGAGAGGCATTAGCGGCAGGAAGAGGGGGGCGGTTGTTGTCAGGCCTCATCTAGAATGTTGGGGGCGGTTCCGGAGACCCCATTTCCAGGAGACGGACATTCTGGTGAGAGTTCTGAGGCGGGTGAATGGGTCTTTGTCCCGTGTATAGGCGAAAGAATGTTTCTCGGCAGTGTAGCACAGCAAGACCCTGCATGAGATAAGAGCGTAGAGCTACTGCCAACGTTTCATTATTGGTTTAGTGCACTCTGCGTCTCGTATCGATTGTTACTGTTCCAAAAAGCCAGTTTTGGGCATTGTATATACCGTGGAAAATTGCCAAGTGTCTGGTGTAATAATATTATACTTTAATCTTAACGTTACTGGATCCAATTTAGTCCTGCATATTCCGCAACCGATATTAACCTTGATAACTCATTCTGGGGAGGCAGGCAGCGCCTTAAAGGAACGATTGTGCTTTTATTTGTATTTTTTACATTATTTTAGAACTGCTCTGTATTAGGGGCATATCTGGGGTATAAGGCATAGCAGAGGGCACTATGGCATATTGGGGAGGGGGCAGAGTGGCATATAAGGGGTATAAGGCATATAGTTATATTAAGTATATCTGGGGGTATAAGGCATATCTGGGAATGTTAGAGTGGCATATGTGGGGGTATAAAGCATACGGGGGGTATAAGGCATATCTGGGAGGCAATGTGGCAAGCCTGGGTTCAGATGCGCATAAATGGGGGGGGGCATGTTTTTATATTTTGCTGTTTGTTTCTAACATCCAGTTAGAGACCGTGCCCTGGAGTATGCGGGCCGTATCCACTAAATGACGCAGTCACACACACAACATGAAGGCAGCGCTTTCACATGTCCCTAATAGCACAGATAAACGTGTCTCCTGTAAACATGGCGGGTGCCTTATCCATCCAGGTATATAGACAGCCTACCTGCAGGAGACGGAATCCGCAGGGCGCCCCCTCCAACCCCCTGTAAGTAATGCAGCCGCGGGTCTTTTCACGGAAAGGGAGCTAATTCCCCCCCCCCCCCGCAGCACGTCTACAAGCGTCGTAGTGAGACGCCGTCTTTTTGGTTTCCAATAATTATTTGTACAGTAACACCTATTTGGCAGCGATTCATACCGTATTTGCCCGAATATAGGCCGTACTTTTTCTCCCCACTTTAAGCCTTTAAAGGGGGGGTGCGGCCTATATTCGGGGTCTAGCGCAGGAATGCGCAATTCGTATCGCCTGACGCCCGGGACATGCAGTTCCAGGCGCTGGGCAGGCAGCAGGTGTCACACCAACCGGTGTAGTACGTACACGGACTGGCTACCCGGTAGAGATGGCACAGCCAATTTCAGTATGTGAGGGGTTAATTCGATTGTATAGGCATGTGGCGCCAAAAGGTCTTTTTAGATAAATTGGTCTTTTGAAGCTGGGACTCCAACCAAGGCCCTCTGCAAGGTGTGAAATTTCACAGGGAGGCAGTGCCTTTAAGTCTGCTAGCCGAGTCCTTCACCATATGCCTGTATCCCCTCATATATAATGGATTCTTTGATATGCTAAGTGACCACTAGCAGTCAGGAAAACCATTTCATATCCAGGTCATATCAAACACATATCAATAATAACTTATATATTCATTATCATACCTCCTTGTGTGCATACCTAGAACGGGGAAAGCGCACCCTACAAAAAGAGTACAAACATGGCAGGGCCACTTAACCAGTTTGGAAGGAATTGTGAAGTCTATGATGGTCAGTCATAAGTAGCTAGTGTGACATATCTATGGACTTCACAATTTACAGGAAATTCATAAATGTATGAATTATGGCTGTGGCGAGCACAGGAGGGACGATAAAATGAATATAAGTTATTTGGACTGATATGTTTCCACCACACAAGGGGGAGGTCACTTATGGTACACCTTCCCTCCGCTTATACCACCTCTGGGCCGGCTTGGAAACTCGAGATGAACTGGGAAAGTGTATAAAATTAACGAGCGAAGATGGGTCATTGGGCTTACTAGGGGCCAAGATCTAATTTTGAGTAAGTCGCCATCTTTCCTTGCCGGAGCCCTACGGACAGAAAAACTGTTACTTGACCATTCAGTGAGTAGTTAGGTTTTCTGTAATTTTCTCCTTTTTATTTTTATCTGTTTGGTGTAAATAATCTGTTTTACCATCTTTTTGTGTATGCACTGTGATTTTTTTATTCATAATAAATATTCCTTTATTAAGTTCTGCCTTTGTCTGGTAAAGACTCACGTTACCTGAAGAGACCGTTTTATTGGTAATTTTAAATCACATAATTATTGTGTTAAAATATACTGTGTGGGTTTTTATAGTCTGATTCATTTGGGGTACCAAGACACCCCATTTCTAAATTGTCTTGGTGGTGGCAGCGTTATTTTGATATTTGCTATATCATTATAGTTAATCGCGGGTGGTATTAAGGGTGGATATTGGTATTTTTATCACTATTTCCGGTCTAGTGCAGACAGATAGTGAATTTTAACCCTTTTACCACCAGAACCACGTCACGCGCACGCTTGGAGTAGAGTGCGTTCGTGACAAATTTGTCACGAACGCACTCTACTCCAAGCGTGCGCGTGACGTGGTTCTGGTGGTAAAAGGGTTAAAATTCACTATCTGTCTGCACTAGACCGGAAATAGTGATAAAAATACCAATATCCACCCTTAATACCACCCGCGATTAACTATAATGATATAGCAAATATCAAAATAACGCTGCCACCACCAAGACAATTTAGAAATGGGGTGTCTTGGTACCCCAAATGAATCAGACTATAAAAACCCACACAGTATATTTTAACACAATAATTATGTGATTTAAAATTACCAATAAAACGGTCTCTTCAGGTAACGTGAGTCTTTACCAGACAAAGGCAGAACTTAATAAAGGAATATTTATTATGAATAAAAAAATCACAGTGCATACACAAAAAGATGGTAAAACAGATTATTTACACCAAACAGATAAAAATAAAAAGGAGAAAATTACAGAAAACCTAACTACTCACTGAATGGTCAAGTAACAGTTTTTCTGTCCGTAGGGCTCCGGCAAGGAAAGATGGCGACTTACTCAAAATTAGATCTTGGCCCCTAGTAAGCCCAATGACCCATCTTCGCTCGTTAATTTTATACACTTTCCCAGTTCATCTCGAGTTTCCAAGCCGGCCCAGAGGTGGTATAAGCGGAGGGAAGGTGTACCATAAGTGACCTCCCCCTTGTGTGGTGGAAACATATCAGTCCAAATAACTTATATTCATTTTATCGTCCCTCCTGTGCTCGCCACAGCCATAATTCATACATTTATGAATTTCCTGTAAATTGTGAAGTCCATAGATATGTCACACTAGCTACTTATGACTGACCATCATAGACTTCACAATTCCTTCCAAACTGGTTAAGTGGCCCTGCCATGTTTGTACTCTTTTTGTAGGGTGCGCTTTCCCCGTTCTAGGTATGCACACAAGGAGGTATGATAATGAATATATAAGTTATTATTGATATGTGTTTGATATGACCTGGATATGAAATGGTTTTCCTGACTGCTAGTGGTCACTTAGCATATCAAAGAATCCATTATATATGAGGGGATACAGGCATATGGTGAAGGACTCGGCTAGCAGACTTAAAGGCACTGCCTCCCTGTGAAATTTCACACCTTGCAGAGGGCCTTGGTTGGAGTCCCAGCTTCAAAAGACCAATTTATCTAAAAAGACCTTTTGGCGCCACATGCCTATACAATCGAATTAACCCCTCACATACTGAAATTGGCTGTGCCATCTCTACCGGGTAGCCAGTCCGTGTACGTACTACACCGGTTGGTGTGACACCTCCCCCAAATAAGAGACGCAGTGGGAGGAGGCTCACATGCCTCTGCCTTGCGTATTAGGTGGGATCCTCCCCTTGGCGTGACAGACCATCGGCGTTACCATGTGTACTCCCCTTTTTGTGCTGTATTGTAAACTCATATTGCTGGAGAACTAGGCTCCATCTGAGAAGTTTCCCATTTGTCCCAGCCACCCTGTGTAACCAGTGTAGGGGGTTATGATCAGTAATCACAGTAAACTGGCGTCCATATAGGTATGGCTGTAGTTTTTGCAAGGCCCAAACGATAGCAAGACACTCCTTTTCTACGGTGGCATAGGCCACTTCCCTTGGCAGCAGCTTCCTACTGAGATATACCACAGGGTGCTCATCCCCCTTCTCATCCACCTGACTCAACACAGCTCCCAGCCCATAATTAGAGGCATCGGTCTGTACTAGGAACCGTCTGTGAAAATTAGGGGCCTGTAGTACAGGGGAGTCGGTAAGGACCTGTTTTAAGGCATTGAAGGCCCCTTCACACTCCGGGGTCCACTTAATCACTCGCGGAAGTGCCTTCTTAGTGAGATCGGTTAGGGGTTTGGCCAGGGTACTATAATGTGGTACGAATTTCCTGTAATATCCTGCAGTACCCAGGAATGACATCACCTGCTTTTTAGTCTGTGGGACAGGCCAGGCCATTATAGCCTCTATTTTACTGGGCTCTGGGCGTAGGATCCCTCCTCCTACTCTGTGCCCCAGGTACTGAACTTCTGCCATGCCCAGCTGGCACTTATCTGGTTTTATAGTGAGCCCAGCCACTGCTATGCGGTCTAGAACCTTTGTTAAATGAATCAAATGTTCCTCCCAAGTATCACTGAACACCGCAATATCATCCAGATATGCTACCGCATGCCCCTCCTGCCCCTCTAGCAGGTGATTAACGAGCCGCTGAAATGTGGCAGGGGCATTTTTCATCCCAAAGGGCATCACCTGGAACTCATATAACCCAAAAGGGGTGATAAAGGCAGACCTCTCTTGGGCTTCAGGGGTCAGTGGGATCTGCCAGTACCCGCGGCTGAGATCCATAATACTCAGGAATTTGGCCCCAGCTAGTTGGTCTAATAACGCATCAATGCGAGGCATAGGATAAGCATCAAATGCAGTTACCAGATTCAACCGCCGGTAGTCCACACAGAATCTTGTGGTCTTATCCTTCTTGGGGACTAATACTACTGGGGAGGCCCAGGGGCTGTGAGACTTCCGAATTACACCCAGCTCCAGCATTTCCTCGATCTCCCTCCTAATGTCAGCCTTCACCTCCAAGGATACTCTGTAGGCAGCCTGTCTGAGGGGGTGGTGATCCCCGGTGTCAACATGATGTGACACTAGGTGTGTCCTGCCAGGCTTCCCCGTGAAGACCTTATGGTAAGGTCTAAGTGCCTCATGTAGCTGACCTTTCTGAGTCTCTGTTACGTGGGTATTAACCTGGGCTATCTCAATGCCCTCTAAATCCCTGGTTGAAGCCAACAAATCAACAAGGGGGTCAGGTTCTTGCTCATCTGCAGGCAAACTACATACAGTTAACACAGTAGGCTCCCGGTCATAATATGCTTTCATCATGTTTACGTGGTATACCTTTTTCCTTTTCCCCCTCTCATCCAAAGACACCACATAGTTTACATCATTGACCCGCTGTAGCACAGTAAACGGACCTTCCCATGCCGCCTGCAACTTGTTCTGCCTCGTGGGTATCAGCACAAGCACCTTTTGCCCCACTTCATACACTCTTTCTCTGGCATTACGATCATACCAGTGCTTCTGCTTGGATTGGGCAGCCCTCAGATTCTCACACACCTCCCCCATTAAAGTCTGCATTTTTTCCCTAAACCGCATTACGTAGTCCACAACAGATGTCGTTGGGGCCCCCAAGTCTCCTTCCCATCCCTCGCGAATCAGAGCTAGGGGACCGCGCACTCTACGTCCATAGAGGAGCTCAAATGGGGAAAAGCCTGTGGATTCCTGCGGCACCTCCCTATAAGCAAACAGGAGATGTGGCAGGTATCGCTCCCAATCCCTCCCCTGTGACTCTACAAATGTCCTCAGCATCTGTTTTAGGGTCCCATTAAACCTTTCACACAAGCCATTCGTCTGGGGGTGGTAGGGGCTGGTCATTAAATGCTCTACTTGCACCCTCTTACAGAGAGACTGCATCAGATCAGAGGTGAACTGGGGGCCCTGATCGGTCAGCATTTCTCTGGGAAATCCCACACGGGAGAATATGCCTAACAGAGCATCGGCCACCTTGTCAGCCCTGATAGACGACAGCGCTA
Organism: Spea bombifrons; assembly: GCF_027358695.1. Classification (NCBI taxonomy): domain Eukaryota; kingdom Metazoa; phylum Chordata; class Amphibia; order Anura; family Pelobatidae; genus Spea; species Spea bombifrons. The sequence goes on along the minus strand of NC_071089.1, from coordinate 117,493,566 downwards.
CAGCCTCTGGGTAGCGAGTGGCATAATCTACTACGGTTAGAATATACTGCTTGCCTGAACTACTGGGAATAGCAAGGGGTCCCACAATATCAACAGCTATCCTCTCAAACGGTTCCCCAACTATGGGAAGAGGAATTAAGGGAGCCTTACCCACCTCCCCAGGCTTTCCTACCCTCTGACACTCAGGGCAGGAGCGGCAGTAATTTGCCACATCCGTGCCCATACCAGGCCAATAAAAATGATGAGACAAGCGGGACTTAGTCCGCAGCACACCCAGGTGCCCAGCCATGGGGATGGCATGAGCCACCTTCAGCAGCTGGTCCCTATACCTCTGGGGCACCACCAGCTGTCTTTCTGTTTCCAAGGGCTCTTGCCCTTCTGCGGGAATAGTTTCCCTATATAACCTCCCTTTATCCCAGTACACCAGCTCCTTATCAAGGTCTGTGGGCGGCTGCATAGCACGGTCCCTCAGTTTCTCTAATGTGGGATCTGTCTGCTGGGCCTGCTGGAATTCCAGGGTCTGTCCCTCAGAGCCAATAATGGGCTCCGATTCAGACTCCGGCTCCAGAGCTACTAGGGAGGAGTGAAAAGAGGGGTGAGGAGCCCCTGCGGACATCCCTTCTGGTTCCGCAGGCTGAGTCAGCTCCTGTCCTTTATTTTGGGCAGACTGTTGACGGGTTACCACGGCTACAGTTACTCCATCTGTCGCACTCCCACTCTTTGCCCACAAACATGCTGGATTCTGGGACCTGGTTCCTGACACAGACAGACATTCACTCGCTCTCTGCCCTTCTTCACTGCCAGGTGGCCCTCTCACATTTTCACACAGCACCTCAGACATTCCGGGTTCTAGCACAGACGGATACACACACCCCTTCTGCCCACTCTCCCCATGAGGTTGCGCTGCTATATTGTTACACACTGCCCTTTCTATGGTAGGGCTCCTAGAAGATCTGGATAAATCACAAGTATCATCCTCCGGCATATATTTTGACAACAGCCTACCCAAATCAGTACCCAGTAACACATTAGTAGGAATGTTATCTGATACCCCCACATCTCTTACACCCTTCCCTGCTCCCCAATCCAAAAATACTCGTGCCATTGGCACCGCCGGACGTACTCCCCCAATTCCCCGCACTGTTAAGGTCTTGCCAGGAATAAAGTCCTCAGAGCTCACTAGCTCTGGACGCACAAGAGTCACCTCTGCCCCTGTGTCTCTGAGCCCCACAGTTACCTTGTTTCCCACAGTGACAGGTTGCAGATTCACATTGGAGATGTTCTCAGTACTGGAGACGAACAACACCGAAGATGGTGACCCCGAGGGGCGACTCCCTCCAGATGGGGATGCAGGCTTCCTCTTATCAGGACACGTATTACTAAGGTGCCCCACTTTGTTACAAATGAAACATCTGCGGATATCCCCACGCGTAGAAGTGACATTAGCTCCCCCTCTCCCTGAGGTAGAAGCCGGCGCAGAAGAGGGTATTGTAGACTGGGTGGTGGGAAGCCGTGGTGTAGTGGTCTTCCAGCTGGATGCTCCCGTAGTAAAACCTCTGCTCCGGTCCGATTGTGCTCGGTTGGCGGTGTGGAAATCAGCCAGCTCACCCGCTTCCAATGCTGTTTTGGGCTTCCGGTCAAGCAGCCATTCTTGTACATTGGCTGGGCACAGCTGCAAAAACTGTTCCTTGATGATCAGATCTTCCAAGCTTTCTAAGGTTGTAATCTCCAGCCCTCTAATCCACTGCCGGAATGCCGTCGTCAGGTGTCCCACAACTGCAGTGTAGCTCTCGGTGGAACGCTTTTGCAAAGTCCGGAATTTCTTTCGGTACACCTCAGGGGTAAGGTTGTACCGTCTCTGCAGTGCAGCCTTAATTGCCTCATAGTCCTGGTCAGATTCTGCTGGTAGCTCTGCAAATGCTTCCAGCGCAGGACCTCGGAGACCAGGGGTGAGGTACTTTGCCCACTGGTCCTTTGGCAATTGGTACTGCCTGCAAACCTTTTCAAAACTGCGCAGAAAAACATCCAGATCCCCATCTTTGTCCAAAGTGGGAAAATTCTCTGCACGTGGTTTGGGTGCAGAAGAGTCTCTTGAAACCACACTGATAGGTGAGGCACTTAACCTCTCCAACTCTGCCAGTTTTAGTTCATGCTCTCTTGCCGCCTGGCGCTCTGCAGCTTCCCTCTCTCTCTCGGCCAGGCGCTCTGCAGTCTCTCTCTCGGCCTGGCGCTCTGCAGTCTCTCTCTCGGCCTGGCGCTCTGCAGCTTCCCTCTCTTGATATTTAAGGATAAGCTGCAGTCTGAGGTTTGCATCTGCTGGGTCCACGTATTTGAAAACAGTTTGTAGATAAGAGTCCAAGGGATCTCCAGATCTTGGCACGTCACTGACATCAGCTGCAGGTATCTCCCGTGTGACCATGCCTCCCTCAGAAGTGTTTGCAGCATCACTTTGCGCTGCTTGTTGCATATCATAGTCCACAAGCGCTTGAATAAGTTCATCCTTTGATTTTCCCCGGATGGGAATACATTGTTCACGGCAACGTTGCTCCAGAGCACTCTTGGACTGTGTTTGGTATTCCATTTATCACACCGGCCCAAACAAATGATAGCAAAAGAAAAGAAAACAAAGAGGGGGGGGACTGTTGAGGTGTAAATATACTAAGTATGCACTGAGTTCAGCCTTTGGAAATTGAGAGACAATTTCTTTTTAGTGTCTGGATTAACTAGCAAATCCAGCAACACTGAAATCTGGTACAGAAAAGATGGAAAAATCTTTTTAACTATCCCACCGCTATGCCACCAATTTGTCACGAACGCACTCTACTCCAAGCGTGCGCGTGACGTGGTTCTGGTGGTAAAAGGGTTAAAATTCACTATCTGTCTGCACTAGACCGGAAATAGTGATAAAAATACCAATATCCACCCTTAATACCACCCGCGATTAACTATAATGATATAGCAAATATCAAAATAACGCTGCCACCACCAAGACAATTTAGAAATGGGGTGTCTTGGTACCCCAAATGAATCAGACTATAAAAACCCACACAGTATATTTTAACACAATAATTATGTGATTTAAAATTACCAATAAAACGGTCTCTTCAGGTAACGTGAGTCTTTACCAGACAAAGGCAGAACTTAATAAAGGAATATTTATTATGAATAAAAAAATCACAGTGCATACACAAAAAGATGGTAAAACAGATTATTTACACCAAACAGATAAAAATAAAAAGGAGAAAATTACAGAAAACCTAACTACTCACTGAATGGTCAAGTAACAGTTTTTCTGTCCGTAGGGCTCCGGCAAGGAAAGATGGCGACTTACTCAAAATTAGATCTTGGCCCCTAGTAAGCCCAATGACCCATCTTCGCTCGTTAATTTTATACACTTTCCCAGTTCATCTCGAGTTTCCAAGCCGGCCCAGAGGTGGTATAAGCGGAGGGAAGGTGTACCATAAGTGACCTCCCCCTTGTGTGGTGGAAACATATCAGTCCAAATAACTTATATTCATTTTATCGTCCCTCCTGTGCTCGCCACAGCCATAATTCATACATTTATGAATTTCCTGTAAATTGTGAAGTCCATAGATATGTCACACTAGCTACTTATGACTGACCATCATAGACTTCACAATTCCTTCCAAACTGGTTAAGTGGCCCTGCCATGTTTGTACTCTTTTTGTAGGGTGCGCTTTCCCCGTTCTAGGTATGCACACAAGGAGGTATGATAATGAATATATAAGTTATTATTGATATGTGTTTGATATGACCTGGATATGAAATGGTTTTCCTGACTGCTAGTGGTCACTTAGCATATCAAAGAATCCATTATATATGAGGGGATACAGGCATATGGTGAAGGACTCGGCTAGCAGACTTAAAGGCACTGCCTCCCTGTGAAATTTCACACCTTGCAGAGGGCCTTGGTTGGAGTCCCAGCTTCAAAAGACCAATTTATCTAAAAAGACCTTTTGGCGCCACATGCCTATACAATCGAATTAACCCCTCACATACTGAAATTGGCTGTGCCATCTCTACCGGGTAGCCAGTCCGTGTACGTACTACACCGGTTGGTGTGACAGCAGGGTTAGGATACAGATGCCCCGTATCGCTGCAGGAGACCTGTATCCTACTCTGATACGCTGAGACAGCCTCCCCTGCCAGCACTTCCCACAGGGAGATTCCCGGCACGGGAGGTTGTCTAAGCGCATCGCACAGACGTTCACCGGCAGCGCCGATGAGCGTGAACGACCTCCGCTGCCGACATGCTTGCTCGATGTGCTTTAACAATATCTCTTGCCGGGACTTCCCACGGGGAACGTCAGCACGATGCGTCTTAACTCTGCCCCCGAGATGTGCCTCCGCCCACTCAGTGGAAGTGCCGGCACCGGAAGTTGTATACGCGTATTACGTAGATGTCCCCCGCAAGACACCCGAGAGTCTGCTCTGGTAAGTCTAGGTGGGGGGACACATCTCGGGGGAGGGGGGCAGAGTGGCTGCACATCTCGGGGGGGGGCAGAGTGGCAGCATATCTATTTAAAAAAAATCTTTAAAAAGGCACCTAACTTTTAGGGTGCGGCCTATAATAGAGCCAATACTTATATAAACACGGCGCATTTTAACGAAGACGCAACATTGTTGAGTTAAACGGCCTGGAGAAGTACGGCTGACAGAGAGCACTAAGCTAGAAATGTTGGGGGGGGGCACAATTTTTGAGAATGAAAAAAACCCAGTGCAGAGATCTAATCTATCCTCCTACAAACCCACCTAAAACCGCTGACTTCCCACATTTCCGGTCCGGGTGCGAGCTCGTAGTCGCTCGAGTAATATGAAGAGGATCGCGCTGGGTGGGATATATCTCGTATCTTGGAGGTGATTCCAAGCCAGAGATAACTCATTGATTTCACATGTAAGAGATTTATGTTACAGATTCCATACGATAATGTGACCTCGTACACGCGGTACATCCAACACGCACACAAACACACACAGATACTGTTTGAGGGGCAGTCATGAAAAGATGTCATTTTATTTATCCCTTATTTAAGGTGGAAGTCTCACGGGGGGGAAAAAAACATTTCGACAGGCGTCATGTACGGTGCCGGCACTGACAAAAAACCCGGTCTGATTTCAGTCCTTTATCTGCAGACCTGGATATTGTCAGAGGTGATGTTTTGGGTGACGCTTCCGGCTCAAACTCCGTACTGAGTCGAAATGTTAGAAAAAAAACCCCCCAATAGTTCAGACTTTCCACGTTTAGGGTCCTGGTGCGAGCTCATAGTCACTCGACTCCGATGATTGGGAAACCGAGTGATACGATGATGATGATGAACTCTCTTCAGGATCCGGCTGAGTAGGGAATATGTCCTCGTATCTTGGAGGCGGCTCCGAAGGGTAAAACTCGTCAATGTCTTGTACGGTCGGCCCCCATGGCCTTGGAACGTTGTGTTCATTTTCCCCGCCGCGTCGGCCGGAATCACGGTCGCCCCTCTCCAAATCGATGCTGTCGTAGGATGGAGGGTCCCTGCTCATTGACCAATCAGGTTCTGGAACCGGCTGATATCCGGAGTCTTCTGGGTCCTCCTCAGAGTCGCCGTTCCGACGGATTCCGTTCACACAGACAGCCAGCAAGTAACACAAACCGATTGCGACTGCGATTACCTGCACTAAGCGAGCTGCACAGACTTTAGGGGGTTTGTCTGTGTTGGATGCCGGTTTGCAGGCTGGAACCACAAGTCCTGGGATAAAAACCAGTACCACGCAAACCAGTAACAGCATCCCGAGTATTACGAGTATGCCGCAGAGGAAGCTGCTATCTGGATCCGTCGGGTCTCCTTCTAATTCCCTCCTTCTCCTCTCTCGTTGGGCAGTAAAGTCTGCCATCATTAAACATGCCAGCCCTAACCCGGCAAGTACCGGGCCCGTCACCTTGTAGGCGATACAGCTGTCGGACTGGCATGTCGCGAACCCATAGACAGAAAGTAGAGATCCGCCGCATAAGAGCGCCCAGCCAAACACAAACAGCGTGAATGTTATTCTGCTGCTTGTGCGAGGGCCAGGAGTGCCGAAGCAAGTGCGCTCCATGATGGCTGAAACGTGTATCTGTCGGGTGTCAGTCAAAGATGTTCAGGTGCAGAGACTCGCGCCTATGTGCCGGGTGTTCCGTCACACGAATGAAGGCCTTTTACTCTCTGCCTATTTTGTCTTTTCAGAGTCAATAGAAATCGCGATTTCGCTGCCTGTCGTGGACAGGTAACTGTTATGCTCAGTACTGCTACTGCTCACAATCTGAAACAACCACAGTGTCTGGATGTGCTTTTACAGAACATCACAGCATTGTGACATCACAGCACTATGACATCACAGTCAGGGCAGGCTGTACCACAGTGCAAGGACCATAGGGGTGTTCTGCCCTGGTTCCAAATATCCTCAGGGCCAATACACAGCTGCCTCTTTCACAAATGTTTTATTCCACATGACCCCCCCTCTCCTTACACGAAGTGGTTTGTTCCAAAGAGACTTTCTGCAGTGTTGAGAAGTGAGGGCTTCTTCTGACATTGCGCATGCTTCACAGAAATACTCGTAGATTGTTAATAGATGACAATGTTGAGGATACTTGGACAGGAGAAGAAACCCTGTTTACACTTAATAAAAGACAATTAACCCCTTAATGACCAGACTATTTTTTTATTTGTTACCCTTTGTGACCAAGGATGTTTTGACACTTTGGCGGTGCTCGTGTTTAGCTGTAATTTTCTCCTCTCCCATTTAGTGAACCCACGCCAGTTTTATATATTGAAGATTCTTTTTTTGATCTTGTGATCGGATGTCCCCCCCAAAAAAAGAAAAAAAAAATATATATATATATATATATTTATTTATTTATATATTATGAGTAAAAATTGAAAAGAACCTTACTTTTATTTGAAGTATATTTTACTTATCCCGTAGTGGAATTAAAGTCATTGGCGCAGAATACAGAATCCCACATGAGCCGAGCGCACGAGCCGAGTATGAAGCTGCGACTTCCCGTTATAAGCCGGATAAGAACTTTTCAGAATCTTATTGTGGCAAAGAATATCTGCCTGCGAATAAATTAATTAAACCCAATCCACGAGCTGATGGCAAGAACTACAGGGGCTTCATAGGGCAACTATGGAGGTGGTTAATAAATACACACAATACACACAGGTACTAACACGTCACAATGTTTCCACGCAGACTTCACAAACACACAGTGGAAACATTTCCTTACGTTTCTGTATCCTTAAATTATTAAAACCAGAGTTTGCAGCAGGAAGTTTCCCTGCCTTTTTTTTTCATTCAGTGACTTCCTGCTCAGGGAGCGTAACGCAAAAGAGTTCCCCCTTTTCAGCTGAAAAGTGCATTTCTTCTTAATTAATATTAGACTCCATGACAGAGTGAATTTATCTGGGTACCCAGATACATATTGTTTTAAAGCCATTAAACAAAGTAAACACTAACAATTAAATAGCCCCTGCACTGGGCAATAAACTGATTTCTGTTACTAATGGCCATTGTCTGTTTCATGTCATCATTATTATAGTTTCACTATACATTGTGAAGGGCCGACACCAGTGAGCTCCCACTGCGAGAAGTGCTTGGGTGGCCCTGTATAATGCATAGTCAGATCAGTTACATCACTTTACCACTGCATTATCCATACATTATACAGGGCCATCTCAGCCCTGTGACCGGCCGTTCGTAATGCACAGTGGAGTTGGAGATGAAATATTCAACGTATCCGCCAGCGTAATTCGCGGACCCCCTCTTTAGCGAATAAATCTCCAAAACTTTTGTACGCAGCTCTTTTTAACCCTGTTAACACCCAGACTTTGTTTTTCAGCTATTTTAACGAGAACCAGTATCCCGACGAGGCGAAACGCGAAGAAATCGCAAATGCCTGCAATGCCGTGATACAGAAACCAGGTAAAAATGCCACGCGGGGGAACACACAAGCCTGACGAACCCACCTTGTGGGTCAGATGTGGCCCTTAATGGTGCGCCCCCATTGGGGAAACTTAATGGTGCGCCCCCCCCAGTATCATGCAAAGAAATAAACGCATGCATGTTAAAGCTGTTGTTCAACCTGCAAAATTTTCGTAATTAAATCGCACCTTTAACCCTTTCCAGAAATGCCCTTAGCATTTGGTTGCTACCGGCACTTCCTGGGGGCTTCTATAACGGAGCACCAGCGTGATGTTACCTTCCGGTGCTCCATAGAAGCCCCGGCGGAAATTTTCTGCAGACAACCTCCGCTGCTGCCGGCACCTCCACCTGGGCTTCTATGACGGGGAAGTGCCGGGCGGTGGCAGAGTTTGTCTACCAGCTGTCCCAGGTAGACATCAGCAATCTGGGGATTCTTTGGTAAGTCTGGGAGAAGGGCAGAGTGGCATTTCTAGGGGGCATAAAGCATGTCAGGGGGCAGAGGGGCATATCTATAAGTAAGGTGCATTACGAATTGAGGTGGGGACCTTGGTTTTCCAAATATCTGTTTGTAAATAACATGTGCGGACTGCATAATAGATACCAAAAATGTTACAATACGTGTATTCCTGTTTATTAGGTAAAATACTGTTTTACTTTTCCACTCGTGGCTTTTTTCTTTAAAAATAAAATTTTCTTTAAAATAGCACCAAACTAAGGGTGCGGCCTATATACGAGCCAATACGGTAATTTTATCATTGGGTTACGAAGCTTGTTTTTTTTCTTCTTCTAGACAAAACCGTGTATTCATCGGATTGAGCAATGTGTACTATTGGGTTCATAAATAACTAATTAGAATAAAATAAAAAATATGAAACGTGATTGGCCAGCCTTCGTCCAATATGGACTTTCTGATGAGGACTTTCCAGCTCTTAATGATATTTATCGGCCTCCTACTTGGTCTGCTTTTTAGTGGATTGCAGAGCTTGCGTCCATTAAGAGGAACAGAGAAGAGATAATACTCGTAGGGACCTGTAAGCCAAACCATAATGCCCTCGCCGTGTTCGGGTGATCACGACGTGCTTATAGCCGACGAATAATAATTGATTTGGGTTAATTTGATATTTGACCTTAGTTGCTCAAATCCAGCATGTTTTAATGTCTTAATCTCGTTAAATACGTCTAAGGGCAAAGCGTTAGCGGGTGCGTAGAACACGGCCCCTCGAATTCCCAACCTTCAGGGCATCATCCAGTGCCGGATTTACTGGTCACACATGGGGCAAAGCCAGTTACCCCACCAGTGACTTAATAGAACCTTCTTCCACCCATCTGGAATTCTTTACTCTACAAACAATCCGCCGCTTTTACATTTTCAGCCATAAAAGCACAGATCGGTATTTCTATTATTTATTTTTACGAATTCCCGGCCAGGTTGAGGTCCGCTCCCCGTCCGATCCCTTCTCTGCGGCCCTCGGAAGCGATTTGAGGATTCTCCGTTTGTCGTCTTTGCGTATTATTCAGCAAAGACCTTGAAACGTTATGTAAAAATCACATCCATCTGCATAATTTACGTCTGAACAATAATTCATTCCCTATTAAGGCACTTGGTGGGAAGCCAACCCGCTTTAAATCAGTACATGGCCAAGTTGGCTCCGGCATCACTTGGGATGAGTAGATTACGGGGGGGGGGGGATCTTCGTGTATAAACTTAAGTGCTCCTTCTTACTTTGAAGGTTACGGGGCTGTCTAGCGTTTTAAAACACAGCGAAGGGAAAAGGAAACTCCGTCCTCGAAACGGAACAAAAGTTAATGTTTTTTAAAAATAGACATTGCGGGCAAGTTCAAGAGGAAGTTCTAAATGTGACGTAGTCCCCGTGGAAACCCGAATCCCTTTTTAGAAGCATGGCAGCTGCGTCACTCAAGCAACTTTCAACACGAGCCTAATCTTTGACCCCTTGTCTGTAATTATCCCGCATTCTCGAGAGACTTGGTCCAGCATGACATCACAATGATGTCATAGTCCTGCAGCCAGTAAAGGAAGAACTTGTAGGGTTGAGGAAGAAAAAAAAAAAAAAAAAAAGCACAAACAAGGTTTTTCATCTTGTGTTTTCTGTATGTTTTTCTGTAGGAAAAAAGCTGTCTGATCTGGAGAGGGTCACGTCCTTGAAGGTTTATAACTGGTTTGCCAACCGACGAAAGGAAATTAAGAGAAGAGCCAATATTGGTAATGTACCGCGGCGCCGCGTGACGCTACGCGGAGGGTCCTGGGTTATGTGAGATTTGATTGGCCAGATAGGTTTCCAACCTATATAAGCTCCAGGTTATGTTACTAGTCTGGCGTTTTAGTTCTAGTGGTGTTGAAGACTCTTTATTTTCACACTGTTCCAGTATACAATGTTTTTCTGAGATGATTCTTTACGGCGATGTTAATGAAGTCATCCTTATGCTAATGAAGTCCCTTTAAAAAAAAAAGTGGGAAACTATCATCGGGTGTCCCCTTATAACATGTCTGGGATCCAGCAAAGTAGAGCAAATCTCTCCCCTTGGTCACGCACCATTGACAAAGCCACCGGAAATGCCACAATACCTCTGCCCATTGCCGGGTTACCTGCATGCCTCTAACTCTGCAGGGTGGTTTCCGTTGCCATCGCAGATAATTTAGGGCCATATTTGCTTTTTTCGAAGAAGCAGCAATCCTGGAGAGTCATGGCATCGATGTACAAAGTCCTGGAGGCCATTCAAACAGCGATGACGTCGATGGGAACGATTACTCTGAACAGGTGAGCCTCACTGCTTTAGCTTTCTTCGTCCCCTTGGAGGATCTGGGCACCGTTATATTGTAGTGCGAGGTTTACCGCCTCCGATAACAACGTTTTACTTTTGACCCAGAGCTACTTGGGCTAATGTTCCAAGGAATGACTTCATATACAAAGCTTTACCTTCTTAACTCCAGTAAGGAGGCATTAAACCTTAAGAGCTTCGTTTTGGAGAATGCCAGGTCCCTGCCGGGATACATTGGGATGCGGGATGTTCTATAAAAACTGATTCTGGTGCAAAGTTTGTGAAGCAAGTCTTATCAACACGCCGGTAACTCTTCAAACGGCACCTAAATCACTCCCAATGCGGCTTCTCTGCTTGTACTCCCCAGCCAATCAGCTTAGAGCTCCTCCGTCACAAGCCCCCCTTGCTGATACACTGGCGAGATACTCATTTTTAGCCCGGTTTGTAGAAATGTATAAATTTGTAGTCAAAGCTACCATCTCTTAGAAGGAGCAGCGAGCGAGTCGCCGGCCGGATCGCAGAGAAAGCCGGTCTGAGAAAGCCGGTCTGAGAAAGCAGTGTGTAACCTCCAGAGTGCAAGCTGCTTTCTCAAACTTTTCTTTTACGTTTTAGTTGCATTCGTTGTCTTCCTCACTTAGATTTTAGCATCGTTTGCAATGGGTCAGATATTTTAAGAACCAAACCTTTTTTGACCTATGCATTTGCCAGCACTGTTTCTAGAATAGATTGCCTTCTTTTTATCTCTTTATATGTCAAATATAGAAAAAAGGTGCAATACTAAATCAGAAGGCGATGCCAAACTAGTACGTCCGGCGTCTGGGCTCTTAATAACCATACTAAAAGCGCTGGGAATCTGCTGAACTGTACAGTTTCATATGTTAATTAACTAGTTATTCCTTTCTTTTTACCTCTACATACTTAGGATGACAGCACTAGCCACAGCGACCACCAAGATCCCATCTCCTTAGCGGTGGAAATGGCAGCCGTCAATCACACCATCCTAGCTTTGGCCCGGCAGGGAGCCAACGAGATCAAGACAGAGGCCCTCGACGACGACTGATCCTGCCGGAAAGATAACCTGAACCGGGAGGCGTCAAACCCGGAACCTTATTTAGATTTAGACGTAGCACCTTAGCAATCTTTCCTCGGCCCTTAATATGTGTTCCTCTGTACAGTATCACTGCAGTCTCTCGTACGTCGCGTTAGCTGGTAGGGTCTCGTCCTGTGAAGATGGCGTGGCGCAAATGCCCTTCGCAAATGCTTTCTCAGTATTAATTCCAGCAGTAATCTGCCCCACACGCTCCCCTCTGCCTCTTCCTTTCCTCCGCATTCCAGTTTAAAAGTGCTTCCATCCCACATGCGGCCCTCAACCCACTCCTGAGGTAGGGACCCTTTAAACAAGGTTATTCCCGACGGCAAGGACCAGTGCCGTACGGAAACAAGACCCCGCGCTATGTACTAGCAGAGCCCCCTAGTCACAATGTACGTGAGGTCCAAGCATCTACATGTTCAAGAGCATTACTCCCATGATCCTTTGCCCAGCAACAGGTGGCATCTGTGCAATTATTGGTTCTTGAAGAGGTCATTTGGACTGGTGATTGGAGAAACTACTCGTTTTACAGCGTGTAATCTATATTTAATGTTTTTTTTTTTTTTTTTTTTTTTTTTACACTGCGTATAGAACCCTATAGTAGTGCAGCGTTGGCCTCAAACGACCCCCTTCAGTGTCTAAGGAACCTCCCAAAAGTTGGCGTCAAACGTACGCCGACTCCGAGGTTCCGGCTCACAGCCGGCCGCTTCTGTAAAGTTTTATATTCTATGAAATATAAGACGTTCCGGATTAGGAGACGCAGCGGGACGTTCACAACTAAATAGCGTGTTTAGCCTTCACCGGCTATTTGGTTACGTTTGACGCAAGACCCCGTAAAACTTTTAGGGCACTTTATTAAACAGTGTTTTTTTTGGTTTTTTTTCTTCTTCTGTCCCCCCAAAATGTTGTGATTTAATCCTAGTTTTGTAAACTTAATCTTTAAATCTGTGCGTGTTTTTAGAAGCCGCCCGTGGATGTAAGTGTAGACGTTACTTTAAATGTCTTTAAAGTAGGTTTTTACATGTTTCACGGGGCAGATATATTCTAGATATAGAAGACGCAAATATCCGGAGTGAAGAGGCCGATGGAAGCGGCGGCAAAACCCGAAGAGCTCGTGCTTCCCGTATTGTTACAGTAAAGCTCGTGTGCCCCGAGTGCCGTATGCCGTCAGGGTGCCGTACGTCGGAAGAGACGGTCCATTGCCTCGCGGCTCGGCCCGTGCCTTATCCTCTGTACGGCGATAGCGGTGACCTTCTCACCCGCGGTAATAGCTGATCATCCAGTCGTCCGTGAAACGGGATCCGTTCTGTCCTCGTGGATTGCCATGCGCTTTGATCATGGCCTGGCGTGTCGTACGTATGATATTGCTCATGTATGTTCCATGTATCTCTGACAATGAGAGTTTTTTATTTATTTTTTTCCACGTTGTATCATGTTCGGGGTACCGCACTTTTTATGGGATCCAACACACGTTTAAAAGCTAAACTGGCGCTTAAATGGGACTTAATTCTTCTTTATCCTGGATTTTCTTCCATTGTCTGACCGCCGATTCGTAGCAGCGTATAGAATAATCCCTGTATCTGTAAAACGTCCGTGTATTTATTTTAGATATACAAGCAAGCTGGCTCCTTTTTCTCCTAACTTGAAGATGGTGTCTGTAATGGGAAAACATGGGAGAGTAATGCTTGGGGGAGATGGGAATCTCGGTATGAGGGTGGAGGGGGTTGGGGCCACCTGCTCATTGGGCTAGTTTCTGGCCGTAATGGGTGTCTTGAGTGCTGGAGGCATTGGTGTTTGTTGTAACAGCGCTCCCTTTACCAATTCCCCTTCCCTACGCTGTGTTTATCGGCGGCCGGCGGCCATCGCTTCCTCTCCTGCGCTCGTTATAAGTAAATGTGTGCCGTGAGGAGCTTCCCGGGGAAGGCCGTCTCCGGAGCTCTCCCTCTCCGGTAGGAGTGGATTCTTGAGGGGGTTGGGCTAGTCCAGATTATAGGTTGGGAGCAGGAGGGAAAGGGGTGGCCAGTGGGTGTGGTCAAATGCCACTCCCCTTGGATAAACAGGATAGGTGACCTGAAGAAGCGACACTTCCCCCGGAGACTCCGGGTTAAACCCTTCGGTATGGCAGTGAGTGGCCGTTAATCAGCAAGCCGGCCAGGCTTCCCTTCCATATATGATATGAATTATAACCCGGGGGTCCTTGTCCTTCCTCACTTAATACCCCCTTATACCAGATGTCTTTGTGCTGTGGGTGGCCTTGTACTCTTAGGACGCCATTAAATTATATAATGCTATATAACTTTTTTTATTATTTTTATACTTAACAAGCTGGGGCCGTTAAGAAAAAAACATTCTTATGCCCCCCCCAGTTAATCGATAATTTTAGCAAATCTGAGTTGTATCCAATAAATCCTCAGCACGGTGTTTAGAGTTTACGCTCCGCGCGTCCGGACCCCGCACCGCATTTAGTTTAGGGCCGCTTCTTGCCATGAGACCAGGTGATTTTGTTTGTATGTTCTGCTGTTTTCTGCGTCGCTGAGAGGCCTGGTTCCACAGCTGAATATTTAATGTTTAATGAATAAACATTATATATATATATTTAATGTCCCCCCATCTGCGTTCATTTTATGGATTGATTTTGAGGTTGATCACGATTTTTTTTTTAACAAAAAAAAAAATCTACATTTTTCAGATATTTTTCAGTGTGGGAATTTGGCAGAGGGAAGGGAGGGTCTCTGCAATGTTTGCATTTTTGACACGCACTACCGTTCAAAGGTTTGGGATCAGAAATCCAGCACAGATGGGGTTAATGTTGCAAATGACTATTGTAGCTGGAAACGGCTGATTTTTAACGGAATCTCTTGATAGTTGCACAGAGGCCCTTTATCACTCCCATCACTCCTGTGCTCCAATGGCCCTTTATCACTCCCATCACTCCTGTGTCCCAATGGCCCTTTATCACTCCCATCACTCCTGTGTTCCAATGGCCCTTTATCACTCCCATCACTCCTGTGTTCCAATGGCCCTTTATCACTCCCATCACTCCTGTGTCCCAATGGCCCTTTATCACTCCCATCACTCCTGTGTCCCAATGGCACGTTGTGTTTGTGTTCGTTGATTTAAGTATAAAAGGATAATTGATGGTTAGAATACCCTTTTGTAATTATGTTTCAGCCAGAAATGTCCTTGTTTTCCACAAAAACAGCTGAGTGACCCCAAACCTCTGAATTGTCGTGTATGTTACAGAATATAATTGAACTTTATGGCCAAGCTCCCCCAGCCCTGGAGAGCCGTCTACTTCTCTTCTAGTAATAAGTTTGTGTTGGCGGGTTACCATACCGGTGAAATCGGTTGGCAGCAATAACATTGTATCGTTGGTGGTTTTACTTTGTAACAAGTAACGTAAAGGTTGCTGCAATGGGGAGAAAACTATCCAGACCGGTTCCGGGTGTCTGCAATAACAACGCGTTTGTAGCAGAATCCTGAAACCCGATGACTGCTTTGGCCATCGTGCGTTGCCTTCGGCGCTGGTTCTTCTCTCCGTTTGCCGGTGACTTCTCGACTAGCAATTATTACCTATATGTTTGATGCCTTTCCATTGCTTGTTGCCACGGGCTTATATCATACTTCTCCTTCACATTACATCAGACACGGCTCTCCCGCAGACTGCCCTACCGACTCCATGTTTAGTTAATAAACCCCATGTCTGTCATGAACTTGAACCTCCCATGTTATTGCCAACCGTTTGCCCTCGCTGTTGCCATCCTTCATTCCATAAGTCACCAGCCGGCCTACAGAACCTTCAAAAAAAAAAAAGGAAGGCAAAATGTTTTTTGAGGGTTTTAATTTTTCCAGAAATGTTCAAAAGCTAAACGAGCGCGTGGCTTTTTTGTAAGTAGAATTTTATTATTTGATTGTGTAAATAAGCTAAGCCGCTTTTCGCAAATGTATTTTTAAATCGCAGAATTTTAATTTTATATATTTAAGTATTCCTTGTACATACCTTTTTTAATTTTCTTTATTTTGAAGCCTTTTTAGTATACATTTTTTTTTAAAAAAAAAAGTTGTTTTTCTTCCAAATATATAGTTTTGGGTGCCTTATGACCCGTTCGGAGACGGAAATGTGAAGTTTGGCCGCTATTCGGGGTCCTGTCTCCCGTTAGCAGCCGTATTTGTGAGATCTTTATAAATAATATTAAACATATTTAACATCATTCCAAACAGCGATCTCTGTTTTGAAGCCATTCATCGTGTTTAAGTGATTTTCTGCTAAATGTTGATATTGAACAACTTGGAGAACAAACTTAAATTATCCCACCAGATGATTAATGACATCATAGTGTGAAGAAAATGGGAATCATCTTAAAGTTCTCTAGGGTCTAAAGTGCATTTGCATTCATTTTGATGATTGAAAAAGTTATTTTTTTTTTTATTATTATTATTTTTTTTAGTTATTTAATGATCTCAAATTGTTTGCGTGAATTTATGCCTTAATTATTACCTGACCGGGCGCCGCTAAAGGACTGGACCCAGTAGATGTGAGTGGGGTCACCTTCCTCTTTAATGAAAGATCGGTGATTGCATCTGATTCTCAAAACTTCCAGGTCAACCCCAGAGGGTTTTTTTGTGTTTTAATTAAATCTGTGAAGGGGATCTTAACCCGAGGCGGGGAACCAGCTGGGTTGTGAAATGGTCGGGTCCAAAGTTTGAAGAAGGCTTTTCTTACGATGTAAAGTGTTTTTGCTGAAACTTTCGTCTGGTTACTTTGTATTCAGAGCACTTAATGTTCCTAGTGGGGTAAAGCCCTGATGATGGCCATGCTGGAGTTCTAGAACTTGTGTTAGAGTGCCCCACATTACTGCTTTAACCCTTTGCATGCTGGGAGGGTGCAGAATGCAGCCACGGCTTCTTATTGAGTGAAAAATGATATTAGAGCAGCCAGCGTGCGCTCCATTGGGAGAGCAGCCAGCGTTCGCTCCATTGGGAGAGCAGCCAGCGTGCGCTCCATTGGGAGAGCAGCCAGCGTGCGCTCCATTGGGAGAGCAGCCAGCGTGCGCTCCATTAGGAGAGCAGCAGGACCCGGTTCTTTTGGAAACAACCAAAATGTATACTGGCACAAAACCAAACAATGCAGAAGGTCATTATATTGCAGATATTTAAATAAAGCTTCAACCTTACAGTGGCTTCACCCTACCACGTCCGTAGTGTGTTGGGGCATTTCCAGGCAATGTTATATCTAGTGTTTCCAATGGATTTCTTTTTTTCTCTTTTCTTTCTTGCTCTCGTTTCTCTCTCACACTTTCTCTTTTCTCTTTTTTTCCCTTTTCTTTTTTTTCTTTTTTTTCTCCTCTTTTTCTCTTTTTTCTCTCTTGATAAGCCTTTCTAATTGATGATAATATTCCCTAAATTAATCAGGGAGAAATGTCGTATAAGTAGCTAATGGTTGCTGCTCCTATTGTGTTTTGTGGCACTAACAAATACAAAGTTTCCCACTGTTGCGTAGTAGATGTTTTTGAACTGTTGATAATCTGATCGCTGACAAATCAGTCATTTAGTCCAACGCTCAGTATGTTGCCCTTTAAAGTATTTTCGGACTTCTTCTGTGCCATGTTTTCTTGTCAGCTTTTTTTAATATTGGAGAACTCTGTGGTCTCTGAGATGTCTCGGTTAAAGGTGCTGTTTAATTGTGCATCTCTAACACGATCCCTTGTGACAGTATTTATTTTATTCTGTTTAGCTCCACCCCCATTAATAGTTTCAGCTGGCTGGGCTTCCATCTTTACGTCGGTTACCAAGGTAAATGCAATTAGTGTCTGCGTGTGATTGGCTGCCTGTTACTAAACGAACGCTGGGTGATTATGAAGACTGGAGGTTAGATAAGAAGTTGGTTGGCCCTTTTGGTTCAGGGGTCAGTACAGGTTATGCAGGTTAATGGCTCGTAGCTGGTTTTTGGTTGAGTCTTTCCACTAAGTGTGTGCCAACAATACAGCATCACATTTAGGAATTAACCCATTGAGTCCTACAGGGGTGTGCATTGTGCCGGATACCCTTCTACTAATGAAAGCGTATGGTTTAAGATGCCGTCGGGATGTCTTCTCCATGTCTTCTGGTGTTCTGTGAAACATTTGTCTCAATACAGTTTCCTGACGATGAGGGCATCAAATTCATAATGAAGTTTAATGTTACTTGTTGTAGCGAGTGGGTTCTGTCACCAGAGAACAGACAATAAATATTCTATGATCCCAACAAATACGGGCGACCTCGTGACATCCATGACTAAACCAAGCAATCGGCGGCCCAAATTTCTTCCTTCTCCCCGGTAAATGAAGTTACGTGAGGGTGAGGAACGGTCTCGCGGCAGACGCGCTAGGCTGGCTTCGGTCATCGGCTTTATATGCTCACCGATGACCAGAGACGGCCGGTGACTCCCAAAGCCAACCTCGAGAAAGCTCGTTACTGTATCTAGAGATGCTTGGAGAACAATCATGGGATACAAGTTAATCTTCGGTACTTTACGGAATGTTATTGGCATAAAACAATGCTCTAATTTCCACGTCTGTATTTAAAACTTAGATTGTTCTTGATGATGGGACATTAAACACTATTCTGTTTCTCTGCGCTTCCAGAAGACTCCTTAGTATTCTGGTTTTTCATTGGGTCCGGATGCATTTGTACAGCGAGGGTAGGACGGACCGGCTCCACCATGTCCATCATTCCACTTAGTACGCTAGGAACTTTCTTATGTATATATTCCTTAACCCGTCGCTCAAATAACTTTGGTAAAATTCCGTAATCAATATATTCCTATAATCACAGTATGGATCTTGTGTAGCCCCCGGTGAGGGTAAAGGAGCCGCTTTGGTGTCCGCGCGTAATGAGTAGGGAGTATAAACGCATTTCTCTGAGTCTTGTCGTCGTTGGCGGTTCCATCTGCCCTGCCGTCCCCGTCTCCCATATTGTCCGCTTTATACATAGCCGTCGATCAGGTGAACTCCTTGGCTCTACCTCTCATATAAGATCCTGTACAGGAACGTAGATCCCAAAAAAAAAAGTCAAAACGACCCTTCCCTCCGCCTCCCAGACGCCGCAACCCCTCCTCCAGCCAATTGGATGCAGCTTTTTAACGCAAAATACGTTCTTTTTGGAAGCGAATCCTGAATGAACAGCTAATGCTCCATTTATAAAGCCTTGTTGCATTATGAGCCAAAAGTGCAAAAAAAACAAACAAAAAAAAAGCTCTATATATATACAAACTAACCTGCCACTCGTATAAATATATATATATAAATATATTAAGATCACACTGTTCTATAAAGTTGTGTATTTGTATTTTTGTGTACGTACAATTTTCTGCTAAGCAGAAGGAGGCTGTAGTATAGGAAGATCATTGAGAAAAGGCTTTTGATTTTTTTTTTTCTTTTTTAATTTTTAAAAATGTTTTATCTGTTACTTGTTTGGTTAACCCTTGTGCTGCCAGAGGGGTTTGCAAGAAATTGCAAGCCCTTCTGCCAATAAAGGGTTAACCCCCCAAGCTGCCTGTCCTTGTCTTCTATGTGTATTTCCCCCGGGGTGCAGTATTTCTCTCCCTGTTCGGTCTCCAGTCCGCCATATTGCCGTAGACAAGTCTTCCTAAGCTGTACATAAAACATTGAATAACTTTATATTTACATTTTTTTTTTTTTTTCTTTTCTTGAAATTCTCGTGGCTCCTTCCAAAGCGTTACCTCGGACCAAACTCTGTCCAACGCAAATGAAAAAATTGGGTGTTTGGTGATATTCGTAGGGGATTATTCACTAAAAACTTACTGGTTTAGTTGGGGGGTAAAGTTCTCCTGCAAGAACAGCTGAGGGGGGGCATTCGTAGTTCAAAAAAGAACAGTCTAGTCCCAAAAATCCGCACTGCCCCTTTCAATGGTTTATTTGTCTCGTTACGTATACGTTATACATTACACGGGGGCCCTCTCCGCCTACCTGCAGGAGAAGCTACTCCGCGTCGGACCTTCTTAATGCATAATGATTTAATGTTTGATCTCCCGACGAACGCCTTAGTCCCATCTACGTGGGTATTTCCGCATGTGGTCTAAAAACATGGCCGGTCCTCATCGATACAAACCGAAATACATCCCCAAATTTAGGAAGGAACCTCGCTAGAAAGTTAACATAAAGTCCGTAAAATATCCCCATTTCTACACTGTGTAGAAGCAACATTTTACCACTACTACTTACTAATTACTACTACTACTACTACTACTACTACTACTCTCATCCAACATGAAAGACCCCTATTCTATGGAAACTGCAACATTTGTATCATTCCGGATCCCTTGCTTTAAAGGGATCGCTAATCCTTCTTTCTAGCGGATGTAGATACATTTTCTTTTTTGAAGGCGTTCTTGCAATGTCCGTGGGGTATTTGGGATGAAGTTACACCCCATCTGTCCCCGGGGGGGGGGGTTACTGCACCCCTATGGGTAGGGCTCTCGGTTATAACCAATGTGTAACTGTAGGAACATCCTTGTTTCTGTATTTGTATAGACACAGAAACGAGCACTTGTATGAATTACAAATAATAGTGGAGATGAGTCCTGTATCATTGTATTTCCTATTCTGGATTAGTGCCTTTTGGACAGTAGACTGTTCTGTAATTAAATTGTAGTATACTGCTTTTTTGTACAGTTTTGTTTTGAGATTTTTTTATTTTGTGTTTATTTTAGTATTGTACCTATTAGAAAAATAAAAAATGTATAACTTAAATCCACCGTCTGATTATTTGGATTATTTGGTTTCAAAAATATGGTCACTGTATTTTTTTATTAATATGTATTTTTACATGGAAAAATATTTCAGTTCTACATACAGTAACAGTCCAAGACTAAGCTAAAGCGAGCTTATCTATATATTATATTTATATAAATTCTAATTATACTCTGGGGTTAAATAACTTTAAATCAGATACAGAATACGGATAAAGTCGCACTACTTCTGCTAAGTCTACAAACATTAGCTAAATTATTTTCTCTCTTACTATTAGTAGTAGCACTACAGCTACCTCGAGCTTTGCGTAGTAAAGTTGTCGTCACACAGTCCATCTTTCTTTAAAATAATAATAATAATAATTTAACTTTGTCTCTTGCTGTCGGTAACACAAAGCACAAACTAAAGCTCTGCAGCACCGGTGCCAGTGCAAGCAAATGAAGAATAGTTTAACTTTCAAATTTAAATAAAAATTAAATTATTAACTAGGTATTTCTTATATTAATATAATGAAATATTAATTATTAACCTATAGCTTAAGGGTAGCAGTGGATTGATTAATCTTTATTTGGGGTAAATTGACTCTTATCTTATTCTGACAGAATGCCTCAAGCACACTAATATAATATAGCTAATTTAGCAAAAATGGATTATAATATGAATTATTAATACACTAGTATACTATATGATATATATTATATTGTTTAACCCCTTAATGACAAGTGTTTTTTTTACCTGTAGTACACTCTGGGACAAAGGCTGTTTTAACATTTTTGCCATGCTTGTGTTTAGCTGTAATTTTCTTCTTTCCTATTGAGTGCCCCCACGCACATTATATATTGTTTATTTTATCAGGACAAGCAGGGCTTTCTTTAGATAACATTTTTTTTTATCATATCATCTAATTTACTAAATAAAAAATAAATATATATGCCATTTTTCTCACTTTTATTTGTAAAACCTTTTACTCATCTGCAAAAACTAATAGAATTTAGTTAGCAAGTAATTTCAATATTTGTCCTGAGTTTAGAAATACCCAATGATTTTATTTTTGCATGTTATAGGTTAATAAGTACAAGTAGCATATTGCTTTTTTAAAAAAAAAAAAAATATATGGTTATACTGTCCCCATGTCCTATTTGGGACATCTTTGAAACCGGCCAATGGACTTTACCCTCATCAAACCATATATGTTTGAAAACTAGACACTCCAGGGTGATTAGTGAGCTAGTCTCCTCTCTCTCATTTTATATACACACACACACACACACACACACACACACACACACACACACTCATTGGCCACTTTGTTAGGTACACCTGTTCAATTGCTTGTTAACACAAATAGCTAATCAGCCAATCACATGGCAGCAACTCAATGCATTTATGGATGTAGACGTGGTCAAGACAACAACTTCAAACCAAGTATCAGAATGGGGAAGAAAAGGGATTTCAGTGACTCTGAACGCGGCATGGTGGCTGTTGGTGCCAGACGGGCTGGTCTGAGTATTTCAGAAACTGCTGATCTATTGGGATTTTCACCCAAACCGTCTCTAAGATTTACAGAGAAAGCTCAGAAAAAGAAAATGTCAGAGGAGAACAGGCAGACTGGTTCGAGATGGTCCAAATGAAACAGGGAAGATGCCCATGACCTATATATTATATATGGAAGAGTCTGATTCCAGTGCTGATGGAAATGAACATTGCAGAACAATTGGGCCTGGATATTAAAATCTGCACCCGGCTACATCTTTAAAACTTAAGTGTGGCGTCTCGCACATCAACATTACAACAAATATTTAAAAAGTGCCTATAGTTGGTTTTTCTACTGGCTATATTAAGTACATATTTTAAGTGAGGGGCTGTTTTGGGTTAGTTATCTGAAGTTTTGGAGAAAGAGAGGAGTAAACACTTCAGATTCTGAGAACAAGTCGTTAAGACGTCCCCCCCCCCCCCATGAGACTTCCCCTTTAAATAACAGATAAATAAAATGACATCTTTTCATGGTTGCCCCTCAAAGTAAGAGTGTGTGTGTGTGTGTGTGTGTGTGTGTGTGTGTGTGTGTGTTTGTGTGTGTGTGTGTGTGTGTGTGTGTGTTTGTGTGTGTGTGTGTTTCTGTGCGTGTTGGATGTACCGCGTGTACGAGGTCACATTATCGTATGGAATCTATAACATAAATCTCTTACATGTGAAATCAATGAGTTATCTCTGGCTTGGAATCACCTCCAAGATACGAGATATATCCTACCCAGCGCGATCCTCTTCATATTACTCGAGCGACTACGAGCTCGCACCCGGACCGGAAATGTGGGAAGTCGGCGGGTTTAGGTGGGTTTGTAGGAGGATAGATTAGATCTCTGCACTGGGTTTCTTCATTCTCAAAAATAGTCCCCCCCAACATTTCTAGCTTAGTGCTGTCTGTCAGCCGTTCTTCTCCAGGCAGTTTAACTCAACAATGGCAATTAGCTCCCTTTCCGTGAAAAGACCCGCGGCTGCATTACTTACAGGGGGTTGGAGGGGGCGCCCTGCGGATTCCGTCTCCCGCAGGTAGTCTGTCCATATACCTGGATGGATAAGGCAGCCGCCATGTTTACAGGAGACACGTTTATCTGTGCTGGTTAGGGACATGTGAAAGCGCTGCCTTCATGTATGTTGTGTGCGTGAGCCATTTAGTGGATACGGCCCGCATACTCCAGGGCACAGTCTGTAACGTATGACATCGATGCGTTAACACGGCTGTCGCTCTGCATCCAGACATTATTCTGACTTCGCTCTGAGTGCGTTGCTAGAGATGAGACAGAACGCTAAAAGTCAAACTTATTTATACCTGGAACCTGTCTGGTAGAAACTAGTCTACAACTCGATAGTACCAGTAAATGTTAAAATCTAATAAACCTCCCCAACTCACCCCATTCAAGATCCAATATCTTGGATTAGAGCGGTTTAGGACAGGTGTGTGTTAAGCATGTTACGTGGTAAACTACTTTTCTTTTTGTTTGCTGTGTATTAGTTCCTCCTGCTGTAAAGACTCAAACCTTAATCAGTCGTTGGTCTCGTTTTAGATTCAGGAGCCGTATGCCTATCCCATGCATGTTTAATACCCTCACTGTATTACCCTCTACCACTTCTGCTGGGAGGCTGTTCCACTTCTACTACCCTCTCAGTAAAGGTAAAACTCTTGAAATAAGCTTTCCTCCTGTGCACCTCCCAGATCCTTAACCATATTCCCTCTCCTGTAGAGTCTAACCGGATGAATTACTATTTTTTTGTGTTAGTATGAACTAAATCACCCCCCCCCATGTTATTTTTCTATAAGACGCACAACCTGGAGATTGAGTGTCCTCATTAACCCATTCTTGGTGCCACAACACAGGGGCAGTTCCTTGGCCGCCCTTATTCTGTAAACCGTGATGCCTTTTATCAGAGCCGTATTTATAGACCCCAGCAGTCCGACCTCCTCCCCTGTGCCGAAATATTCAGAAATATTGCGCATGTTCTTTACCCCTCTGGCAGAATTTATCGAAGCTCAATACCGGGGGGGGGTTGGGGGCAATTAATAAAGCGGAATGCCATTTAAATATTTGTTTAAAAAGGTTTATTATTTCAGTAAATGGACAGTTGATGCATATAATACAATATTACAGTAGTTTATTATCATACATTAAAATCATTTCTTTAAAAAAAACAACCCTCACATTTTCCTGACGTCTCTTTGGAATTTAGTTCTGACTTAGAATAATCAAACGTTCCGTATCAAAAGCTAAAAATGTTTATTTTCTTTTATCATTGGAAAAAAGACAGAGACGGGCATAAAATATTAAGAGAAATCAGTAGAAAAGAGATGCTTCAAATTATTATTATTATTTTTTTTTAACCCAGATAAATGTTCCAGAAAACACGAAGAGTTAAAATCACAGTGATTATTACAAAAATAGTGGTTTTTGCAAAAGTTACCTGTTTTTCTAATTAAGGAAATTCAGAGAATGGGATTTCTTGGCATGGATTCCAAACCATTTATTATTCAATATTATGAGCGATTCTTCCTCAAGACACGGATAGAAACATCATTTTTTTTTATGTTCCATCTGTTTAACTACAAAATATCCAGTTTAATTCCATCAAACAGCGCTCAGGGATTCAAACGAATGCCCAATAAAAACGTCAGGACGCATAATTGCAGTAATGTAAACGGGTAACGAAGAAAAAACAGAGGAGAATAACGAATGGTTTTTAAATGATTAGTATTTTGTTTTTATAGACCCCCAAAAAATTCAGCCCCCCCCCCAGAAATAAGGCACGCTACGATGCGAAGAGCATTTGTTAAAAAGGCAGCGCTGAATTTTAAACGTATAAAAAGTCGTGGAAAAGGTAGCCGTGGAAGCCGCGATAAAATGAACTCTTAGTCGCCGGCAGCCCGAGCCCCAATATAAAGAGGTTTGGCAGTGATCGGCAAAAGGAAAAACTAAACACCTGAACGTAAATCTGTAAAACAGCTAAATTTACTTAAAAAGAAAAATTCTATCAATTCAAAAGACAAGATTACGAGACGCTGATTTTTTGTTTTGCCAAGAAGAGCCTTTCGTGTTGCGTAAAGTGCATTAAAATTTGTACGATAAACAAAGAAATCTCTCTGAAGTTAATTCTGCACACAAAAGGCAGATTTGGTTTCCCGGCCCCTCCGTGGCCCCGATTTATTTCAGTAAATACGGTAAATAAGGTATCTGGTCTGTGCTGTCAGAGAGATGAAACTTCTAAACGCCCCAATAGTTATGGAAAGGGTTAACCCCGCTGCGTTCTTTCAGCACTAAATGCTAAGCTGGCCCTGCAGAATGTATAGTTCAATCACTGAGATGACTTAAAAGATCTCTCACGGACGATGCATTAGGTAGGAGCAGCTCAAGCTCTTCCTCCTGGTGAAACGCGTCGGGGCCTTTATAACGAGCTCGTTAGTGATGTTGGGAATGTTTCTAATAATAAATAAAAAGCCACGTTTTGGAACCGGACGCAAACCAGACCCAGAGGAATTCCTCCTCTCGCCATGCGACGCGCCTAAAGAACTTTTACACCCGTCCCAGAGCCTCGTGCTGAATAACCGCAAAACCCGTGTAAATGAAACCTATTTCTCCGCACTTAAGGCAGGCGGAGCGTCACACGCAAAATAATATCAATAATATTACTAAATCACCAAAAACTAGCCAGTGCCATAAAAAAAATGTATAGTTGGGCTAAGGGATTTTTTTTTTTTTTTAATAGAAAAGATGAAAAGTGACCGTTTAGAGCCGTAATAACTAAATACGGAGTCCCAAAAGAAAAAGGAGAGAAACATCGAGGAAGACCATAAATACCCAAAGGAGTATTGGCTGATCCGTGTACATCCCATCCATATACCCAACGGACGGTAATCGGGGTCCGCGCCCGGCTACACGCTGCGGAAGGGTTAAGGCACTTAACTTCTTAATGGGGCCCCCAAAGGCCCCTTCAGCCCAGGAGTCGTATTTAAAGAGCCCCCCCAGTGATTACAAGGCAGCCCTCCGTGTATTTAACGAACTGTAGAGTGTTTTCTGCGGGGTCCCAGTTACCCTGTGGGGGGGGGGCGGTTGATTAATTAGTGTTTAATTAGCGTTTGGGTGGTTAAGGCTTCCGCGGTACGGATCGCATCAAACTACGGAAACTGCGTACAAAAATCTGCCAGAACTCCCTGAAGAAAAGAGTGCGAGCGACGCGGTGCTGCCGTGTTCCGTGAACGCGCCGGTAAGAAAATATCGTGCAATTTAGGGGGTGGAAGTGCATTTTTTAGACAGAAGACTGAAGTTTATAAATCGGTGACATTTAGAATAAAGTATAAGGCTTATCAGCACGGGCTTGGCACCGGTTGGCCACGTCGGGCTTACAAGGCGGGCGACACAAGACGGCGAGAACATCGAGCGGAACGTTCTATGAAGACAAAGAAACACATTTAGGTTCTCAGCCCCCGTATAAAGATAGCACCGGGGGGGGAGACGTCGTTCTAGAGCTTCCTCGGCCAGGTCCAAAGCAACGCGAGCCCCTGCCTATTGTCTCAGGAGACGCCGTTTGGAAGTCATCTCTAGGGCAGAAGAACGGCGTTTATCAGGGCGGACAGAGAACGTTTTATTGAAATAGAAAAATACGTTCTAGATCACCGAGGCAGATAGAAGATTACGCTAAGAAGGGTTAATATGTTTACTGGCGGGCTCTTTAAATGGCCCTAAGAAAAAAAAATAGCATTTAAAAGCCGAGGGTTACAATATTCCACAGGTTTAAAAAAAAAAAAAAAAAAATCTCAATGATTGTGAATCGCCGTCCCCCACCCCATAAAATGTATATAAATTCTATTCTTCACCCCTCACCCTCCATAAATAATATAAATAAAAAAATACTTTCACCAGGCGTAGGAGAAATGATATGTGCGCTCGTTACACTCGTGGGGATAGAGAGCCGAATCCATGGTAATGTTCCAAAATTATAATTTTAAATAAAAAATAAAACCCTCAAAGAATTACCAAAAATGAGGAAATACACCAAGTGATTTCAGAGGATTATCGCTCCCAATAGAAAAATTTGTGTTTTTTTTTTTTTTAAGTCAATTAAATCAGAAAACAAGCGTTCTTTACTATTATTTAGCATTTTAAATCAAAAATAAAAAAACGTGTCTGCTAATCTACCGTAAAACTGTGAAAGGTCTGCTTTTTTTTTTTTTTGTTTTTACCCCCTTATCTTTTATTTGGCTAAAAAAAAAACAAAAAAATGAAAAGAAAAAAAAATTCCAAATCCTCCCAAGCATCATGTACATGTATGTATGTATATATCTCATTTTATATCACACACATACACACACAAATTTACACTTACATATTTACACATAGGGCGGTGCACACGACACACACACGTAAAAATTTCCATGGTAACGCCAAAATATATATATTTTAGTTTTTTTTTTTAAAAAAAAAATCAGCCCTAAATATCGTGCAGGTTCGGTATAATCAGATTATCGAGGAGCCGTCAATCAGTACAACCCCAAACACCGGCTTCCAGATAACGGACACGCAGCCGGCGTAAATCCCCAATACCCCCCAATCTGTCAGGCCCGGGGGTGTCGTTTGGTCCCGTTTGATAAATTAGTCGGAAAACAACGCCGTGAAGTTGTTAGCGTAGGAGACCGGGTCGTCTTCGGGGGTGGCCTCTTACACATCCTAGCGGGCCGCGCGGATTCGCTTTAATTGGCCCAGGATTTCCGGTTTTCCGCTTTCTTTTGGTTCCTTTCGTCGGCCTTTAGGCTCGTCCGCTCGTGCTTCGCCAGGGCGGTCAACGCGGCGAGGTTGCCGGCCGAGCCGGAGAGGTTGCCGCTCTTTCTGTTCTCGTTGGCCGCTCCGCCTTGCAAGCGTAACCCGGCGCTTCGCCTACGGACCGCTCCGGTGGCTTTCTTCACCCTGTCGGGTCTCACCAAGACCCCGTAGCCGGGATTACACTTGAAGTACTGCTTGCCACCTATGGAACCGTCATTTTTGCCTGGAATGGAACATAAAGAGTTAGAGGTCTGTGCCCCAAAGAAACGCACTCTCGGCCCCCAATCATGAAGCTCTGAGACGTTCGTTATCTTCCTGTCCGGGAACGAGAGGAACTTATCAGGGATAACAAGACTTGAAGCTTCTCCAGGACACAGCAGCCAAGAAGACTTATTATCTGCTTAACCGCGTCTTCTAAAACATGCGCCAATTACCCCTTTCTGTCAAACTAAAGCTTCAGCAAAAATATACCAATATGCATTAATCTGCGAGACCGCGCACGTTTACATATAGAAAGGAGCGCGTCATTAAACGTAAACGTCCTACCTGCGGGCAAATCGAGCTCGACGCCGACCCAGAGTCCCTCCTGGAAGTCTACGGGTCCTACGTATTTAACGATGCCGCTTTTATTCGAGCCGACGGTGACATATTCCCCTTCTTTTAACCAGTCGGGAACTTCCTGTGCCTCCTCCGAGTCCGATGTCACTTCCTGCTTGCCATCGGCCCTCTCCGCCGGATCGTCCAGTCTGTCCCTGCTTCCTTTCGACTTGACGGCCGCCCCGGGCGCGTCTCCGGCGTCGTCGGGGAGAATGCGGGCGAAGGACTTCAGCTCGGACGTTCTCACTTTTTGTATTCTGAAAGGCGAAACCCCTGCTTTGGTCTGGGTTGAGGGGTCCGGCGTAGGATTAGGCTTAGCAGGTGGCATCGAGAAGTCTGTGCCGGCCCCCTGAGACGTTGCCGAGGGCAGCTTTACGGAGACATGCAGCTTTTCTGGAGAACGCTCTTTATCCAAGGTGGAGGTGGTCTGGTGGCTTCCTACACTGCCCTCTGAAGAAGGGTCATCTTGGGTTCTGTCGCCCTCTGGTCTGCCCTCCGGCAGCTGTACGATGCTATTCGATGTAGTCACGGACTCAGTTTCTACCTTTTCTTCAACTCCCACCTTGCTTGACCTGGTCTCGGAAGGCACCCCGTCTTGAGAGATGTCCGAGTTCCCGGCGGAGCTCGTAGGAGAAGACACCTGGATCGTAGGAAACCCGTTGGCGTTTGTTGCGGACGTCGGACTCGGCACCTCGCTGCCCGCGCTCAGCGCTTCCGAAAGGGTCGCCGTAGAGACGCTGTGTGAAAAATACCCGCTCGAGGCTTCGCTGATTGGGCTTGGAGGACCTTCTTGGGTCTCCTGTCCCGGAGAGTCGCTCGCCTTCTGCTGAGAAGCCCCCGAGGGCGTCCTCTCATTTTTCTTCTCTTGGTTGGGTGAACGGATGATTACCGGCGGCCGCACCGCTGCCCGTTCTTCCTGGGTAACCTGATAGGAAAAACGAAAGAGTAACTCATGAACAATGCCGAAAAATCCAACCACGAGCGGACCTACGGTGGGAAAGTTAAAGCAGTAAACGTTAACGCAACGCGAGTGAGAAGACCTGGAGAGAACAAACGTTTCCAGTGAGAATTCAGATGCCACTGAGGTCGGGAAGGAAGTTTTCCCCACTTTTTGAGGCAGAATTGGAATTCACTTTAATGCAGGTTCTTTGCCTTCTTCCGGATCAACGGTGTCGTTGAACTTGATGGACTTGAGTATTTTTTAACCTAAAATACTATATCATGTGAAACGTGGAGTCACCATGTGATGGGTAGTGGTCGGTTAGATAAAGCAGCTTGTAAAGTTAAACGTGCAGGCTGCTTTCTGTACAATTCTGCATTACCTGCCCTGCACGTCGCCCCCTGCTGATCCAGCCTTTCCATTACTTGGAAAGACCTCTTCCGAAACTTTGCAAAAACCCATTTTATTGAAGAAAACGACTGCTAACTTCCCGCTCCGCGTTATTCCCGCTCCGCGTTATTCCCGCTCCGCGTTATTCCCGTTCCACATTCTGTTTAAGCCTTTTAAAAAGGAGCGAGCGTTCCACCTGGAATTCCGAAGGGGTAAACAGACACCTTAAGCGATTCATTTCCCAGATCTAATCTGCGGTTACATCCCGGCACGCCAGTCGCTTAATATGTACAGAATTTGACAATCTATTCCAATATGGTGGGGGGGTTTTAAAGACGGACGTTCTCAATCAGAAGATGACAAAAAGGGTTAATTATTCAGCCGTCGGGGACTGCGCAGCAGAGGACAGCCGCCGTGTCGCATCTCGGGGAAAGGACACATTGTGTACGGGAAACGCTTGCTTTGTCTCCCTCGTATTTACTCGCTGTATGATTTATACGACAGCTCCGGTCCTTTGCTGTTCACGACGCGGGATTTATGGCCGACGGACGGCTGCCGTGATAAATCCGCGTCTCTCGCACGTCTCTGGCTGCACTTAAGGATTCTGATAAATCACGGATTCTTTTTTTTTTTTTTCTCCAAGATTTATTTTTCATTTCCAAATTTTGCTACCTGCTACCCTTGGCTTTCTCGGGTCCCGTCAACTTACAGGTGAAGAATTTAAAGGCAGCTGCGGAGATGAAAGAGCCCATTCTTCACGTTCGCGTCCCGCGGGCGGCGATGTACCGAGCCGGGGTAATCGATAGCGCCTGTCAGCGGACAGACTTATAGGAGAGGCAGGGGAGAGACTTTCGTGACCCGCACCACAAGTATTAAAATTCATTTAAAACCGGCTTGGGTATTATGGAAGTTCAAACTACTTATAAAATTTGGATAATGGCTATTTTAGGGTTAATATAATTAACGTTAATTTCTTTACTTGTTATAGATTTTCTTCCAAAAGATGAAAAAGACAAGAGCGTTACATTGTTATAATATGTAACAAATAACATGTTATGTCCACCACATGAAATGCACACGCATGATGAATAAAGCATGTTTAACCATTAAGCAACCTAAAGCAGTGCCCCCCGTCTGTGATTGGGGCCCGGGTTCTATAATGGTGCTGCGTGCCTTTAAGAAATGGAGCGCTAGGATATGACATCATACCCCGGCGCGGTGTCTTAAAGGTACGCAGCACCTTTTAATGAAGGTTGTGCCGAGCCAGAAGAGTCTCTATAGAGTTAATAGGCTGGTTGGGGAGATCAAAGATCGCCACGGTAACCGGCCACTGGTTAGAAATGCCAAGCTCTGCGGTATATGAGGGCGCCATATAATAATAATTACTAGTAATAAATGTTATTGTGAAACCCCAGTACGAGATTTAACGCTCTATTCTTTGAACCGGCCCTTGCTTATGAACATCGGGGCCGGACTGGGGATCACACGGCAGAGCCGCCACCGGATGGCGTAGGTGTGAGTGGTTGGATATACCCAGCCGCTGACCGCATGTCGCAGCGCATGGTCGCGTGGGTATGGGGCGCTGATGGCCAGCAGCCCTCCTAAGCATTTGCCCGATGGCCGGTCCGGGCCCCGATCAGCATAGAAACCAGAAATCCTCACTTACCGGCTTAAGCTTCGAAGCGTTTTCATCCACGCTGGCCGACTGGACCATGATACGAGGGATCGGCTGAAATACACGAGCACGGAATTCCATTACAACTCTTATAACCCAGACTTTTACCAAACTTCACGAGCCAACGGGTTCTTTTCTGCCGTCTTTCATTCTGAATAACGCCCTTCGCTATTTAATACGGCGCGGCGGGAGATGTGAATATCTCCAACAGAAGCTGCCGTGATGGGGCTCGCCCCCCCCGCAAATATTTATCTCCAATTTAAGAAAATATGTGAATCTCTGCTCTGTCCCTGCAATAAATCTCTCTGCTGTGCCACTTCACTCGTGCTGTACAGCACATTGATATCCCACGTATTACTTTGAGGGGGGCAAAGACCTTCAAAACTTATAAAAAAAAAAAAAAAAAACTGATTTATTTAGAGAAAAGGGCTGAATAAAAACGATAATAATAATAAAAAAACAAATATATATACACAAAGTAAAAAAATATATAAATGTTAAAAATATATATATATATAAAATAAAAAATTACAAGTATATATATATATTATTTAATGAGACTACCGTTACACACATGCATTAGATCAGAAAATCAGAAAAAAAAACCAATGTGGAATAATGTATATAATGGGAAAAAATTAGAAAAAAGGGAAAACTGACCAAACAAGGAAGATTTTAACAGAAATGAGGCTGGTGGTTATTGTGAAAAACATACGTTCTGCTTTTGGCGCACACGTTACAATGTAACCGAAGCCTGCGCGACTCTAAGCTCTGCCCGAAAGCCGACAGATACGGCCCCCGCCGGCCCCGTGTTCTAACAAGCAGCTCTTTACGGCTCCCTCCTGGATTGAAGCCATCAGAAAATGCGAGGAGCGCGAGGTCTATTTCCAGCCGATCGCGCCATAAATAAGGTTAAGGACTCCCATTATCAGGGCCTGTCACAGAAATGGATGGGGGGGAGAGGAGACCAGCGGCCTTTACTGGCGAGGGGGGGGGCAGAGCAAACGCCTCAATACTCACATCGGGTGCTTTTAACCCATTTTTGGTGAGCAGACCCCGAAATTTCTATAAAGACCGCCCAGTCCCCCAATATAAAACCAGTGACTGCTGCTGGCGGGGCTAGGAGAAGAGTAACCCCCCCCTCGCGTCCATACCCCCCGAAACTTAAAAGAGGGGCATCAGGGGAGGAAAGAGGGGCATCAGGGGCAGAGGACACTTGGATGTGTGACGTGGACGCTATGGTGGCATCACTTTTTAAAACCCCTTCCAATCTGAGGCTCTCTCATAACTCGGTTCCCGGGCGGTCTCGGCAGCCGGTCCCGGCAGCGCACGGACGCTCAGCTCTTCCTGCAAACGTTTTAATAAATGACAGAAGGGCGCTGGGTATTTGGATGAAATCTCCGGCGGATCTAGTAATGGTTTTTGGGAAGTGCATCAATCTACTCTGCGGAGAGCATGAAGAAAGGCGGAAGAGACGGCGAGACATTAAATCAATGGCCTGACGTGACCCCGGCCGACGGCCGCCCCCCCCCCCCCCCGATACACAGCAGCTCCTCACTCAGATTCCCGGTCCCGAGAAAGTCATCCGAGGTCTACGGGGAGCGAACACTCGGGGAGCGGGGCGTTCAAACCACATCTCAGGGCCCTCCACACCCTAATACCCAATATTAAGTCATCACGTGTCAAATATATATATATACACGCATCAATCGACCATTCCCAGAAGTGTTTAAAATGCACTTTTTGGCATCTATTTTAGAGGGGATCCGCCCACCATCTCTTCATTACAAACATCAGATAAAAAACACGTTTTCAGAAATATCGCTCAGTTTTCTTTTTGTCCCAAAAATATGTTTTCAGGCAGCGGCATATCAGTTATTACTTTATACAGCGCTGGGGGTTATATTACTGTATACAGCGCTGGGGGTTATATTACTGTATACAGCGCTGGGGGGGTTATATTACCGTATGCAGCGCTGGGGGGGGTTATATTACTGTATGCAGCGCTGGGGGTTATATTACTGTATACAGCGCTGGGGGTTATATTACTGTATACAGCGCTGGGGGTTATATTACTGTATACAGCGCTGGGGGGTTATATTACTGTATACAGCGCTGGGGGGGTTATATTACTGTATACAGCGCTGGGGGTTATATTACTGTATACAGCGCTGGGGGGGTTATATTACTATATACAGTGCTGGGGGTTATATTACTGTATACAGCGCTGGGGGTTATATTACTGTATACAGCGCTGGGGGTTATATTACTGTATACAGCGCTGGGGGGTTATATTACTGTATACAGCGCTGGGGGGGTTATATTACTGTATACAGCGCTGGGGGGGTTATATTACTATATACAGTGCTGGGGGTTATATTACTGTATACAGCGCTGGGGGTTATATTACTGTATACAGCGCTGGGGGTTATATTACTGTATACAGCGCTGGGGGTTATATTACTGTATACAGCGCTGGGAGGTTATATTACTGTATACAGCGCTGGGGGTTATATTACTGTATACAGCGCTGGGGGGTTATATTACTGTGTACAGCGCTGGGGGGTTATATTACTGTGTACAGCGCTGGGGGTTTATATTACTGTATACAGCGCTGGGGGGTTATATTACTGTATACAGCGCTGGGGGTTATATTACTGTATACAGCGCTGGGGGTTATATTACTGTATACAGCGCTGGGGGTTATATTACTGTATACAGCGCTGGGGGTTATATTACTGTATACAGCGCTGGGGGTTATATTACTGTATACAGCGCTGGGGGGGTTATATTACTGTATACAGCGCTGGGGGGGTTATATTACTGTATACAGCGCTGGGGGGGGTTATATTACTGTATACAGCGCTGGCCAAGGGTCCACTTATATCTCGGAGAGCCGATACTCCGTGATTTAGCGCTCGTGGGGGTCCCGCCGTGGTCCTGTCCGGTTTCTACATTCCACCTGCCGCGTTATAAATAAAGCCGATGGATTCCGGGCCGGGGAAGAAGCCGCTCCGCATTTCACCTTCTGAAGCAATCAGCGCTAATTAAGGGCCATGTTTTATTAACACTGGAGCGCCGCTGACCCCTGACAGACCACACATTACACGTTAAGTAGTCACAAAGCCCACATTATGGAAATCACAGAATGTGCTTACGCTGCGCTCGAGTTTAGTGCCCCCCGGGGGCCGATGACATTTATTGCGGGCATAATGAAGACGGAAAGATTTCTTAAGGGCAACTTCTACGATCTGTTTGTCATCCTTTACAAAAGCTAAACCCCCATCAGGAGCGATGAAGACCGACCCCCCCTACGTGCCGCTAGAACGGTGTCTATCCGCAAAGCGTCCCCGTCTCTCCGGGTTACGATTAACCCTTAGCGTACCAAAGGGATAGACAATCCATTACGATGAAGGTGAAGTGCAGCAGAACATAACAAAAATACTCCGTGGGTATTATACCGAGTGCTGTATACAGTAACGCTAATGCCGAGGGGCTATTAACTCCTCGCCTCCCGCGGAATGTTAGGGATTTCCGAAGAGAATTAAATGAAATAAGTTTCATATTGAAGCCACACTCGAGAAAGAAAGTCCGGACGGCGTAACCAAGGAGAAACACGGAATAAACGTCTCATTTGGCCTCTCGCCAGCCGCCACTTACAGCTCTTCATAAATCCCACGCAAACGTAATTCCCCGCAGGACACTCGGGGCTGGCGTTAAGCCGGCGGAGATAACGGAACCTACCTGTTGCGCAAGAGGAGAGGTGGAGGGTCTGATCTTGTCGTTGCGCTGAGGGAAGAGAGTTTTAAAGACTTTGGGCATCGGCTGCACAAGGGCTTTCACGGGACTCAGATACGAAGACGCGAGACTTCCGAGACCTGCCGGAAAAAATCACGATGTTACCAAAAACCTTCCACG
The DNA here is from genome assembly GCF_027358695.1 of Spea bombifrons. Classification (NCBI taxonomy): domain Eukaryota; kingdom Metazoa; phylum Chordata; class Amphibia; order Anura; family Pelobatidae; genus Spea; species Spea bombifrons. The sequence goes on along the minus strand of NC_071089.1, from coordinate 117,458,168 downwards.
CCTCAAAACATTCACAAAGAGCTCCTCTCCACATTGTATCCAGTGCAAGACTCGCGAGGCTCCCTTAAATAATAGATTTAGAGAGGGTAGGGTTTTATCTCACAATGAAATGTATAAGGGGGATCATTCTGCCGCGTTCCAATCGGAATGTTACTGTATCTGAATCTTTAGACTCCTCCCCCTGCTGATCTCTGTGAATACAGGAAGCATACTCACGTACACTTCCTGCTCATACGTGAAATCAATTGGAGGAGCAGCAGCCAATCACACGCATGCTAGCCGAGCACGGAGCCAACAACGGAAAGGAGTTGAAGGACATTTTGAGAAAACATTAAAAATGTAAAAAAAATGTATTTTGAAGACTGTGTCTTCGTACCTGGATCCGTCTGGTGCTGCGGGGAGCCGGCGTAGAAGGAATGACGGGCCGGGCTGACGTGGCGGCCGGAGATCGGGGAGCTTTGGGAAACGTCTTGCTGGCTCTCCCATCGGCCCTATTAAAGGACAGACACAATATGTTTAGGGGACACTTAGGACATAAAGAGCCTTTTCACAAACAGACAGGATGGGCCGGGAGATCACAATCCACGGCAGAGATCCCTATTCATAAAACATACACAGTGAGGTCACAATACTGTTTCCTGTTGGGCGCCGACTCCCACCATCCTCAGACAGCAGCCACTGCGTTACTTTCTACCAATATGATGTTTGGCTCCTAGTTCGTTTGTTCTACGGAGTGAATAATCAAGTATTTTTAATAAGGAATCAAGTATTCCAGGCGATAGGACAGGGGTCAGTAGACGGGAAGCTGAGAATGATAGGAATGGCTGTTGGATGCCACATGCTGCCCACTCCCGAAAGGATCAAGATTTAGCTACAGGGAGGCTCATAATATAACCTAAACTAACAGTCAGAGGCTTAGATGTAATGGAAGTATTGCTTTACTGAGAGGGAGGTAGATAAGTGGAACAGCCTCCCAGCAGAAGTGGTAGAGGGCAATACAGTAAGGGGATTAAACCTGCGTGGGAAATCCTACGTTCACATGTGTATCCCTGCCTCATATCGTCCATAAACAATATTAATTCACAAAAACATTGAAGACCCCTCCGTTCTCCTCTTCCTGCCGCGTCTGCCATTGGCCGGGATTTAAGCTGCTCAACCTTCCTCGTAAACGCCCCGTTTATTTTTATGGAAGATGCCGGTGATTCTTAATGCCTCCGTCGCGTTAAAAGCCTCTTTCACCTTGCAGAAAGCCCAGCGGCTCGGCTGAATTGCGCCGGCCCGATAGTGGCCCCCGCGGCGCGTTACAAATTAACCGGTTAAATGGCAGGCAGAACCGCTCGTTATTTTTTTTTTTTATCTAAATATATCGCGGCTTGCTGCCATCACCAAATTTATGCTGAAAATTCCATTTCGAATAACGACCCCCCCCCCGGGACCGGAAAGCGATAGAACAAGTAGCAAAAAATGGGGAAAAAAATTCATAAAATGATATTAAAAAAAATGATAAATTTGGCGGTGTGGGTTTCTCTGCGTTTGCCGGCTGCTCACGTCCCATTAACAGCGGAAAGTCACTTTCCTTTGAATCTGAACGAAGCGGCTGCGTTTCTGGGAGGAATCTCGATGTTTGGACTGAAAAGGTTTTATGAGTCGGAGATGATTGCAGTTAAAGGTGCTGTTCCATCTACACTCCCGAGGTGAACACGTTTATTACCAGCACCTGCTTCCCAATTCGTCCCAGAAATCATTTGTTACATCGTATAAATATATAGAACTCAACGCTTATTTATCACATGACAACGAAAAAAAGGAACCCACAGCCTAAATCCAGCTGAAGAATTAAAAAAGTGTAATCAGTTTGGCTTCATTTGGGAAAACGCAGCAACTTCATTTTGGGTACCAATAATAATAAACTACAGACTGGCCCCTGTGGTACCCGGTCCGGTGATCCAGATCCGGGGAAAAAAAACTTTAACGCTGTTACCAAAAGGTGGAAAAAAGTGAAGCGTTTGATCCCGTTTCCGAGCTAACGCAGCAAGGGACTCCAATGCCCATCATCCTCACCCAGATCCTGGTTACATAATTGCCTACATTTACTTTCTTGTCTGCGGAACGGCACCATCTAGTGGCCGAAAGAGGAGGAACGGCCCCAAAAGAAGCATTTATTGTTTTATGAGATTTTTTTTTTTTAAATGTATTTTTTGTATACATATTTTTTTTTTGGAAGAGGTGAAAATGTTTTTCTCCCCGGCGATGTTGGGGAGACGTCCCTGCGGCTGCAATAAAATGCTGGCACCTCGTTGGCGGTCGCACCGGTACGTCGAAGGTTTACAGAGGTCTCGCCCTATTCCGAGGGGTTAGTTACGCTCCCCGCCGTTTGTAAACCCCAAACTGCCAAGAACCCCAAGCCTCGTCGGCCGCCCTTGGCCCAGGACTAGCCACCGGCCCACTGATACCCGCGGCCGGATCAGAGTCTTGGCAAAACGTCAGCAAAACTTTACCGTGAAAAGAAAGCCGCTGTGAGTCTTTTGGGAAGAGGCTTCCCTTTTCTGCCTGATAAGCTTTTTATTTGACGTTAATGACAACCTGTCCTGAACCTCGAAGCAATAAATAATTCCACAGACAACTTCAGACAGTAATACCAGAAACAAAGTCTCGCTAACGATCGGGGAACGCGGTAATGGCTTCCCAAAACACCGTATTAAACAGAAACACAGAACCCGTCGCATGATCGGCCCCATTCGGCCCATCCTTTCCTTAATCAGTCGTTGGTCTCGTATTAGATTCGGGAGCCGTATGTCTACCCCATTCATGTTTAATACCCTCACTGTATTACCCTCTACCACTTCTGCTGGTAGGCTGTTCCACTTTACTACTACCCTTTCGGTAAAGCAAAACACCCAATTGTCCATTTTCAAAGCTGCAGGGAAATTAGAAAACCTGCATTATAAACGAGAGAGATTGGTATTTTCGCAGGAGATATTTGTATGAATTTTCTTGAAATATTTAATTCACTTTAATAATAATATTCAGGAGACAAAATATCAGATTTTTAGAGCATTCCATCCCGCGTAGGAAATCCATACAGCCAATCAATACAGTGTTTAGAAATCCCAAAATGTCACCGACTCCCCCAAAGCCAAGCTTTAAAAACTCCTACGTATGAAATAAACATTAAACGAGGATATAAATACATTACAAACATACGAGTTACACGTCCGGCCGGAACAACTTACCCGGTTATTAGCCAGGCTGTGCTGGGGACTCAGATCCTGCCGGCTCCCCGAGAGCTGCCGAGGACAACAAAACATGTGTATAGGAGACAGGCCTTTATCACTCCCATCACTCCTGTGTTCCAACGGCCCTTTATCACTCCCATCACTCCTGCGCTCCAATGGCCCTTTATCACTCCCATCACTCCTGGGTTCAATAGCCCTTTATCACTCTCATCACTCCTGTGTTCCAATGGCCCTTTATCACTCCCATCACTCCTGTGTTCCAATGGCCCTTTATCACTCCCATCACTCCTGTGTTCCAATGGCCCTTTATCACTCCCATCACTCCTGTGTTCCAATGGCCCTTTATCACTCCCATCACTCCTGTGTTCCAATGGCCCTTTATCACTCGGGGGAAGGTCTTACCCGATGCACATTTGGTGAGCTCAGACTTCGGCGGCTCAGCTTCCCCTTCGCTGATAGCTGCTCCTTTACGGCCACCTCCTGGGGAGGAAGAACAGAGATCATAGTTACTTAATGAAACGCTATATGTCCAAGATACACGGAAACGGACATACGTTCTACATTTTAAACTAAGTACCCATGTATGAAACTACTAAGCATTCTGTAATCCCCCCCCCCCCCGTCCCCGTCCCATCAGATGCCTCCGGCGACTGCTCCCCGCACCTGAACTACTTTCACAAACAGATGTCAGATCGGTAAAAAGTCGCTTTGGACAGAATTCTCAGAGCCTTTAACTCGATTGTCCCCAAAGTGAAATATTGACGTTGATTCATTTTATTTGTCCAACACAGAAAAAAGATATTAAATAATCTAAAGCTTTTGGAACCTCAGATGTCTCTTCTTCAGACGGAATCGAACTTAAATTCTTAGCATACGATGCACACTCTAGACTTTTTATCCGAGTCGTAACTTGATTGTTATTAAGTAAAAATGCTTCTGGATGAAATCCTTTTCCCTTGGAAAATTCAGAGATTAAAAGGATACATTTCTGATCGTTACAGAAATCTAGGGAACAGAGAGGCGGAAAACGGATTTTCTTTTGAATTAAGCTTTAATAGTAATTTTATTACAGATTATTGACAAGTGCAGCATTTCTGCCGCGGATCATATACATTATATTATACATTAGTGATCAGCACGGCTGGGGCTGATCCATAACGAGGTAGAATGGAAGCAGTGGCCTGCAGAGAGTAATATATTAATGATTTATCAATGTATTAGTTATAATGACATCAATGTATTATAAGGATTTATCAATATATTAATAAGGATTTATTACTATATTAATTATGACTTATCAATATAGTATAATGACTTATCAATATATTATGATTTATTAATATATTAATTAATGACTTTTCAATATATTAATAATGACTTATCAATATATTATAATATATTATAATGACATCACTATATTAATTACGACATCAATATATTAATAATGACATATCAATGTATTATAAAGATTTATCAATATATTAATTATAATGATTTATCAATATATTAATTCGGTGTAATCTGAAGAGCAGGGACTCGCCGTCTCCTTTTATCTCGTCTTCTAAATAATCTTTGCATTAAAAGTTTGCAAAACCCATAAAAGACAAGGAGCTGGTCTGTGGTTAAATATTAGATGATGCGCTAAGCTGCTCAACTACAACTCCCACCATCCTAAGCCAGCCAGCCAGCTCCATACATGGAATGGATGCCCAATACCAGGTTTAAAAGGCGTACATGGGAGGGTTTGTGTTCTGCAACATGATAAACCAGTCACGGGGATCTACATGAGCGTTTATCCATGTTCTTAGCGTGTGTCCTTATCTTAGGGTATACTGGGGGCCACGCGTCTTCCAGGTCCCAAACCTTATTAAACATGCGCCCGCTGGCTTAGCCGTTTCTTCTTTTTTTGATATTAGAAAGGCTTAAGAAAATCTACTCCAAAGAACGCGTACTTAACGATCTGCGCATAAAAATGCTAATTTGGGTCACCGGGTAACAAAGGGCGAAGAATTTAGCATAACGTGCAGAAAATTAACGTGCAGATCTTAGCGGGTTTAAAGAAAACGTAATACGCTGTATTTTAACCACTAAAGAGGTCCCATCGCCAGCAAGTCACATGCTGCTCCTTCCAAAAACAAATATATATATAATATATATAATATAATATACACAGCCGTTTAAACATTTGGGGTCACTCAGCTGTTCTCATGGAAAACAAGGACATTTCTGTAACATAATTACAAAAAGAGTTTCTAACCATCAATTATCCTTTTATACGTAAACTTAGATCAGTGAACACAACGTGCCATTGGAACACAGGAGTGATGGGAGTGATAAAGGGCCATTGGAACACAGGAGTGATGGGAGTAATTGAGGGCCATTGGAACACAGGAGTGATGGGAGTGATAAAGGGCCATTGGAACACAGGAGTGATGGGAGTGATAAAGGGCCATTGGAGCACAGGGGTGATGGGAGTGATAAAGGGCCATTGGAACACAGGAGTGATGGGAGTGATGGGAGTGATAAAGGGCCATTGGAACACAGGAGTGATGGGAGTGATGAAGGGCCATTGGAACCCAGGAGTGATGGGAGTGATAACGGGTCTCTGTACACCTATGAAGATATGTTATTTGCATGGACAAAATCTGCTTTTCTTTCAAAACTAAGAACATTTCTAAGTGACCCCAAACTTTTGAACGGCAGTGTATATGTCACTACTGCTTGGAATGTGGAACCAAATCCATTGTTACAATATGGGGGGGCACATACTGTTTCTTCTTGATCACCTCTGATTATGACCCAATGCCACCCCACATTGTTATATATGGACTGTTTTTAACCACTTTCGTGCTGAATGCTCATCTTAGCGGGGGCATCATACGGATTATCTCCTGAATGCTTCGTTTATAAGAACATCACATCTGTCCAGAGGTAACTGCGCTGGATTCTGCAGTCTGATTTTTTTTTTCATAGAAAATACTTTTGCTTAAAATCACAGCAGGTTCTACTCTGCGGCAAAGGTCTACAGCGAGACGGTCCATTCCAGAAGTATTTCACACTGCCCACTTCCAACTGTCTCGAAAGGGGGATTTTTTTTGCTGTCCAATTTCACTTGTTAACGTCCGCAAACTGCTTTACACCAGCAGACTGACGCTGAGCTGAAAGCACTGATGAAGTCTCTCGATCATGTCCGGGGTCACCGTTCTTCATTCGCATTATGGCCGAAGTCTGTTCCAACATCCTACTCCCAACCTCCTCCTGAGAAGTACGTTGTTTCGGGCCAGTAGGAAGAATACTCTTCTATGCCGTGTAACAGGCTCGCGTCGGCCCGTCTTCTGTCTTCGGGGGCAAAGACGGCTTCTTGAAATAACGCTGGGGGCGCGGACGCCCGCCTGCACCTCTCCCATTTAGATGGGGGTAATTCTGAGAGCCGCTTCACACTGAGTCTCCGGCCGCTGCTGCTTCTGTCTCCCAGGTACCTGATCCTGCCTTCATCCAAACTACACGGACCTCGATGCCCCCGGCCGACGGGGCGGAAAGCCTGCAGGAGAAGGGGGGGGGTGAAACAAGTTAACTTCTCCTTGTTCCCTTTCCCTCTGAATTCAGAGCAAAGGAACAAAAAGGTTAACTAAAAAAAATAAAAATAGTCAATCACTGCATTTATCCTATCGTAAGCTTTTTCCATAAAGAAAGGCTTCTCCGCCTGACCGAGGGTAATCAGCGAGCGCCTGCTTATACCGAGGTGTACAGAAACACGGACAAAGCCGACCGTCGTGAACACTGTAGCCACGCTCACTTCTATATGATTATATGAAAGGATGGAAACTTCATATACTGCTGTAACTCTTTAAAGGGGAAAAAATAGATGATCTCGCAGTAACTCGGCAAAGAAAAGAGTAGGAAAATGATGAATTTGGGCAATTTAAGAAGAGACTCTGCAGCTATCCAGAGCACAGGGTTCTTTAAAAAATAAAAAAAATTCAAGAACATTTCTTCAGTTTCTTCTCATTTGTCCGAAAACGGCAGCGACCAAGAATATCGCGCAGAGAGATGAATCCGCACAGAGAGACCGTTGGGTCGGCAGCACTGTGGAGTCTGACGCTCTTCGGGGCAGCGAGGAGCCGGATAGATCCCTCCAGGAGCGGAGCGGGACGATTACGGAGGAGCTTCCAACGTGTGGGTGAAGACAAGTAAGAATTTCATTTTATGTTCGTATTGCTTTAAAAATGACTCCTCTAGCTTTCCGTGCGACACCGGTGATTAACGTGCACGGGCTGTGATGGGGAGGAGAGGAGTAGGACTAGTAGTAGTAGCAGTAGTAGTAGTAGTAACACCGCTGGGTGGGAGCATCAAGCTGATCACGATTGAAAAATCAAGTCATTCGCCATCTATGGCAGCCAACAAGGCATTTAAAATTATTATTTTTTTTATAATGATTATATATATATTTAATTTTTTTTAATTATAATGGATTCTCAGAAAAACGCTAGGATACGGCGGTACAGACCTGGCGAAGACGATCCAGCGTAAGGATGTTCTCCACGGCCAGGACGCTGCGCAGGTACTTTTTGATGTAAGCCTCTGAATCCGCAGAAGCACCTTCCTCTACGTTGGCAGCCATCCGGGCTAATGCCTCTCTGTCCTCAGAGCCCTGCGAGTCCTGCAGCCAGAGGAACAATACAGATACGATGGACTAAAACAGCTCACAAGACTAACACTTTAAAGCCCAACCATTATATATACATTATATACACACAAATATCTATATATAATATATACACGCACAAATATCTATATATAATATATATACACACACACACAAATATCTATATATAATATATATATATATATTATATATATATAATATATACACACACACACACAAATATCTATATATAATATATACACACACATGCACATCCATATATAATATATATACACACACACACATCTATATCAACAGACTTTCATAAAATATGATGCCTGTAACAGCTTCATGGTGGCTTTTTGTGTTCTCACAAACACTCTAATTTATCATACTGCCTGTGAGAAGAACAGAATGGCTCAGTCTTAATCATCCAGTCTGACCCTTTCACCAATGAAAGTCTATGGAGAACAGGCCTCATTAAAACTGCCATAAAGCATCAGCTCAGTGCGGTGTTTGAGCCGGGAAAGTCACCCAAAATATCACATGACTGACAGCAATGGCGGCTCCAGGTCTGCAGATAAAGGGAGTTTATTGGGGCAAAATTAGATAAAAGCAGGTTTTTGTCACCGACCGACATTACTGTATACAGCGCTGGGGGGTTATATTACTGTATACAGCGCTGGGGGTTATATTACTGTATACAGCGCTGGGGGTTATATTACTGTATACAGCGCGGGGGGGTTATATTACTGTATACAGTGCTGGGGGTTATATTACTGTATACAGCGCTGGGGGTTATATTACTGTATACAGCGCTGGGGGTTATATTACTGTATACAGCGCTGGGGGGTATATTACTGTATACAGCGCTGGGGGTTATATTACTGTATACAGCGCTGGGGGGTTATATTACTGTATACATCGCTGGGGGTTATATTACTGTATACAGCGCTGGGGGTTCTATTACTGTATACAGCGCTGAGGGGTTATATTACTTTATACAGCGCTGGGGGGTTATATTACTGTATACATCGCTGGGGGGTTATATTACTGTATACAGCGCTGGGGGTTCTATTACTGTATACAGCGCTGGGGGTTATATTACTGTATACATCGCTGGGGGGTTATATTACTGTATACATCGCTGGGGGTTATATTACTGTATACAGCGCTGGGGGGTTATATTACTGTATACAGCGCTGGGGGGTTATATTACTGTATACAGCGCTGGGGGGTTATATTACTGTATACAGCGCTGGGGGGTTATATTACTGTATACAGCGCTGGGGGGTTATATTACTGTATACAGCGCTGGGGGGTTATATTACTGTATACATCGCTGGGGGTTCTATTACTGTATACAGCGCTGGGGGTTCTATTACTGTATACAGCGCTGGGGGTTCTAATACTGTATACAGCGCTGGGGGGGTTATATTACTGTATACAGCGCTGGGGGGGTTATATTACTGTATACAGCGCCGGGGGGTTATATTACTGTATACAGTGCTGGGGGTTATATTACTGTATACAGTGCTGGGGGTTATATTACTGTATACAGCGCTGGGGGTTATATTACTGTATACAGCGCTGGGGGTTATATTACTGTATACAGCGCGGGGGGGTTATATTACTGTATACAGCGCTGGGGGGTTATATTACTGTATACAGCGCTGGGGGGTTATATTACTGTATACAGCGCTGGGGGGTTATATTACTGTATACAGCGCTGGGGGGTTATATTACTGTATACAGCGCTGGGGGTTATGTTCCTGTATACAGCGCTGGGGGTTATATTACTGTATACAGTGCTGGGGGGTTATATTACTGTATACAGCGCTGGGGTTATATTACTGTATACAGCGCGGGGGGTTATATTACTGTATATAGCGCTGGGGGTTATATTATTGTATACAGCGCTGGGGCTTATATTACTGTATACAGCGCTGGGGGGTTATATTACTGTATACAGCGCTGGGGGTTATATTACTGTATACAGCGCTGGGGGTTATGTTACTGTATACAGCGCGGGGGGTTATATTACTGTATACAGCGCTGGGGGGTATATTACTATATACAGTGCTGGGGGGTTATATTACTGTATACAGCGCTGGGGGTTATATTACTGTATACAGCGCTGGGGGTTATATTACTGTATACAGCGCTGGGGGTTATATTACTGTATACAGTGCTGGGGGTTATATTACTGTATACAGCGCTGGGGGTTATATTACTGTATACAGCGCTGGGGGTTATATTACTGCATACAGCGCTGGGGGTAATATTACTGTACACAGTGCTGGGGGTTATATTACTGTATACAGCACTGGGGGGTTATATTACTGTATACAGCGCTGGGGGGGTTATATTACTGTATACAGCGCTGGGGGGTTATATTACTGTATACAGCGCTGGGGGTTATATTACTGTATACAGCGCTGGGGGTTATATTACTGTATACAGCGCTGGGGGGTTATATTACTGTATACATCGCTGGGGGTTCTATTACTGTATACAGCGCTGGGGGTTCTATTACTGTATACAGCGCTGGGGGTTCTAATACTGTATACAGCGCTGGGGGGGTTATATTACTGTATACAGCGCTGGGGGGGTTATATTACTGTATACAGCGCTGGGGGGGTTATATTACTGTATACAGTGCTGGGGGTTATATTACTGTATACAGTGCTGGGGGTTATATTACTGTATACAGTGCTGGGGGTTATATTACTGTATACAGCGCTGGGGGTTATATTACTGTATACAGCGCGGGGGGTTATATTACTGTATACAGCGCTGGGGGTTATATTACTGTATACAGCGCTGGGGGGTTATATTACTGTATACAGCGCTGGGGGGTTATATTACTGTATACAGCGCTGGGGGTTATGTTCCTGTATACAGCGCTGGGGGTTATATTACTGTATACAGTGCTGGGGGGTTATATTACTGTATACAGCGCTGGGGTTATATTACTGTATACAGCGCGGGGGGTTATATTACTGTATATAGCGCTGGGGGTTATATTATTGTATACAGCGCTGGGGCTTATATTACTGTATACAGCGCTGGGGGGTTATATTACTGTATACAGCGCTGGGGGTTATATTACTGTATACAGCGCTGGGGGTTATGTTACTGTATACAGCGCGGGGGGTTATATTACTGTATACAGCGCTGGGGGGTATATTACTATATACAGTGCTGGGGGGTTATATTACTGTATACAGCGCTGGGGGTTATATTACTGTATACAGCGCTGGGGGTTATATTACTGTATACAGCGCTGGGGGTTATATTACTGTATACAGTGCTGGGGGTTATATTACTGTATACAGCGCTGGGGGTTATATTACTGTATACAGCGCTGGGGGGTTATATTACTGTATACAGCGCTGGGGGTAATATTACTGTACACAGTGCTGGGGGTTATATTACTGTATACAGCACTGGGGGGTTATATTACTGTATACAGCGCTGGGGGGTTATATTACTGTATACAGCGCTGGGGGGGTTATATTACTGTATACAGCGCTGGGGGTTATATTACTGTATACAGCGCTGGGGGTTATATTACTGTATACAGCGCTGGGGGGTTATATTACTGTATACAGTGCTGGGGGTTATTACTGTATACAGTGCTGGGGGGTTATATTACTGTATACAGCGCTGGGGGAGGTTATATTACTGTATACAGCACTGGGGGGTTATATTACTGTATACAGCGCTGGGGGTTATTACTGCATACAGCGCTGGGGGTTATATTACTGTATACAGCGCTGGGGGGTTATATTACTGTATACAGCGCTGGGGGTTATATTACTGTATACAGCGCTGGGGGTTATATTACTGTATACAGCGCTGGGGGGTTATATTACTGTATACAGCGCTGGGGGGTTATATTACTGTATACAGCGCTGGGGGGTTATATTACTGTATACAGCGCTGGGGGGTTATATTACTGTATACAGCGCCGGGGGGTCATATTATGTATACAAACAGACAGGATCATTTGGTACGTGCCAGGCAGTATATACACGCATACAGCACACACGACGAGCTCACCTCTGGAACATTGGAAACCACTTCCACGGTGACGCCGCATCCGGTGATATTACTTCGGTGAGACATCCGCCTGAGAAAGTTCTGAGCAAAACCCTAATAAAAAAAAGATCAAGAAAGTGTAATTTCAGTAAAGATTTTATGCTGAGGGGGATTTAAATTAAATGCAGCATTAATAAGGCAAATAAAATTTTGCCTCATCCAAAATTTTTCAGTGGGGTCCTTAACTGTCACGTGACCCAATACGCAGGCACCGATTGTTGCCATGGTTAAGGTTGATTTGCTTAACATGCTGGAGACCGGAGTGATTGGTTTAAGTGGAACAGCACCTTTAAATTTTAAGTCTGCTGATCTGCATTAGTGCAGGAAAAGGCGTTCTAAAGGCCGCCTAAAACAGATTTTCAAGGATAGGTGAAAATAAATCATGAATATATTATTATATATATTAATATTTAATATATTTAATCATAAATTCTGCATCTTGTCTTGGGGATCATCAGATCAGCATGAAAAAAAAGACTTTAAAAAATAAAATAAAAAAGACTTTCAAAAAAGGTGCTTCTGAAAGTCTCTTCAACCTCTCCAACTTCCCAAAACCGGAGAGGAGCTCACTCGGTCTCAGCAAAAACACTTACAATATTGGCCAGGTTTAAGTGGCTACGATTAGGCGGGTCAGTAAGTGCGAAACGCGCGAGACAGTCGGCACGTCTGAGACATCCAAAGCGCTTTGTGGATATGTACCGGTTTGCTGTTTTTTATGCCTGGAGAATAAATAAGTGGTTTTTACCGAGATCGAGTGAGCGCCTGTTCAGTTTTTTTGGATCAGCTCGGGTTAGGTCCAGACATTTAAGACAATTCTCTGTCGGTTACAATTAGGTGAGCGGGGAGAGTCGCATAACAGTGCGGAATGCGTTGCCCCTCCATTGCTGCTCATGGTGAAGCGTTGGACTTGGCAGCCGCCTGGGGGGGGTGGTCTCACCTGTCGACTGTACACATTGACGCAGATCCGCTTGCGCAGCACCAGCTGTATTTCGGCAGGATGGCTGAGCTGAACGGTCACCCGCAGGATCAGGAAGACTCGCTCGTCGGCCGCAGAGCCTTTACTCAGCTGGGGGCAGTTATGGACGGTGCAATCCCATGAGGCTTCTGCTTTAACCTGACGTGAGAGTGCGAGATACGAACGTCAAAATGCGCAGGGTAAATTATCATATGCGGACAAAGAAAGAAGACGGACGAACAAGAAGGGGGGAGAGAAGAAAGAACTGCGGAAAAGGAGATGGGGACACGAACAGGTTGTCAAAGTTCAAGAGAGGGAGCGAACGAGAGAATGAGGAAGCCAACGAGAGAATGAGGGAGCCAACGAGAGAATGAGGGAGCCAACGAGAGAATGAGGGAGCCAACGAGAGAGCAAACGAGGTAGCCAACGAGAGAGCAAACGAGGGAGCCAACGAGAGAGCAAACGAGGGAGCCAACGAGAGAGCAAACGAGGGAGCCAACGAGAGAGCAAACGAGGGAGCCGAGAGAGCAAACGAGGGAGCCAACGAGAGAGCAAACGAGGGAGCCAACAAGAGAGCAAACGAGGGAGCCAACGAGAGAGCAACAAAAACAGTTTTATTTTTTTCCCAATAGAGCCCCCCCTTTTCATCAAGAGGTCACCTTATAATCGAGCAGATCCAGTATTTATCTGATTTAAAGGGGCCCTGCCCCCAATGCAAGGTCTCAAAATGATAATTGCATGTGAAATAAAGAATAAAACTCCCCCGGTACCAACCTCATTCTCTAGATGCTTCACTATCTGCAAGTCGAAGAACTCGTCGTCCTCTTCATCCATGAGGGTCGCGTCGAAGCCCGCGGGTTCCGAGTAATGACTGTCATCTTGGGAACTGAAGTCATCAGCTGGACGGAAGAGAAAGACGCGCCACGTAAAGAAATCGTGTATCAAAAAAAAAAAAATCACCGGAGTTCACTAGCGCGTGTAAAAACACACAAGTGCTGAACGCCGGAATTCTCACTCTTCCAAAGTAGCAGCCACGGTCCAAATAATGAAACACAACTCACCATTCAGATCGAGGAATATGACGGGGATGTGAGTTTCCATTCCGGCTACTGGACTCCTGAAACACAGGGGGGCAAAAGTTATGTGAAGCAAGGGGGGGGCGGGGGGTGCATGCTTATGGAAGGAGCAAGTTTAATGTATTCGGGCTGCAGTCACTACAGTTAGATATAGCTTATTTGTGTCCAAAAATTCTGGCAGTTCCCAGGCGCGATTAGTAAACTGCCTGCCCCGAGCTTTCCTATACTCATGGCGACTTGTAGAGGCTCCTTAATATTATTCCAACTTATAATTATTACGTCCCGGCTAATTGATCCAGGATGATGGCTACGGACTGGTTTATTACCGTTAAATTGTGTCCCGCATTAACTCACCTCTGAGCTGCTTTCAAGTATAATTAATGCAAAAAGGATTTTGTGAGAATTTAATTAGCTTTTTTTTTTTTTTTTAAACGCTTAGGAAACTTCAAAGCGTGAGAGTCTTGCTGACTAAAAGGAACGGAACCGGCGGTAAAGGGGGAAAAAAGACACCTTAATGAAGTTTTATAACCGGGATCCGTTTAAGAGAAGGAAATGCAGAATTATCAACGCAGCTCGTCGCGTCCCCGAGAGACTAAAGTGCCAAAGTGATCAGCGTCCCGCAGAAGGTCACATTTAAATCGATCAGGAGAGGAATAATTTAAGGCCGGGATCAAAGGCCCCGTTAACTTAGCGATATTAGTAGCATAACCTATACCGTTAACAAAACGCTGACGGCGGAGTATTTTCACGACGTATAGGAAGATCCTTTAAAGGGACGCCCGGCCGCCACGGACGCGTTAATGCATATGAGGCCTGAGACAGACGAATGTGCCGATGCATGTGCCTGTTAACATTAAACTGTCCTCCAGGTTGTTTGACTAACCTGAGGGGTATGAAACTATTAGATCTCCAATATATACATACCCTGTATGACCGAGTTTAAGTGTTGCAGCCGCACTCATTACTAACAGGTGTATAAATCGAGCCCATAGGCATTGGCAGTGGAATGGGTCGTACGGATAAGCTTAGCGGGGATGCCACCTTTGCCACAAGTCCGTCGGTCCAGCGTAAGGGCTTTTATTGCGACATGGAAGCGTCCGCTCAGCCACGAAGCGTTAGCTCGCGCACACTCACATGCTTCGAGTCCCAACTACTCCCATCACCTGAAAGTGGTGTTCTAGCAGGCAGCTTACCAGTTGGCGGGCGAGCCAGGGATGCCACTTCCAGCCGAGGGCACCATGACGGCGTTTCTCTCCTCCGTCAGAGTGAGTCTCATCTCCAGAAGCTGAGCCTCTCGATCGGCGTCATCTTCGCTTTTATCTGCAGGGAGATTTCATTCATTTCATTCTGCAGCATTAAATAATTTAAAAAGAAAACACAAAAGCATGTAAAAAATAATCAAGAACTAAACCAAGACGGGAAACCCGGAACCGGTACAAAGAAAAAAACAATGAAAAATATTTACCCTTATTGCGGAATTTATTTCAAGAACCAAAACTTTTGAACGGTTGTGTATGTTTTTTAATTATTAATGTAGCGTTAGTTTCCCGTTATTGGGTTACCGGGCCGGTAATCACCTTGTTTGCTGACCAGTTTTTGCAGCTGCTGGTCTAAATACTCCTGGCGCTTGGTCAGAGCGTTCAGCCACTTCCTCCGGAGTCTCTCCAAATCCCTGTCCTGGAGAAGAAGGAGAGACGCGTCACGCGGAATATCTGTAAATAAATCTCTTCTCGGTCCCCTATAAAGCACCCGCGGTAGTCTGTGCATGGCATGCGTAAAGGGGGCTGCTCCTCGTGTTTGCACTTTTTTTTA
The DNA here is from genome assembly GCF_027358695.1 of Spea bombifrons. Lineage (NCBI taxonomy): Eukaryota > Metazoa > Chordata > Amphibia > Anura > Pelobatidae > Spea > Spea bombifrons. The sequence continues at coordinate 117,442,340 of NC_071089.1, read as the reverse complement.
CCCCCATTACTGGAGAACACAAAAGAAATGGCTGCCTCTCCTCGAAGATTTTACAGCGAGTCATTTTTCTACATGGCAATTCAGGGCCAAGTCACTTTAAGGGAAGTGAAGACCTGGCTAGATGTGCTGATTAAGAGACATAAAATCCACGCTGAAATATGCGTATAAAGAGGACGTCGTAAAGCAGGGAGCACCCGGGCACCAAATCCGCGTGGCACGGGCCCAAAACCTGACAAGGTCACTACAATGTCACCAGCAAGCCAGGGAGTGCTGAATATTATCCTTACACCATGTCCCTATACAGCACAGCGGCATCACCCTGCCCTTATATGGTATGGGAGCGTCACCCTGCCCTTATATGGTATGGGTGCATCACCCTGCCCTTATATGGTATGGGCGTGTCACCCTGCCCTTATATGGTATGGGCACATACCTGGGGAGATCCACTCAAGGACACAAAACTATAACAGCAGGAAAGTAAACATGGGTGATACTTTTTTGGGAACTTTAAGCAAAAAGATTGAATTCATATAAAAATAAGTATCCCTTTACAACAGAATGCAATAAACGTGCCGCAGAATCGTTTTCAGGAAAATCTATCACAGAGATATAAAGGCGTGACGAATCCCTAAGTCCTCGTCCTCAAAAAAAAAATAAAAAACACGGCTTTCAACGCAGCGGCCGAAAGAATATATTCACTACGGTGCTGCAAGCGACCCGATTCCATCAGGGGGAAGGAAGCCCAAATCTACGCAAGTCGGGTCCGTCTTAATGTCTTAATATCGAAGAAGCTTCACAGTTACAAGAACAGACGTTACCTGGTAGCTGTCAATGTCTTCCCCTTCGTTCTGAAACAAGAAAATACATTCTGATATAACATTGCAAAGAAAAAATTAATATTTAATACATATATATATTATCCACGGATAGTGTTACACGGGGAAATGTTTTAGCAGATTGTACTTGTTAGCAGCAGCTACCGCCAAACATTTCACTGCACTATACTAAAAAATATTAAAATAAAAATAAAATGATTTTTTTTATAATATATATATTATATATATATATATATATTATATATATATAATATATATTATAAAAAAAAAAAAAAAAAAAAAAAAAAAACACCTGTACCTATTACTAACTCATCCTTTTAAAGAAGCCAATTTTAAATAAATTTTAGGCTTTTAGGACTCATCCACTTAGGGAGTAGGTGGGAAATACAGAGATACAAAGTTATCCTATTATTACACAAGTTAAAAATAAAAAAATTAAAATACGCATTATACTCCACGAGTGAATTTCCAGGCGCTCTATAAATAAAATGTACTAATAATACCGACGTACAGATAAGTCAGTTGATTTTGTAGCAAATACTTTTTGATTAGGTTGTCAAATTGTCTAAAGCTGAGAGATACAATATTCCATTTTTTTTTTTTATCTATCTATCTATCTATCTATCTATCTATCTATCTATCTATATATCTATAATATATATTTTTATATATCTATATATATATCTATCTATATCTATCTATATCTATATTTATTAGAAAAATAAGTAATAGTTTCATTAATACTATCCTTCGTTATGGGATAAACACACGAGACAGACTCGCACCTGGTGGGTTTCGTGTCCTTTCGCTGGTTTGGCACGGACTATTTTCACACAGCCTATAGAGACAGATACTATGGACTCTTCTATCAGAGGCAGAGTCCCCGAGTCTTGAACGGACTTCACTTCAACCTGAAGACGGCGTGACTGACCCTGTCAACAAAAATAATAAAAGAAACAAAAAGGTCTGATAAAACACCTGAAAATCAGAATATTCCGAAAAAAAAGCCACGTGATGAGGCTGATGTGAATTACTGGGTAATTAATAAACTTTAGGGGAGGAATAAGCGAAATAGCAGAGGCGGTGATCGGCGATACGAGGTAAACGAGGGTTTTTTACGCCGCTTGGGAGCAATTAGACGCGGCAAAGACGTTTCCAGACAAACCCCGGGAGAAGCGGTTCACTGAAAGGTTTCTCCTCCTGAAACAAACAAGGCAACGGATCTCGTAATTTACTGCAATTACCCCAAAGCCATTCATTACTGCGCTTTCCAAGACGAGGACCCCCCGGCGCTCTCTATACCAACCGCCTAAAGAGACCACCCAGGTGTGAGACGGGTCTCTGCCAATGGATTCCAATGCTGCGTACCACCCGACTGTCCCATTTTAGAGGGAGAGTCACACTTTGAGACCTGATGCCCCCCTCTCCTCCCCTGATGCCCCTCTGTTCTAGGAGGTCGGAATGTTTGCGGGGTATGAGGGTATCGCAGGGTTCTACTGCCCTAAAAGCCCCGATAATGTGTATAGAAACAGCAGGAAACGGCTTTATAAATTAAACGGGGTAAATAAAACCCATTCTTTGTCTTCTAGATGCCCGATTCTGTACCAGATTCTTTTGCTCCCCTAAACGGCATCCCTCTTTGGTCACATGATGCATGGTACTACAATTCCCATTATCCTTAACAGCTTTGGACAAAATTATATTCCAGCCACAGTATTCTATTGAGCGGAGGCTTTTATTGATCATAATAGATTCTTTTAAATCCCCTCAGCCTTTAGAAAGTTTTTTAATGCTAGAATTTTATTTCCCATGATGCCTCATGATGTCATAGGAGCGCCAAATAGCATCACAGCCATAATCCTCCATTATTTAAGGTTTTCTTTAAAAGTCCTATTTGGCCAGGAAAACATTTCACCCGCCAGCATGTTAAGAAAACAAACATTTTATTATTTCAGCAGTTTTTTTTTCAGCTGCTAGGGCAACAGCCTATCGGTGCCACTCTGAAGAACGCATGTTAAGGTGTTCGCAGAGGGTTAGGATTACTTCTTTAATGGGTCTGCCAGGGACATTAAACTGTCCCTTAAACGCTGTACGACTGCATGAAGCATGTAGGTCTCCACGTAGAGGAGACTGACGTGACGCCATCCGTTAGTAGAGGATTTACAGCCCCACCGGTGTTACCTGTCTGAGTTGGTAGATACCCCCCGTCTGAACGTCCTTCGCTGGGATTACTTCCACCGGACAGTACTCTCCGTTCTCATTCAGTTCCAGAATCTGAAGCCATAATTCCAGCTTCCGAGTGACTTCGCTCCACCTGAGGGTCCAAGACATTCATATGAAGGGCCGAGGCGGCACAGAGCATAGTCTGCCCGCCGCTGCACGCTCCCAATAAAAGCATTTTTATGTTATAGTTCACATGTTTCTCTTCCTATAGACATTAAAGCGAGAGATAAGCTTCAAACGACCGGTCTCTTCTTACCGGTCTCGCAGACTGCGTGTTTTCGCTTGGATAATTCCCAGGTCCCAAAGGGCAGGGTTTTTGCGGGGGTCGCTTTGCCGGTGCCCGTAGACTTCGATCGCCAACGCCCCCTCCGCTAGGTAGTCCAAGAAGTCTTCTGTGATATTCACCGCGAACTCCTGAGCAACACGGAGATAATCCAAACTAATTTATCGACGCCGGAAGCTCCGGGCTGCCAGATAAAAGCGCATTCTGCACGGAATCGCTAGAATCCACGATGTACAGATCGGCTATTCGGTTATCATAACTTAGGCGAGGCGGACCTATCGTCGCCTACCTGTCTGAAAGGTAATAAACGCAGATAATCACCGAGCGGGCGAGAGACTTACTCTGCAGTGATCGAACACCACCATGCACTGCGGTTCCTTGCCGACAGGCGACGAGACGCTGGGATCCACCTCGGGAGCCACGTTCACCGGCTCGGGCTGGTCCCAGAACGTATAGTGGCAGAAAACGAAGTTGGTGAGATGCTGGGGCAAACCGGTGGCCTGGAGGACTTTAATCTGGAAGTAGAAACGGGATCGCATTTAAACGCGGAGCTGCATGGAAGGAAGCCTTTATTCTCCATGAGCGTTAGATGAGGTGCTGCATACGTTAAAGGGAGCTAACACTCCACTCCAGCCTGACTTGCCCATCTTCTCAGTTGATGGGGAAACTATTTTTCGTTGCGCTGTTCACTCCAAAGCCATTTTGGTAAGAATGCCGTCATACTTATCAGGGGGTAACTAGAAACCAGGGGCCCCTGGTGCAAAAATTGCCCCAAACTTCAACAGCTAGCCTGTGCCATCATTGCCCCCAGACAACTTGTCTGTGCCTTCTTTGCCGCTTGCCCCCTTACTTACTCATATTCACTAACACGCTAGCGGGGCGGTCCGGGTCCGAAGGGCCCTTTCTAAACTATTTTGAATCGGTATTAGGAGACATGAACAAGGGGGTCGCACCGGGCTCCCTAGCGGCACGTGCCCCGTGGCATCTGCGACCGCCGCAGTTACGCCAATGCTTACCATGCAAACGAGTTTGTTCTCCTGGGGTTCGCTCTCGCTCGAGAGATCTGCGCAATCCTCGCCTCCGGCTATTCTCTCCCCGATGTCTCCGCTCACCCGGACAACCTCCACGTGGAGACGGCCGGAAACCTATGCATCAAAGGAGCAGAAATGCTGGGATAAGGGGCAGATCAGTGGGCATCAGCCAAACACATACAGCAGACACAGAGGATTCTGGGAGGTAATTCATATAATATATATAGTATATATAGTACATACTAGACACACACTAGACCTCCTCGCTGACGCGACCAGCAAACAGAATGGCATCCCGGAATAAAAAAATAAATGGGACAGCAGCTAATTATTTGCCAATAAAACACAGAAACAATGGGTTAAAATTAAGAGCACAAACCTCTCCCTTCTGGTTTATTATGGGGACGGCGTACTGAAGTTTTACATCATGGAAGAGAGACTCGAGGAAGACGTTGGCTACCCCGATGAGACTGTGATTCTCGTGCTCGTCGTAGAACGGGTCCGCGCGTCGGAAATACTCCCGGATCACCTTTAAACGAGGAGAAGGAACGGATTTCAACAACTGTAACAGCAAAACGAATTATCAAAGGTAATGCAAATGAAACACTTGGTCTTTGCAGGTCCTTCTCGCTGGTTTAAGAGAGGCATCTGTCACCGCGTAATGTATACATTTACATAGTTACATACATAGTTCATAGGGCTGAAAAAAGACCATCAAGTTCAACGCTTCTACCTAACCTGCCTATTCTTGATCCAAAAGAAGGCAAAAAAACCCTAATTAAGCTAATATATATATATATATATATATATATATATATATATTTCAGAAGACACACGCGGCCCACAGAGAAACCGTAAGGGCAGCGCTTGTTAGTGTATTCCATACATGAAGACCTTACCGCGCAATAGAAGATATAACAGAGATACAATGTGACAAGAAACTGGTGTCCTCCTCGTATAAATGGCTCCCCTTAACGAGTCAACCGCAGAAAGTGGAGCACAAGAAGGACCAAGTCATGGAAACATAAGGCATGATACCACGGATGCCCCCGGTGGCAATACGTAAAACTGCAGCCAGCGTTCTATTCAAACACTTGTTTGGCTTTGGTTTCATTCTTTTACGTCGTGGGTGCCGACACTTACTGGATTGTCCTCTTCACAGTTCTTCCATTCTTGGTAAAGTTCTCTTATGTCCACCAGGCGGTTCTCCAACTTCTCCAGGGACCAGATCTGCTTCCCTTTGCCCTTCCTGCGCACCTGGATGGCGGGTTCGCTCATCACGGCCCCGCGCTGCACAGACACAAGCAATTACCGCCATTTAACGGCCGCAAAAGAGAACGCGGGAAAAGCTTAGGACAAACACGGTTATAATACACACATGGAGATGGATAATGTAAGTGGCCGGAATAAAAAAAAAATAAAAAAGAAAAAAAAAAAGTCCCTTAAATTCCAATTTATAAAGTGAAAAATAAGCGCTTATACATATTATACATACAAAGCGGGAAATACCCAAACCTTATGAAAATAAGATTAAAAACAATGTTAAAAAAAAATACATTAATTTAATATTTTATAATATTATATTTAATTATTTTTTTGGATTTTAATCAAATTTATTTTAAAGTAATGGTTTTGGAGGAAAAATCGAAAGATATATTTTTTTTTAATTTAAGATATATTATAGTTCAAAGTTTATTCAGCATGAAATAGGACTTAGTTTTGTATTTTTAGTATAGATTTTTGGTTTAACCACTTCAGTTAATAAACATATTAAAAAAAGAATATGTACGCTATAGAATGTTATAGATTTAGTTTGAATCAAACAATTTAAATAGTTCTCCAAAAATGAGTGATTAACCTATTAAACTAGAATCGTTTCGGATATCGCCGTTTTACTAATCCGACAGGTTATTATTCTAAACATGAAATTGTTATCTGGTTGCAGAAATTAAAGATTATAAACTTCCGGCAAGAATGAGTCTTTACATTTAAAAATCGAGTCTTATTATTTAAATCAAACCCAGCCTGCGTAGTGGAGATTAGAGAACAGTAAGGGTGGTTAAGATGCGGAATCCACTTCAAACGTATTTGTTTCTTAGGATTCAGTCAACAGAAATACTTTAAAAAGTCCAAGCAAGAGCAGTCAGTCAGACAATTTATACCAATTAATTTAGACCCAGGAAGGGAATTACGGGATTAACGATGAAATATTTAACCTCTGGGATGCCACTAAACGGCACTGATTGTACGAGTACGGTTTGCTTCTGGATTAATAAGGGTACCAGGGTGTGATGGTTGCGGAGGCATTAAATTGCAACGGATACATCAGTGTTCCAGGAGATGAGCAGCAGGTAACAGGTTAATGCGATAAAGGATAATTGCCAATAGATTTTGTGTATGGCGCGCCGTTTAGTGCCCTCCGCCACTCACCTTCCTGTTGGCGTTAAGGCTGGAAGCGGGGATCTGTAGCGTCACCTTGTACTCCGTTCTCTTGTGCATCTCCTCCGCCACGTAGTTTGCCTCCTGGACATACAGGTTGGCCTTGGCAATCTGCTCCCGCAGTCTCACCAAGCTCTGAGTGAGCAGCTCCTCTCTGGAAAAAGATCATTTAACATTTAAAAGACAAATCAGAAGTCGGGGGTCCGTCTGTTTAATATAATTAAAAGGGTCAGATAAGAAGGTAAGAGACGCTCCATCCATCATACGCATCCCCATATACCTTTCCTCGCTCCCAGCTATTTGCTGTGCCGGCGATATATTCCACCGAACACATTGTGACAAAGCTCTGGGGGAGTCTAATGAGACCCCCGCGCGCACAAAATGTCTCAATAGGAGTGTTTTCCTGCCACTGATTGGTGACAGCAAGGCGGCGGCTCCTGCATAGAGCGGCTTAGAAAATCAAAGTGATTTTTTTTCATATTAATATGCAAAATTAACACTTTATTGTTTTCACGAACGTGCTATACAAGTATCAGAGGTGGGATTCTAGAGGGTGACAGGAGACAGATGTGACTGCCCCCATTAGAGAATACGCCCCTCTAGGACCGGTGGGTGAGTCGGTGAACGGTCCCACCTTTCGTCTGTCCACTGCCGCAAGCGCTGCTGGGCGTTGGGGGAGCCCATGGAGAAGCGATCCATGCTGCGGTAGTGCTGCTTCTCGGGGGACGGTCTGCGGCGGAGCTTATCCAGCTCGTGCTCGTACATGATCCTCTGATGCTCCAAAGCGGAGCGCTTCTCCTCCTCGTGCTGCTGCTCCAGGATCTGCAGTATGGACTGCATGGGATCTACACGCAAGGAAAGCGACATGCCCCATAAAGAGACGGCTATAAGACACACGGGGAGGCCGGGGGGCTTCAGTTTTCCCCGGCCCCTATATGCCTTGTGGGGCCCCCAAGCACTAGCCTCCTTAACGTACCATTATTCCCCAGGTCCTTCATCATGATCTCCATCTGCGCATACTCGTAGTTGAAGTTGATCTCACTGGACACTTCGCTGGAGGTGTCTCCGTCCGCGTCTAGCTGCTCAAAGCTACTGCTGTTCCTCATGCTGCAGTCCCGATCCTCGTCCTCCCGCTCGCGCTTCTTCTTCGGCAAACTTATTCTTTAAAAATGGAACGTTAGACGCAGTTAAAATAATAAATAAAAAAAAAAGGCTGGCAAAAAATGTTGCTTATTTACTAATTATAAGACCTACGGGAAACAACCTGCATCATAAGCTCCTACACAGAGGTCAAGGACAATATAGACAATTGAGGACATAGGAAGGGCATTAATGACCATGAGGATAGCCCAGTAGATAACCCAGTAGGCACTTGGGGCCACAGCTTGGGCAGACCCTATGGAAGAACAATTTGGTGACTTGGTAGCCTAGAACATAAGTGTCTTGGTCCACGTTTCAGGAGACGCAGAGCTTTAGGCCACGGGAGACTTGGTACCTGAAGAAGTGGTTGTTGCCCCACAGTATGCGGTCCCCGTGCTGTAGCTGAGTGGGGCTGCTGACCATTGATCCATTCACATACGTCCTGTATGAACGCAGAAAGAAAAAATTAATAATTACGGCTGTAAATAGGATATAATAAGAAGTGCGTTATGTGATCTGGATCTACGGAGATTGAAAGCGAGGAGGGTCCGGATCCCCCCGCGGTCTAGAAGTTTAGGGTTACCGTCTGGAGATTGTTTAGGAAACACAAGCCCTGCCTCGGTTTACTGAACAGTCTGATCTGGAATGTAGTTTCCTCCGCACTACGCATGAAGCGAATCGCTCCCCGGCTGCGGTTATAAAAGGAGGCCTTGTTCTCTGGTTTTTAGGAAGATGCCGCGGGTAGCCCACGAGCAGGTTGCTTTAGGTTTAGCTTAATGGGTTAATACTCCTGTAGCTCCGGGTAAATACCGCCAAGAGGCAACCGGAGTGAATAAGACGAGTAGAAGACGAAAGCAGGACCAGGCTTGCTACTCGCCGACCCCTAGCTTTCTTTTGAACAGCCGCGAGGCATGCAGGGAATGCGCTGTATCAGCACAGTGATTGCGACTAAAAAGCAGGAGTCGGAAAGTAATATAATTTTAAGAAGAAACTAAAATTGGTTTGCGAATGAAGACACCGACATACTGCCCCCAAAGGCTTCACCCTCTGGCACTCAACAGGTTAATCTTACTGTATTAGCTCCTCCACTGACATTTAAAGGGTTAATTCAACAGAGTTCTATCTGAGGACTCTGATTACAGAAACGATATTGAAAAAGTATACATAATGGGTAGAATAACCAATTACAGCACATCAGTCACCCCACCTCTACTTATATTATTATTATTATACCTCTAATATTTCTGTTGCACCCAGATTCACGCGCACAGAAATCTGCCCCAGAGTAAGAATGGCCTTTGTATACGTACCCGGACCTTCCATGCCGAGGAATCGCTCCCACCTGATGAAAACTTTTCTAACAGCTAAAGGGGGTTAAATAGCTAAATCTCAGATTTCACCTGGTTTCGGTGGAGCAGGAGAGACCTCTAGTGGCCAGGTGAAGGAATGCAGGACAAGAACCAAAGCGCCACCTAGTGGCCAAATGCATCCATTGGCTTCCCCAGACCTTTACGGAGCAGTCAAGCTCAGATCCCTTTGAGTTAAACGTCCTGTCTCATCATGCTAAAACATTAATTGCACTCTATGGCAACAACCTATCAGTGCCCAGCTTTTGTGTTACATGACAATTATGTGGCCCCCCCCCCAAAAAAAAGTATTATACGTGGGATAGATTTGGACACTCAACACCACTGGGAATGAAGTTTCTAATGCTGCACTCAGATACAAAATAGGTGGAACTATACATTTTATTCGTACATTTCTGCTAATATATATATATATATATATATATATATATATATATTATATATATATATATATAATTCTCATCAGCATTATCCTATAACTATATATTTTTGTAGTAGACACAAAAGTTTTGTTATTTTTTTAAGTGTATAGAAATCTGTTTCGGGGGAGTAGTTTCAGGCACTTGGTGCGTCATTACCTTGTGCCTTGCATCGGGGTAAGCGTGACCTGTCCTTCTGACGTGATGTCTATGACGCAGTGTTCAGGCTGGATACCCATACCACAGAGCTGGATGTCCTGGGAATCATTGGAGCCGATTAACGTGTGATCCTGAAAGAGATTGAGACGCCTTACCAATCAGATCCTGGAAAAGTTAGTGTTCCAACATAAAAAAAACTCAAGTAATAAAATGTAATGATGCAATCTAAAAAGGCCAGGAGGGTACAAGAGTAATGAAAAAACTAAACAAACTGCAGCCCCATATGCAAATCTCTGACCAGGTGGCAGATCCTCTTTCTGGTGAAAAGGGATGTTTTGGGTTTTTTTTGCGAGATGTGTTGGGAGACGCGCTCCGCACCCCTTTGGGGTTTACAGGATTAAATACATGCCCCCGGAGCGCAGACACATCTTTATAGATAGCTTTATAACCGAGGGGCAGAGCGATACTCAGAGCCCCCACGTCTCCTGGAAATGCGGTCTCTCCGGCCTCCCTGACGCACACTCTCTCTCACCTCCCTGACGCACGCTCTCTCACAAAGTACCTTCTCTGCCGACTGTTCTCGTGTCCCTGTCTTCTTTTTCACAACTTTGCTTCTTCCGTCTTCTTTCTTTGTCCGCTTCTCCCTTGTATCAGCCGGTTAACCAGGCCTCCAAGAGCGCTTCTTCTAAAGGGTGGAGCCTCCATGAACACTCTCTCCTCCGATTGGAGTCCCTGTGGCTCCGCCCTTTTGCGGAAGTACTCCGAGTGGACAGAATAACGCATTGAGGTGTAAAATGCTTCTCTTTCTCTGCGATGTCTGCAATACTCTGGCTTCTTGGGGTACTTCCGCAAAAGGGCGGAGCCACACGGGGACAGCCTCTCTACCACTCCTCCAATCAGTGGAGAGGGTGTGCGCGGAGGCTCAGTGAGGCCGGTTCAGGGAGCAGCGGATAAAGAAAAAAAGACGGAAGAACAAGAAGGGGCTGCCGAGTGCGCGAATGAGAGTGCGCGAATGAGAGTGCCACTAAAAAAGCAATGGAATGCAAACAAAAATTCAGAGCTCTCTGCTTCGCTTTCACTTGTGTCGTTGGGGCTTCCACCTTATTTTTAAACATTCGTACAAAAACATATTTCCCAAATTTCATTAAAATTGAAAGCTGTACGAATCCGAATGCACAAGTCTAATCTGGACTAAAAAAAAACCAACTGCCTGTCTCAAAAATTTGAAAGGAAGGGAATATTCTTTAGTAATTTAACTGACAAATTCTAAAAATACACATAATCAGGCAAAACAAGAACATACACAGTCACAATGTAACATACAATCTTAACCTGCATCTCACAGCCCTGTAACCTGACTGGCAACGCATTTTCCTGCAATGTCCTACAGATCACAGCATTAACCTGCACCCCAAAACAATGTGGCATTGCGCTGACCTGCACCCCAAGACAACGGTTCAGGCAGTTCAAGACACCCCACCCGGACACTGCATAGCACCGCACCTACGCTGCACTGAACTGCACCCCCCATGCCCTGCACTGCATTAAACCCAAATGCTCGGAGGTTCTGTAACAAATGCCAAACTCTTACAAGAATTCCGCGGCGGGAGTCCAAGTCCCTGTGCCTCTGGCTGCTGCCGGTGCAGTCCGGGACGCCGGTATTCCAGGACTCCCACACACAGCCCTTACTCGCGCAAGTGACTCGCAAGGAAGGAGCTGCTTGTGGGACGGGAGAAAGTTTCCGACGTGTGTGAGGGTTTGATTACTAAGCAAATGTTAAACAACAGACCCTCATCCCTGCAGCCCCGAAAGTCCTGACACAGCGCAAAGTGCCCCCATCTGACAAAAATACACAAAAAAAACCTCCTCCGCCCCGTGCTTACACCGCACAAATCCTGCCCTCGGCCAAGGAGAAGACAAACAGGGCCAACGCATCACTGCTTCCTGGGAACAGTACTCAGGAAAACAAAGTGCCAGGCATAGACACTGCGGCAGATCGGCCCCATCCGGCCCCCGTCTAGTCCGCCCGTTACTCCTGCTGTAAAGACTCAAACCTCAATCAGTCGTTGGTCTCGTCTTAGATTCAGGAGCCGTATGTCTATCCCATGCATGTTTACATTCCCTCACTGTATTACCCTCTACCACCTCTGCTGGGATGCTGTTCCATTTATCTACCACCCTCCCAGTAAAATAAATAAGGGTTAGTGTAGGGTCTCTCATAATGCTCTAAATTTGCCACGACAGGTACAACGAGTCAGAAAGTGTTCTGCTGGGTTATAGGACCCTGATAACCAACGTCAGCCAAAAGTAAACTGCCAGCTGTACACAGGTGACCCGGTGCATGCTGGGAAATACGCGTCGGACATCTTTAACGCTCCGGCGAGTCACACGGGTTTTATTTCTGTAAGGTGACAGACGCTGCCCTATGGACAGCTTGGCTTCTTACCTTCAGGTAGTAAACCAGGAGCTCATTGAGTGCCGGGTCCGCGTTTAAATTGACCAGGAAGCATTTATTATCCCCGACTTTAATCCCCGACGACTGCAGCGAGATCCCGAGGCTTTCCAGCTGCTTTTGGCGCTCCTGCGTGAGGATAAAAGGCATAAAAAGGAGGCGTTAAAAATCTCAATATACATTTTCTTAACAAATGGTCATCTCTGGACCCGTCCGGTTACTATAAAGGAATAATAGAGTTCTGAAAGCTCTAAGAGGTTCCCTTTAAACACCGATTAGAAAAAATGCCGGATTTAACCAGCAGGTGGCAATGTGGGAAAGGCAGACATTCCCGAGGTAGTAGTAGAGACCGCGTCCACATCTCAAGGGAGGAAGTCAGATCATTTCTGGCTCTGTGTCACTATGGGACAAGTGTTAATGGGAACGTGTCTAATTAGCTAATTATCTATCACAGAACCCCCCCCATATAATGAAAAGACGCGTCTCCAAGAGTTAAAGGGACACTCCGGCCACGGCACGCACTTTCATGCATATGATAGCTGCATGAGCTCTTTAAATGTTTGTGACATCCTCTTACAAAAGCATGGCAGGATTCCGCAGAATACCCCCCACAAGCATTTGCCCCACTCCCCAACCGCTGGTGTGTTTGGCGAAACATCCATGTCTCCCAACTCTCCCGCTTTGCATGGGGCAGTCCCATTTTTGCCACTAAATCTGCCCCTTGTATCCACAAACTATCTCTGCTTGTCCCTGCCCTGCATATATTCAGTTCTCGTGCATCGATTCATTAAAATAAGTTAAAATAGTTTAATAATTTTTTTTTTTAGAATCTGGATAATCTAACAAAAGACAGATATATTGTCATTTTTTTTTAAAATTCAGAATGCTGGGATACATTTTAAATGCTGCTCTGTAATGCCCCCCCCACACACACACTATCAGCACTCGTGATGTACAAACCTGCGCGACTTCTTCCGTCTTCCTCAGCTTCTCTTCCCAAGTCACGGTCATCTCTTGGATCAGTTTCTCGGACTCCTGCAGGCGTTCCTTCAGCTCGGGAGCTTTCATGGACTGCAAGTAAAAGCAGAAAATAAAACATTTTAAAAAATAAAAAAAATATATATATACAAAAATAAATAACATTTTTTTTAAGAAAAATCTCTAAAGACACTCAAGGTCCCCAAACAATTGGAGAATTGACAACAAACAATCACAAGGCTTCCCTAAATAGGTACCACCATCCTTAGAACCAAACTCCTACATACGGTAAGTACTAAAAAAAAAATTGTTTAAATAAAATTTTATCATTGTATTATGTATATTTTGTAAATTAACTTAAATTGCTACTAATTCAGCATAAAATACCCATGTTTTTTTTTTTTGTTTTTACACTAGCATTTTCTAAAGGTTCGGTGCCTCTACTTGATTTTAGCGGTTTTGTAACTAAACACTCCCAACAGAAATCATCATTTCTGGTACAGCACTGCTCGATGCCCACCCCTTTCCCAAAAATAATCATTTTGTTATTAAGGTTACATTGTAGCAGTTTTAATAAATCCTTTTGTAACCGTTTTCATCACAGAAGATTTCCGCCGTTAGGAATTCTGACACGCAACTGCAAGCTTACCAACTATTTACAGACAGATGTGCATCAGAATCTCAGCGGTCAGTGCCTGATGTATGGCATAGGGTTTTTATTATTACTTTATTTTTATTAGCCTTGCCAGTGCTAAAAAAGAAGCAATATTTTATTATATTTTTGTACTGAAAGGGAGAAAAACCAAAAAAATGTTTTTTTTTTTTTTTAAACAAAACAATAAAAAAAACCCCTCAAAAGATAAATAAAGCAGCCAAAAACACAGTTGCATAGAATATTAGTAATCTTATATTATTCGTAAGATGTTCTTTATGCTCCACTAAGCAGAAGCAAAGTATTGGCTGAAAAAAAAAACGAATAAACAGAAAAGCAGTCTGTAAATTGTACAAAAAAAAAAATAGGAATCACCCAATCTTAAAATATATGTATTGTTCTGAGCAATCAGAAAAAAAAAGAACTTTTGTAAACCAAGACCCGATGGCTGAGGTTCTGTTCTCCAGGGGCATGTTCAAAGCCATCGTGCACACATAGGGGGGCCATCAGTCTATGCTAATTCTCTCTTGGCTCGGCGCGGTACCCCCCCCCCCGCATGTGCCGGGAAGCACAGGCCGGCATCCTCTGCCAAACTCCAGCACATGAACACGCAGGAATTCAGCGAAGGGCAGAGATTCAGGTTAAAACGTCACAACAAGAAGCAGAGGCAGACTTCCTCGCGGACGTGAGAAACGCGGTGTTTAAAACGCCATCGTATATTTATACACAGATCACAGAACTATCCATAAGCTATCGTTCTGATAAGTTAAGCACCATGCCTTGCCGAAACGGTCGTATCTCACAATACACGCCATGGATCACGGCACGTGGCGGCTGCCATGCTGAAGTGCTTCAAAGGGAAAATCATCTAAATTTGCTAAAACCACAAAAAAAGACCAAATCTGACGATACAGCATTTAGAACATATTTTTGCACACCGGAATGTAACATCTAAAAAGGGTTAACGGTAGACGTGAATCCGACCGCAAGATGTTTGGGGCACAGTTACCACCGAGAAATGCCCTAGGGGCTACAGCCGGGTTTAGCTATCTCCCAGGAAAAAAAGGAGAGGTGTATTAAATAACCATTAAATAATTAGACAGCACATTGATCCTTTTGATTGATTTATTTCATTGAGACGGCTGTAAGCCTAGTTTTTTAACCCAAGGACCCCATTTTTTTTATTTTTTTCACAGGCTGCCTTTGTGTTCCCATAACTGTAAATCTCCCACGCCTGCCACGTCCCAGAATGTGACAGCTCTGCATTTCTCAGAACATCCGTATCATTGCATCGTTAATAGCATGAAGGTGGAATCCACCAGGGGGCGCTGTAGGCACAAAGCCAAGGCAGGCAGCACGGAACTCACGGAGACCCATAGAGAGGGGACACGGAGGCAGCAGATGTCTGGAAGGTGAAGGCCATCTGCACCTGCATGCGGCCTCATCAGGACTACCCACCGACGTCCCGAAAAGGGAGCGCTCCGCGTAGCTGGAGCCCGGAGGTCCCCCCCCCGTGCAAGAATGTTTTTTCTACTAATTATTATTATTTATTGTTTTATATATACGTAAGCCCTCACCTCTGCTTGGGTAAGCTGGTCCCTCAGCTTCTCCACCTCCTCACGCAGCTCTCGGATGATACGGGCGTTGGGGTCCTCGTTGACGATGGCGTGGTTGACTATATTTTTGGCCCGGTCTGCGTATCGCAGCGTGGACAGAGTTTCGTCGTAGTTATCAGCGGCGGGGCTGACGGTGGCCACCATGGCAGTTTTACTGTTCCCGCCGAGGCTGTCCTGCAAGAACAAAAGAAAAAAAAAAATGGATCCATACCTTAAACTGTTAAAATAAAATGTTATAACTTTTTTCATTTTTTAAAAATTAAAGTGACAAGGACGGGATTAGTTATACGGGCCGGAGAGTATATAATATATACCGTATTTGCTCGATTATAAGACGAGGTTTTTTTCAGAGCAAATGCTCTGAAAAATACCCCTCGTCTTATAATCAGACCTCAAAGTCTGACTATGAGACGACTAAGATCCAGAGACTGGATCCTCCTGTCTCAACCCTCGGCTGCCCCAGCTACATGACAGGAGACTCAGAAGTACCGGTAAGTGGGGCGGGGGGGGGAGTGTTAAATGCAGGGCATAAGGCATTTCTGGAGGCAGAGTGCTCTGTGAAATGCCTTTTAACCCCCTTAATGCCACTCTGCCTCCAGAAATGCCTTTTTAACCCTCTATACGCCACTCTGCCTCCTGAAATGCCTTAAACCTCCCTATATGCCACTCTTCCCCATAATATGCCTTTTAACCCTCTAAGTGCCAGAGTGGCATTTAGGGTTAAAAGGCATATCATGGGGCACAGTGGCATTTAGGGTTAAAAGGCATATCATGGGGCACAGTGGCATTTAGAGGGTTAAAAGGCATATCATGGGGCACAGTGGCATATAGGGGGTATAAGGCATTTCTGGGGCAGATGTGCATAACTGGGGGGTAGGTTGGAAAATAGAAGGAAATAAAACCAAAATATTTTTCTCAATCATAGCTTTTATTTAAAAAAATTGTTTAAATGAATTAACATTTACTGGTAAAACTTTTTTCCTATAGGGTCGTCTTACATTCAGGCTTTTTCTTTTTTTCCTAAATTAATATTAAGATTTGGGGGGTCGTCTTATAATCAGGGTCGTCTTACAATCGAGCAAATACGGTAATATGAGGAATATACAGGAAATAACGGGTTATAAGGACGGGATTAGTTATACGGGATGGAGAGTATATAATATGAGGAATATACAGGATATAACGGGTTAAAAGGACGGGATTAGTTATACGGCCGGAGAGTATATAATATATAATATGAGGAATATACAGGATATAACGGGTTATAAGGACGGGATTAGTTATACGGGGGGGAGTATATAATATATAATATGAGGAATATACAGGATATAACGGGTTATAAGGACGGGATTAGTTATACGGGGGGGAGTATATAATATATAATATGAGGAATATACAGGGATATAACGGGTCATAAGGACGGGATTAGTTATACAGGGGGGAGTATATAATATATAATATGAGGAATATACAGGATATAACGGGTTATAAGGACGGGATTAGTTATACGGTCGGAGAGTATATAATATGAGGAATATACAGGATATAACGGGTTAAAAGGACGGGATTAGTTATACGGCCGGAGAGTATATAATATATAATATGAGGAATATACAGGATATAACGGGTTATAAGGACGGGATTAGTTATACGGGGGGGAGTATATAATATATAATATGAGGAATATACAGGATATAACGGGTTATAAGGACGGGATTAGTTATACGGGGGGGAGAGTATATAATATATAATATGAGGAATATACAGGATATAACGGGTTATAAGGACAGGATTAGTTATACGTCCGGAGAGTATATAATATATAATATGAGGAATATACAGGGATATAACGGGTTATAAGGACGGGATTAGTTATACAGCCAGAGAGTATATAATATATATTGAGTACGCAATCTAGTTATGTTAAATATACCCTATGAGTTTTAACCAAATCAATAACTTACTTTTAACAGCCATGTCAGTACGGAGTCCCGATACGGGACAAACTTGTTCTTATTCTTGCCAGCACCTTGGTCTGCAAGGGCAGAAATGACCAGGCCGAGGGTGGTGAGGGACCTAAAAAGTAACAAAATTAGTTAAAATAGTGAGTTATGTACATAATAAAACAAACAGCATCTTGGTGATTAAAAGCAACACATTTACATTGTTATTACAATTTAAAGATGAATTAAGTTTGCTTTAAAAGAATCAACAACAATAATGTCCTAAATGTCTTAAAAGAAGGACAGGATTCCATCTCATGTTCTCAGTTTGGTTCAGCTTGCCAGCTGCTTTTTGGTTTTGTAAGTTCAGCTGGTTTACAAATTATGTCAAAGTAAAGCAAAAGTGTGGGACCGAGAAGACTAGTAGGAGGGGCCTAAAAAGATAAAATGGCGTCCTACATGCAGGAATTCCAGATGAATAAAAAGAAACACTTTTGGTTAAAATTCTGGGACTGCAATACTGCGCCAAAAACATACAATCAGCCTCTCTTTTTACAATCAGCCTTGCAACCAAGGACTAAAAAGTGGGTAAAATTGGGGTTGGGGGGCAAAGGGTTTTATTTTGTGTTTCTACCGAGATGGGTACAAAAAGAAAATATATATATTTTGTTAAATATTTAACTTAGACCAGATCAGTGGCTAGAGATCCCACCTGGGCATCCAAGGGATTTCTCGTAAATAAACGGTA